>NC_080704.1:65015144-65337086 GCF_030445035.2 Dasypus novemcinctus | reverse complement strand
GACATCCTTGTCTTGCTCCAGATCTTACAGGGAAAGCATTTAGGATTTCATCATTGAATATGATATTAGCTGTGAGTTTTTCATATATACCCTTTATCACATTGAGCATGTTCCTTCTATTCCTATCTTCTGAATTGTTTTTATCAGGAAAGGGCCCTGTATTTTGTTGAATGCTTTTTCTGCATGTATAGAAATGATCATGTGAACTTTTTCTTTAAATCTGTTTATGTGGTATAGCACATTGATAGATATTCTTACATTGAAACATCCTTGCTTAACAAATATGAAACCCACTTGTTATGGTGTATAGTTCATTTGAAGTTTTTTAAATACAATTACTAAGTAATGTGTTAAAAATTTTATCATCTAGGTTCATTAAAGTGATTGGTCTACAGTTTTCTTTCTAGTGGCATCTTTGGCTGTGGTATTAGGGTAGTTGGCATCATAAAATTAGTTCTTTCTGGAATGTCAGGGAAAATTCACCTTTGAAGGTGACTGGTCCTGGACACTTAGTTGGGAGGCTTTTGATGACCAATTCTATCTTATTAATTATGATTGATCTGTTGAGTTCATCAATTTCTTCTTTCATAAATGTAGGCTACTTATGTTTCTAGGAATTTGTAAATTTCTCTAAATTATACATCTTGTAGGCATACAATTTTTCAAACCATCCATTTATGATGCTCTTTATTACTGTGGGTTCGGTGGTGATATCTCCTTCCTCATTTCTTATTTTATGTACTTGCATTTTTCTTTCTTTTTCTTTGTTAGTCTAGCAACAGGTTTGCCAATTTTATTAGTCTTCTCAAAGAACCAGCTTTTGGTTTCATTTCGGTTTTTTAGTGCTTATATTCAATTTCATTTAGCTCTGCTCTAATTTTTGTTATTTCCTTCTTTCTACTTCCTTTTGGATTAGTTTGTTGTTCTTTCTCTAATTCCCAGCTGTGCACTTAAGTCTTTGATTTTAGCTCTTTCTTCTTTTTTTAATATAGGCATTTATGGCTTTGCATTGCTTTTGCTGCATCCCATAGATTTTGATATATTGTGATGCAATTTTCATTCATTACAAGGTAGTTACTAATTTCTTTTGCAATTTCCTCTTTGACCCTCTGATTGTCTAAGAATGTGTTTAACTTCCTTATCTTTGTGCCTAATCTGTTTCTCTGCAGTTACTGATTCCCAGCCTCATTCCATTGTGGTCAGAGAAATTACTTTTTATAATTTCAATCTTTCTGAATTAACTGAGAGCTGTTCTGTGTGCTAGCATGTGGCCTATCCTGGAGAATTGTAGGAGTCTCTGAAGTAATGTGCGGGGCTCAATTATAGCCATGTTGCTAGGGAGGATCAATGTGCACAGAGAGGTGAGTGTGTGGTCAACCATGTCTGTACCTGCAAGTAAGCAAAGAGGAGCTGATATGCTGATAAGAAAAAACTCTAAGAAAATCCTCCTCAAACATCTTCATGCTTGAAGGCCCCTGCTCTGAGAACAATGACCCAGTTAACTGCTTTAAATAAAGCTTGTGCAATGAATAAGCCTTGCCCTGGCAAAACCATCTTCATGCTCATGGTATCACCCCAACAGGTAAGTCTGTGCTTTGGGGGTATTTTGGGGACTTTGAGTTGTCCTAAATGATATTGCATGGTCAGATTATGAACTTTAAATATCCTGCCTTAAACTACTGAATGTTCTGGGGGAGAGTGTGAACTACAGAGTAAACTATTATCTATGTGGTACAGCAGTGCTCCAGAATGTGTTCACCAAGTGCGATGAGTTCACCACATGATGGAGGAGTTCGTTGGTGTGGGAGGAGTGGGATGGGGGTGGGGTGTATACGGGAACCTCTTATATTTTTTAATGAAACATTTTTTTGAGTGATGCATATATTTTCAAAAGATACAATTTACAAAAATGATGGGGTTAGGGTTGGGGAACGGGGTATATGAGAATGTCATGATTTTTATATTTTTTAAAAAATGTTTTTTAATGTAACATTCTTTGTGATCTATTAACTTTAATAAAAAAAGTGTAAAAAGAAAAAATAGTATTAGCATTAATAAATAAATAAATAAATAAAGCTTGTGGTGCCAGCTCGGGGCCTTGGCTTTGCCATCAGCTGATCCTGGCCTACCTGGTCCCCTCTAAATTTGTCTTTGTCTCTGTGTGACTTTCTTTTCATTTATTTATTTATTTATTTATTTATTTATTTATTTATTTATTTTGGATTTTTGTCTTTATTTTTTTAATGTTACATTCAAAAATTATGAGTTCCCATATACTCCCCACCCCCTCATCCCACTCCTCCCATAACAAAACCATCATCATGGGACATTCATTGCACTTGTTGAATATATCTCTGACCACTGCTTCACCACATGGTCAATGGTCCACATTATAGTTTGCACTCTTCCCAGTCCAGTCAGTGGGCCATGGGAGGACATACAATGTCCAGTAACTATCCATCCAGTACCACCTAGGACAACTCCAAGTCCTGAAAATGCCCCCACATCATGTCTCTTCTTCCCACTCCCTACCCTCAGCAGCTACCATGGCCACTTTCTCCAAATCAATGCAAAATTTTCTTTGATTACTAATCACAATACTTCATGAATAGAATATCAGTAAGTCCACTCTAATCCATACTCTATTCCTCCATCCTGTGGACCTTGGAATGGTTATGTCCACTCCACATCTACATTGAGAGGGGACTTAGATTCCACATAGATGGTGGATACAATTCTCCTGCTTCAGTTGTAGGTACTCTTGGCTCTTTGGTGTGGTGGTTGACCTTCTTCACCTCCATGTTTGCTGGCTGGTGTAAGTCCAATAAACCAGAGCATAGGAGATGGAAGTCTTTTGAGGCTCAGGTCCTGGCCATCACATGGACAATCCAGAGATTCATGTCCCCTGAGTATATACTAAACCCCAGCACCAACCACCAGTCCAGTAAAAGTAACAAGACAGGCTTGTGAAAAAAGATCACATCTGAGTCCAGCTCCATCACACTCAGGAGCACAAACTCCAAAGTAGGGTCTACTGACATGGCACTGAACTCCATCTGCCATGACTATAGAATCTGTGGGTCTCTGTAGCCTTCATAAGCACTAATGCCTGGGGTTGTATCTACTTTAGCTGTCTCTGGGACTCTGCTGAGGTGTGCATAATGATGACCTCTCTGATGACCTCCTGGCTCTTTTTTGGAGACTCATTGTCATATAAAGTCATTTGTCCTTTCCATTTCTCCCTTTTATTCAAGGTCAAAAAGCATTTTTAACTCCTGATATTACATGTAGGCTGAGATATTCTGCTGGTCTGAGTTGACCCTTTTATTCAAGGCTTTTTTCTGTTACATCATCAACTGGTACTTGGTAGTAATCCCTCAGTGTCAAGGAGTGTCATGCCCAGGAGTCATGTCCCACACTGCAGGGAATGCAAGCCATTTACATGCTGAATTTGGCTTCAAGACTGGCCACATTTGTGCAACATGGAGGCTCTCAGGAGGTAATTATTAGGCACTCTGCAGCCCTAGGTCTTGTTCTTATATCAGGCCCACAGGTCCACAAGCATAGTCATTAGTATCAAGGGCTCGTTGTTGGACCATCCTTCTTTTTTGTCTTTGCCATTGCACTTGGGGCATTGTTGCTCTTCCATTAGGGAATGTGATAGAGCTTCCTTGGCTAGGAACTCAGCACTCCCACAGTTGTCATTTTAACTGTAACTACTATGAATATATCCAAATTCATTTTTTAAAGATTTATTTCTTTCTCTCCCCTTCCCCCCCCCCACCCCGGTTGTCTGTTTTCTGTGTCTATTTGCTGCATCTTCTTTGTCTGCTTCTGTTGTTGTGAGTAGCACAAGAATCTGTGTTTCTTTTTGTTGCATCATCTTGTGTCAGCTCTCCGTGTGGGCGGTGCCATTCCTGTGCAGGCTGCACTTTCTTTTGCACAGGGCTGCTCTCCCTATGGGGCACACTCCTTGCACGTGGGGCTCCCCTATGCAGGGGACACCCCAGCATGGCATGGCACTCCTTGCGTGTATCAGCACCGTGCATGGGCCAGCTCCACACAGGTCAAGGAGGTCCAGGGTTTGAAACGCGGACCTCCCATGTGGTAGATGGACACCCTAACCACTGGGCCAAATCTGCTGCCCTCCAAATTCTTAAGCTCCCATCACCTCTGCTCAGGTTCTCTGTTCACCTATGCAGTTCATGCCTGAATAGGAGCGTGAGTACAGAGGAATGTAATGAGAAGGCGAAGAATCTCTATGTGAAGAGTGGTAAGTAAAGGGAGGAAGTGCTGGGTGTAAAACATGAGTAAACATGGTTCATCACAGTGTAGTTTGTATGTCCAGATGTTGAAAGCTTTGTTAGTTGGTAGAGGTTCAAAAGCAACTACCTGATAATAGGAAACATTTTTTATTTTGTGCAGCAGACCTGTCCTTGGTTTCCTGACAAAGACACTGTGAATGAAGATACATGGCGGAAGGTTGGTCAATGCCTTCAGCACCGTTACATGGCTGAAGGGCCACAGGGCATGCCAGTGTGCACTTTTACTTTGTGGGACTTAATAAGGGATTCGCTGGATCCTCTGAGGGAGTTGGAATGCAAACCTATGGTTGAAGCTTTAGAATTCATAATTAATAAAGGGTTAAAGGAGATCTCTCCAGCTGCTGCCAAGGACTCCAAGAAAGAGGGAGAAGAGATTACCATGCCCTTGGGCTCTGGATTAGGGGGACTACAATGCCAGATGTCTCAATTGTCTGCAGGATCAGAACTTGTTAGCTTCAGCTCTCCCTTCCGCCCCTGCGGTGCCCACACATAAAGTGGAGGCTCCTTTGGTATCCCCACTGCATCAAGGGCTGCACGTGGTGCATCTTGCTGGGGAAGCCATCACATGGTTCCAATTGCTCCCTGTGATAGAGCACCCAGACCCTAACAATCCCGGTCAGGTCTTGCACTCTCATGATCCTATTCCTTTTAAATTGCTGAAAGAGTTAAAAATGACTTGCAGTACTTAAGGTCCTACTTCACCTTTCACCATGTCCCTTTTGGAATCCACAGGTACTGACCTCCTTTGCCCAAAGGACTGGACAGTTCTTGTTAAATCCTGTCTTTCAGGGGTGCGGTCATTATTTAATGTGGAAAAGTTATTGGTTTGAGGAATCTAGTGCACAGGCTGATTGCAGTCGAGCACATGGTGTGCCTATCTCCACGGAAATGCTTATTGGGATTGGTCAATATGACTCTGTCCAACAGCAGTTGCTGTTTGGTCTTCAGGACTACCAGCAAATCAGTCTCTGCACCTTATGTGTCTGGAGACAATTGCCCTCATAGGGAGAGAAATCCTTAGAATTATCCAAAATTGTGGAACGGCAGAAAGAGACTTATACTTACTTTGTGGCCTGCCTTTTTAAGTTGATTGGGCAAGTGATCACTGATCTTGAAGCTAGGGGCATCACGGTGAAATAGCTTGCATTTGAAAATGCTAAATGCAGCTTGCAAAAATGCTACGTGCTTATCAAAAAACTGCCATCATCACAGACTACATCCGGCTTTGTGCAGATATTGGTCCTTCTGCAGTTTCAGCAGCTGCTCTTAAAACCACCATCCAAAATTCTCAGCTGATTTTCAACACCAACAGCCAAGACATTTTATTCAATGGTTATAAATTTTTTATTATTTGCTTTATTGATATCTTTAGATAAATCCAGGAAGCTAAAAACATAAATTGATATGTTCAATAAAGTAAATTTGACAAATTTGAATGATAATTTGTGATACAAACCGGGTTTACATTATATATATATTTATATATATAATTATTATTTTAAAGCAGTTTTAGATGACATAAATGTTACATTGAAAATATAGAGTATTCCTATATATCTCACCCCCTTTCCCTCCCACACTTTTTCCCAATAAACATCTTTCATTAGTGTGATACATTCATTATAATTGATGAAAACATATTGAAGTATTGCTACTAACCATGGTCTATAGTTTACATTATGACTTATACTTTGCACCACACACTTTTATAAATTTTGACAAAATGTATAATGGCCTGTATCCATCACTGCAATGTCATGCAGAACCATGCTACGTTCCCCAAATGCCCCATGTTATACATATTCTTCCCTCTCCCACCCTTCAGAATCTCTGGTGCCCACTGTCTTTATCTTTTTTTGTTTTTATTTATTTTTTTAATGTTACATTAAAAAACATGAGGTCCCCATATACCCCCATCCCCTCACCCCACTCTTCCCCTAACAACAACCTCCTCCATCATCACAGAACATTCATTGCACTTGGTGAATACATCTCTGAGCACTGCTTCACCACATGGTCAATGGTCCACATTATAGTTTGCACTCTCCCCAGGCCACCCAGTTGGCCATGGCAAGACATACAATGTCCAGCACCTGTCCCTGCAGTACCACCCAGGACAACTCCAAGTCCTGAAAATGCCCCCACATAATATCTCTTCTTGCCTCTCCCTATCCTCAGCAGCTACCATGGCCACTTGCTCCACATAAATGCTACAATTTCTTCCATTACTAATCAGAATAGTTCATGAATAGAATATCAGTAAGTCCACTCTAATCCATACTCTATTCCTCCATCCTATGGACCATTGGATGACAACCAGGACATTTTCATCACAACTGCCCTTCTGTGGCTTTGCATCCTCCCCTTTTGCAATTGCATCCATGAACACAAGCATCTAGCACTTGCCCTCACTGCCAGCAAGGCAAGCATTGGACAAATGAATGCCAGTCTAAGACCACTGCATTGGGACAACCTGTACAGCCACTGGGAAATGGCTTGCAGGAATGACCCTAGTCCCACCAAATAGTAGGGGCTCTAAATACCTTACCTATTCTGATCCCAAAGCAGCACAATTTTCACTTGGAAATAGCTCTGTGCAGTCCACCACCTCCAGTTCCCAACAACAAAGTATTAACAACATGGAACTCAGTCCAGCCACCCAATGGGTATTTACCCCTGAAATGGGATCCCAAATTGTTCCCACTGACATCTGGGGTCCTACACCCCCATTTACCTATGTGTTAATTCTTCATCTCCCTCATTTGGCTGTAAAGGGAATAATTGTTCTTCCTTCATTAATCATCCCTACTTATACTGAAGAAATTTGCTTAGTAGTAACTGTTACTTCTATTGTTGCATTAGAACCTCATAATGCTCTTGCTCTCCTCACTTTGCTTCCTGCTGCCTCAATTTGTTGTCCCTCTGATCATCTTCCAGCTGCTTATTGGACTCAGTTAATTCAGGCAGAATAGCCATTGCTAATGCTGCATCTAAATGGTAAGGTGTTTGAGGGACTCATAAACACAGGGGCTGATATATGTGTCATCACCCAGCAGCATTGGCCTGAAACTTGGCCAGTAGAAACAGCATCAGGTATCTTATGAGGGGTTGGTGCCACACATCACCCTTTCCATAGTGCCCAACTCATTCAATGGGAAGATGAAGAAGGACATAAATGCTGGTTTCAGACTTTTTTCCTGCCAGCATTATCTACTAATTTACAGGGAAGAGACATTCTTTCTAATCTTGGCTTTTGCTTGTTAGCCCATCATCTGCTGTTATGCAAATGATATTAGAACAGGGCTATAACCCCAAAGTTGGTCTGGGAAAACAATAGGGTTTGTTGGAACCTGTGCAAACTCAGACTCTTTCTCCTCGATGGGGGTTAGGGTACCCACAGTTTTAGCTGGGGTCACTGATACTTCAACCCAGACAACTGCAGCACCCATAGGTTGGCTATTTAATGAACCTATCAGGGTGGATCAGTGGCCCCTTACACAGAAGTTAGTTGCTGCAGAAATGCTAGTAAATGAACAGAGAGCTGCTGGCCATCTCTGTGTAACTTTTAGTCCATGGAATACTCCCATTTTTATTATTAAAAAGAAATCAGGAAACTGGCAGTTGTTACAAGATCTGCATGCAGTAAATAAAACCATGCAAATTATGGGTCCATTACTAACCCAGACTCCCATCTCCCACCACTATTCCTTTACAGTACCACCTTTTTGTACTAGACCTAAAGGATGCCTTTTTCACTATTCCTTGCACCCTGCCGACTGCTTCCATCTTGCCTTTTCCTTGCCAACCCCTAACAACCTTTTCGACATTTATGTCAGTTCTGTTGAACTGTACTGCCTCAAGGCATGGCTAACTGTCCTGCTCTCTGCCAAGCTTATGTAGCTAAGGCTCTAACCCCAGTGCCAGAAAAGTACCCTTTTGCCTGTATTTTTCACTATATGGATGATATCTTATTGGCTTGTACAAGAGAGGAACAGTTCCTTTCACTTTTTGCAGACACCCAACAGCTGCTTACGCAATGGGGACTGCAAATTGCTCCAGAAAATGTACAAAAAGACTTTCCTTTCTCTTACTTAGGCCATCTAGTGGAAAAGTGGTGAGTAGTGCCACAAAGGCTGACTATTTGTGTGTTACATTTAGGTACTTTAAATGATTTCCAAAAATTTTTAGGGGACATTTATTGGTTGTGACCCTCTTTGGAACTAACCACAGGTGACTTAACCCCTTTATTTGACATAAGTTGATACTACCTTGCCTGTTGAATTACTGATTTGTGTCACTACTTTTACCCCTACAGGTGTTTTGTGGCCATCAATAGGCATCCTGGAGTGGATTCACCTGTCTCATAGTCCACAAAAAAAATGTGCTTCCCTATACAGAAGAGGTTGCCATTCTTGTCGCTAGGGGCTGTGCTTGTGCAATTCAATTACTTGGCATGGAACCCCAGTGGGTTGTTTTCCCTTCCTCAAAAAAACAGCTTGATCAATTGGAAATGTTCTCCACTCCTTGGCAGTGCACACTAGCACAATTCCCAGAACAAATTAACAATCATTATCCAAAACACCCTCTATTACCCCTCTTGCATTTCCCAGGCATACTTCTGCCTGTTCCATACCACATGCACATACTGCCTTTGCAGATGATTCCAGTTCAGGTTGGGTCGCCGTTGTTTCATCTTCCTTCTCTTGCATCAGGCAAATGCCTTACAGTTCTGCTCAGCAAGTGGAGCTCTGTGCGCTTTGTGATGCTCTGCAATATTTTCTGCATGAGCCCCTTAATGTTTATTCTGACAGCCACTATGTGATCAGCATGGCCCTGCGAATTGAAACTGCTCATTATAAAACAATCCCGTCTGAAGAGGTTTTTATTTTGTTCTCTTGTTTGCAAAGTCTTCTCCGCCAATGGTGTCTTCCCTGTTGTTTTGGTCATCTATATGAACACACGTATTTACCTAGACCCCTAGTGGAAGGTAATGCCCAAGCCAATCGTTTAGTAGCCCCCACCTTTGACAATGTTTCATAAGCCCAATGCTTGCATACGATATTCCATCAAAATGCGAACAGTTTTTGGAAACAATTTCAGCTAACCCGTGAACAAGTCCGGCAGATTGTAAAGCAATGTGCTATCTTCCTTTTAGTTCTGTCCCCACTGTTGGCATTAATCCCTGTGGCCTGCACCCCAATCACCTCTGGCAAATGGATGTCACCTATTTTTCCCCTTTTGGCCATGTTTGGTGGGTTCATGTAACTGTAGATACTCCCATTTTCTCCATGCTACCTGCCAAATAGGAGAAAGTGCACACATATTATCAACCATTGTTTACTAGCATTTGCAGTTATGGGTTTGCCCCATCATGTAAAAACTGATAACACTCCCACTTATTGCAGCCCTGCACTGCAACAATTTTTTTCCACTTACGGTATCCGCCACTCAACGGGCATTCCATACAATTCCACTGGACAAGCAATTGTTGAGAGGACTAATTGCACCCTTAAAACACAGCTCTTAAAACAAAAAGGGGGAAAATGAGGAGGCAGCAAGGACTCCACAGTGTCAATTAGCTTCTGCTTTTTATACCCTTAATTTTTAAAATTTTGGTGCTTCAGGGCCTTCTGCAGCTGAACAGCATTTCACTAGGACTTCGCAGGAAGCAAAAAGGCTAGTTATGTGGAGGGATCTCCTTATGAGCCAGTGGCATGGTCCTGATCCTGTGTTATTATGGTGCTGTGGTTATTCTTGTGTGTGTCCCAAAACAGCAGATCAGCCACTATGGGTTCCTGATCATGCAGTCTGGCTAGCCACAACACCAGCAACCCTGACCCAAGTTGAAGGAGAAGTTTCAGAAAACCAGGAAGGGGGCCAGCAGGATGCTAAGTAGGCCAGGTGGTTGCGGTTGCTGCAGTTAACCTGCATCCAAGCATCTTATTCACAGTGAACATTTTTTCCCAGGCCTCCCCTACTGCACCTGGTCTCTTGGTATGACCTGCCTGTGTTTGTCAATGATAGGGCCATGATAGGAGTCTCATTGACAGATCATATCAAACCTCATGTTGTCAGATCATTTAAATACAGTGGCCTTACTGCCGAAGTGCCTTTTTGGTTTTCCCCCCAGAAAACTGTGTGTTGTCTATTTACCCAGCAGGAAAATCAGACAGCATATGGAGGCAAAAGTGTAGCCAATGTTGCTGGCCCGTGGAATCTCTATAAATACATTCAAACTGTAAGCAAATCCCCATTCGCTAATAATACTCCAGTGGTGATGCACCATCGGCCCCCATTGCCACTCTGCACTAAAAACACTAATTTAGAGTTTAAGGTCTTTCCTCCTTGGGTCTCATGTGCTTATGTCCCAAATTGTGCTCATAACATCTCAGGAGGCTTGGGTACTTTATATGCCTGGGCCCACCGTGTGGGCATCTGAATTTTCATTATACATCTGCAGGAGGTTTTTTTGCTAAGGTCATCATTTCTCCAAATTTGTTTTGCAGGATAAGCTGTGGCAGTTAGTTGCTGTGACCCATTGTATCATTTTCACAGGCCCTGGGACTCAGACCATGGTCTCCAGTTTCGATATGGATTGAAAGCCTGTGAGCCTAGCCACATGCAGTTTTAGCAGGCATTGTAAATATTTCCTTTCAGGGTTCTTACTATGTGGTAGAATGCCCTTTCTGTAACCTTACTAATTGCATTACCATTGCTAACTGGGATGATGATCTACTCTTTGTCCAACAACCTAGCTTTGCCATGCTTTCAGTGACCCTAGATGAGCCCTGGTATGATGACCCTGGGGAACGAACATTGAAGCTCATGAAGCACACACTAGAGTCACGACGTTGTAGAGCCCTTGGCCTGACCATTGCCGCCATTGTTGCTCTCATTACCATTATAGCCTCCTCTGTAGCCGCCAGTGTGGCCTTAGCAAATAGTGTTCAGATAGCTCATTTCACAAATGATTTGGCTAAAAACACTTTGCTAGCATTAGAAAATCAGGAACATACAGACTAAAAATTGGAAGCCAAATTAAATGCTTTTGAAGAAATGGTTCTCTCTTTAAGAGATCAGTGGGAGGCATTGCAGTACCATATATGGTTACAATGCCATCTGCATTACACGTTTGTTTGTGTGACCTCTGTCCAATTTAATGAAACTTCCTGAAATTGGATGGCAGTGAAATTGCACCTACAAGGGGTATGGAATCATGAAGAAATTAGTATGGATCTAGAACATTTGCGTGATGAGATCTTAGCTCTCCAAACTGCTCATCTGGCAGTTAGGGACCCCAAAGAATTGGCCAAGAACCTCCTACATACTTTATGTGGTTTCAATCCTTGGAACCTATTGCAGCATAGCTTTTGGTGTTTATCAGGCCTTATTGTCTGTATTCTTGTGTTGTGGTACATGTTTTCTCTATTTTTCAGCCAAACTCACTGAGAGCTCTGACATTTGCAAACTGAAACCACACACCTTGAACTCACACAAAAGACTCAGCATGGCCTCTGATCACTCTCATGGCATCCCATGCACAATAGTCTATAGCCAGCTGGTAGTCAATGATGGGTAAGAGTTTCAGAGGAAACCAACCTAAGGCAGGCACAGCTGATGCCCAGACAAAAAAGAAAAGGGGGACCTGTATGGGTCCCCGAGGTAATGTGCAAGGCTCAACTATAGCCATGTTGCTAGGGAGGATCAATGTGCACAGAAAGATGAGGGTGTGGTCAACTGTGTCTGTACCTGCAAGTAAGCAGAAAGGAGCTGATGTCCTGATAAGAAGAAACTCTAAGAAAACCCTCCTCAAAGAACTTCAAGCCTGAAGGCCCTTGCTCTGAGAACAATGATCTAGTTAATTGCTTTAAATAAAGCTTGTGGTGCCATTTCAGGGTCTTGGCTTTGCCATTAGCTAGCTCTGGACTACCTGGTCCCCTCTAAACTTGTCTTTGTCTCTGTGTGTCTTAAGATCCCATTGCCTCCCCTTGGCTCTCTGTTCACCCACGCAGGTCATGGAAGAGAATGAACCCTGTGCACTCAAGAAGATTATATATCCTGCTGTATTTTGGTATAATGTTCTGTGCATGTCTATTAGGTCTAGATCCTCTAACGTACTATTCAAGGTTTCTGTTTCTTTTTTAATCCTCTATTGACATGTTCCATCTAATGATGATAATGGTGTATTAAAGTCCCCCCTATAATTGTAGAGGCATCTATCTCTCCACTTACTTTTTCCAATGTTTGCCTCATGCATTTGAGGCACACTTATTAGGTGCATAAGTGTTTATGATTGTTCTTTATTCTTGATTGATTGCTCCTTTTATTAATATATAGTGTCCTTCTTTGTCTCTTACAATTTTTGCATTTAAAGTCTTTTCCCCCAATATTAGCATAGCTATTCCACCCATTTCTGATTATTGTTTGCATGTGAAATGGTTTTCCAACCATTCACTTTCAGCCTCCTTGTGTTCCTGGGTCTAAAGGGATTTCTTCTACACAATGTATAGATGGGTCATATTTCCTTATCCATTCTCCCAATCTGTTTCTCTTTGTTATAGAGTTTATGACATTAATGTTCAATGTTATTATCTCAATGAGTTATTTACATTAGCCATATTTTCTTCAGTTTTATGTATGTCATATGTTGTTTTTATTTCTCTTTTTATCTTTTTAGTTATTCTTACAATCTCCTTCAACTCTCTCTTCTGTTTTTTTCCTTTCAACATGCAGAATTCCTTTTAGTATTTCTTGAAAGGCAGGTTTCTTATTGAAAAATTCTCTTAATTTCTGTTTATTTGTGAAGATTTTGAACTGTCCCTCATTTATGAATGCCAGCTTTGCTAGACAGAGATTCTTAGCTGGAAAATTTTTTCTTTTAGAACCTTAATTATGTCATACGACTGTCTTCTTGCCTCCATGGTTTCAGATGAAAAATCAGTACTTAATTTTATTGTTTCCCTTGTATGTGATGGATCTCTTTCCTCATGCTGCTTTCAATATTTTCTCTTTGTCTTGAGCATTGGACAACCTTACAAAATATATCTTGGTGTAGGCATGTTTGAATTTATACTGTTTTGGGTGTGCCGTATTTCCTGGACATGTCTATCCATATCCCTCGATAGAGTTGGGATATTTTCAGCTATTATTTCTTCCAACACTCCTTCTTCCCCCTTTCCCTTCTCTTCTCCTTTTGGGATGCCTATAATGTGTATGTTGTTTGTTTCATGTTTTCATTCAAGTCCCTATGTCACTGATGGATTTTCTATCTTTTTATTTATCTGTTCTTCTATCTCGCTGATTCCACCTGGCTTGTACTCTGCATCACTGATTCTTTCTTCTGCCTGTTCAGATCTGCTGGTATATGCTTCCAGTGTAATTTTGTTTCCTTGCATTGGGCCATTCATCACCATCAGGTCTATTATCTTTTTATGCAGGTTTAAAATTTGTTCAGTATGTTCCTCCAATGTCTCCTTCATATACTTTATCTCTTATTTCACTTCATTAAGTTTAATCATGATATTTGTTTGGACATCCTTGATTTCTTGTTCCACATTCTGCCTCTCCTCCTGTTTTTTAATTTGTTTATTAGACTGGGCCATGTCTTCCTGTTTCTTAATATGGCTTGTAATTTTTTGGGTGTCTAGATAGCTGTTTATCTTGATGGACTTGTTTTGTTAGTTAGCTTCTTTTTGTAATGCAGGGGTTTTATGGTTGTTTCTTTGTGTGTGGTCAGGTTAATTTTCTTAATTTTTTTTTAAAAAATTATTTATTTATTTAATCCCCTCCTGGTTGTCTGTTCTCTGTGTCTATTTGCTGTGTCTTGTTTCTTTGTCTGCTTCTGTTGTCATCAGCGGCATGGGAAGTGTGGGCGGCACCATTCCTGGGCAGGCTGCACTTTCTTTCATGCTGGGCGGCTCTCCTTATGGGTGCACTCCTTGCACATGGTGTTCCCCTATGCGGGGGACACCCCTGTGTGGCGCGGCACCCCTTGCGCACATCAGCACTGCACATGGGCCAGCTCCACACGGGTCAAGGAGGTCCAGGGTTTGAACCGCGAGCCTCCCATGTGGTAGACAGATGCCCTAACCACTGGGCCAAGTCCGTTTCCCAATTTTCTTAATTTTAACTTTTGATTACTTTTTTAAAAGTTAATAGACCAAACAAAATGTTATGTTAAAGAAAACATGAAAGGTTTCCATATACCCCACTCCCAACCTCCCACCCCTGTCATTTTTTATTGTATTTTTTGAAGATACATAGATCACAAAAAATGTTGTCTAAAAAAAATAATAAGTTCCCATATACCCCCACCCCCACCCCACTACTCCTACATTATTAACTTCTTTCATTATTGTGGCACATTCATTGCATTTGGTGAATATCCAATGCTGCATCACATGGATAATAGTTTGCATGTTAGTTTACACTCTCCCCTAGTACATTCAGTGGGTTATGGCAGGATATATAAGGTCCAGAATCTGTCCCAGCAATATCATTTAGGACAATTCCAAGTTCCAAAAATGCCCCCACATCTCATCTCTTCTTCCATCTCCCTGCCCTCAGTAACTACCATGGCCACTTTCTCCATATCAATGCTACAATTTCTTTCATTACTAATCATGGTAGTTCCATAGTAGAATATCAGTACGCCCACTCTAATCCATATTTTATTCCTCCATCCTGTGGAAATTGGGATGTTGATGTCCACTCCACCTCTATACCGAGATGGGGCTTAGATTCCACATGGATGATAGATGCAATTCTCCAGCTTGCAGTTGTAGGACCTCTCAGTTCCCTGGGGTGGTAATTGAGCATCTTCACCTCCCTGTTAGCTGACCTGGGTAAGTCCAACAAACCAGAGAGTTGCAGTTGCAACTCTGCTGAGGCTCAGGGACCAGCTGGCAAATGTCAAAAACAAAGCTTTATAATAGTTTTCATTTTTAATTCCCCAATTTATTTTTACTTTATTTTAGTTTTTCTACATTAATATATATTCTATTTCTAATCTTTAAACCCATCACTATATTTCATTTTCCTATTAATTGAATTTGGCTATATATTAGGTTTCATTTTTGAAGGTTAATATTTATATTTGCTACCTCTTATTCTATATTCTTGTGGTTGTCTTTATTCCCTTGAAAAAAATATTAGAACCAGTTAAAAAGAAGGAAATTAGAAAAGAAAAAGGTTAATAGTAATAATAATACATAAAAGGTAGAAGAGGATTCATGCAAAAGCTAGTAATCTAAGTGACATGAGTAAAAAATCATAAAAAATACAAAGGAAAAAGAATAATATGTGGTGAAATGGAAAGAATAAAGCAAGAAATAAAATATAGAAAAAAGTAGAATGAATCAAGAGGCCAGACAGATGAGAAGAGAGTTGAAAGAGAAAGAAAAAAAACAAGAAGAGAGAAAAGGAAAAATGAAGACCAAACAAAAAATTGTAGTGAGGATGAAAAGCAACGGATGATAGATTACTAAAAAAAATGAGGAAAAGGAAAGAAGAGGAAGAAAATAGCTTGAAAAAACAAGTGACAAAAATAGGAATCAAAGAAAGAGATAAAAAACAAGTGACAAAAATAGGAATCAAAGAAAGAGATAAAAACAAGCAAGAAACAATACATTAACAATAAAAAAATCAAGGAATACAGCCTTTCCTCTTAGGCCCCTAAAGACCTTCTTTTGCTGCTGGTCTTCATCAGCAGGGTGCCCTCCATTGGTGATGTATCCAGTTTTAGCAAATAAAATAAAGCAATAAAAAAAAATCCAAAATTCTCATAAAACAAAACAGTAGAAACTCAGTCTATAATATCCATCATAAGGTGCTAGCTGTATGCCTTATCTCTCCCCGGATCCCTTCTCTTAGGAGGTACCAGGACTCAAACCAGTGGCCTCCTACATGCAAGACAGGAATCCCCCCACTGTGCTGCAGCAGCTCTATAGAATAAATAGGCTTTTGAAACTTATCTGGCTCTTCCTGCCCCCATTTCCCTTAGGCAAATTGGACTTCTAACAGTTTTCAGGGTCCAGGTTAGTTAGTTGCCTATCTCTGTCCCCTCCCTGACCAAGTTCCTCTGTCCCAGAGCAGCTGGATGTGACAGTCTGCCTGATCAGATTCTTCCTTCACCTCTCCCTTAGTGCTGGCTGGAACCCTCCCTGAGATTCAAAGGGGGCTCAGGTGGCAAACCCCTGGAAAGGAAACTACTCTCCACCCTTTACCAGATTCCTCTTCCTCCCAGGGAATGTTCCTTCACATTCAGCTAACTGCTGAGGGCCAGTGGTTCCATGGAGGTTATTTTCCTTGAGGGTGAGCCTTAGCCACTTGCAATTTCCAGCCACAGGGGTGAGCAGGTTACAGTTTTTGTTGGGTGCTTTATCCCTTTGTCCAGCTCCATCCTAAATGATGCCCTGCAGCCTCCTGCTCTATGGATTCCCAGAACAGCTCACTGGTAGGATTTTTCCCCTTCTCCTTTGGTTTTTGCCAAAGACCAGAGTAGTGTCTACTTACATCAATGCTATTTTCCCTGAGCCAAGACTCATGTGCCTTAAAGTCCACAGCACCAACATGGTGAGAGAGCATCTCTTGATGATACCTTGATTTGGACACTTTCACAACCTCAGAATTGTACATTTTTCAAAAAATATTTTTCTTAGAGAGGTTGTGAACTTATAAAGCAATCATGCACAATTGTGGAATTCCCATACAATACCCTTCCATTAACACACTACATTTTTGTGGAATATTTGTTACAGATGGTATCGCCAGAATATAACCACTAACTATGGTCTATAGAATACATTTGGTATATTTTTTCCATAGTCTCTCATTGTTATCACAGTGCATCTTTGGCATCGATGCAAGAATATTACAATATTGCTGTTAGCTATACTCTGGAGGTTACATGAATTTGATTTTCTAATGCTTCTCGACATTCTTACTATTTGCAATAGTGTTGAATACTTGTTCTAGTTCATGGAAGGACCTTCTTGTATTTGTATGATTCAATACAATACTCATCCACCACTGGGTTCACTATATTGATTAGTACTTAGATTATTTTTATTGCTTTCCATTGAAATATACATCCTTAGACTACCCTTTGCATCCAAATCCCATTTATAAACAAGCTGCATTATTTCTACTCACTATAATGTGTTACCATCAACTATATATGTTTCCAGACTTTGGCCATCATGATTATTAAAACTTCTGAATATATTAAGCACCAGTACCCCTTCTCAGCCTTACTCTTTCATTTTTTTTTTAAATTTTAAATGCTGGTTTTTCATCAATATTCTTTTTTTCTCTTTATTTTCTTCTAAATGTTACATTCAGAAAATATGAGGTCCCCATATACCCCCCACTGCACCCACCCTACCCCTCCCACATCAACAATCACTTCCATCATCGCAGCACATACACTGCACCTGGCGAATTCATTCTGGAGCACCACTGCACCACATGGACAGTGGTCCACATTGTAGTCCCACACTCTCCCCCAGTCCACCCAGTGGGTCATGGCAGGACATACACCGTCCAGCATCCATCCCTGCAGTACCACCCAGGACAACTCCAAATCCTGAAAATGTCCCCATACCATATCTGTTCTTCCATCTCCCTACCAGCAGAAGCCACCATGGCCACCCTCTCCACATCACTGCTACAATTTCTTCCCTTACTAATCACAATAGTTCCCCAGCAGAACACCAGTAAGCCCACTCTAATCCATACTCTATTCCTCCATTCTGTGGACCCCAGGATGGTTATGTCCAGTCCCCCTCTACATCAAGAGGGAGCTTAGATTCCACGTGGATGATGGATGCAATTCTCCTGTCTTAGCCCTACTCTTGTCTCCTAAAAACCTACATTAGAGGTTTTAACTCAATGCATTTGTTCTCCACTTTTATTGCATATTAGAAAGATCATGCAATAGTTGCATGATTTGTATTTGGCTTATTTTAATTGATATAATGTCAAAAAAGTGGTAAGCTTTTTAAAAAAGAAGATTTAAAATACATAAATGGTACATAAAACATAGAGTGGGTTTCCATATTTCCCACCGCTGCTCCATCCCACACTTTTCCACATTTTTAAATGATTTTTAAAACTTTTATTATATTTTATAAAGATACATAGATCACACAAAATGTTACATTAAAAATATAAGAGGTTCCCATGTATCCCATTCCCCACAGCCCCACTACTCCTACATCAACATCTGCTTTCATTAGTGTGGTATATTCATTGCATTTGATGAGCACATTTTGGAAGATTGCTCCACAGCATGGATTATAGTTTATGTTGTAGCTTACACCCCTCACAGTCCATTTACTGGGTTATGGTTATCCTACCATAGTAGGATATATAATGAACTGTATCTGTCCCTGCAGTATCATTCAGGACAACTCCAAGTCCTTAAAATGCCCCAATATCATAATTCTTTTCCCTCTCCCTGCCTTCAGCAGCTACCATGACTACTGTCTCCACATCAATGATGTAATTTCTTCCATTGCTAAAGTCACAATAATTCTATAGTAGAATACCAGTAAGTCCACTGTAATCCATATTTTGTTCCTCCACCCTTAGGACCCTGGGATGGTGAAGTTCCACTCCACCTCTCAATCAAGAGGGGGCTTAGATTCCAAATGGTTGATGGGTGTAATTCTGATTGCTGCTGTAGACTCTCAGTTCCCTGGTGTGGTGGTTGAACATTCTCACATCCCTGTTAGCTGACTTGGGTAAGTCCAATGAACTGGAGAGTAGGTGTTTCAAATCTACTGAGGCTCAGGACCCAACTGGCACCTAGACAGTCCAGAGATTCAAGTCTACTGAGCATACACGAACTGCAGCACCAACAACAGAACAGTAAAAAAGACAGAAGGATGCATAGAGAGGTCACATCTGAGTTCAACTCCATCACACTCAGGGGCACAAATTCCAAAGTGGGGCTCACTGACAAGGCACTGAACTCCAGAGCCATCTTCATGACCATAGGACCTGGGGGATCTCCTTAGCTCTCAGGAGCTCCCCTACCTGGGGTTGTATCTCCTGTGGCTGTCTCTAAGATCCTGGTGAGATGTGCAAAAGTGTGACACCTCTGATGACTTCATAACTTATTTTGAAGTCTCTTAGCCATATAAACTTTTTGGGCTTTACCATTTCCCCTAGAAAATTCAAGGTCTCTTTTTAGTTGCATCACCAGCTGGTATTTGGTAGTAATCAATATGCACCAGGGAGTCTCATCCCTGAGAGTCATGTCCCAGTCTGAGGGGAATGTAATGCATTTACATGCTGTGTTTGGCTCAGAGAGTGGCCACATTTGAACAACATGGGGCTCTCAGGAGGTAACTCTTAGACACCCTGCAGCTTTAGGCCTTGTTGAAATTTCAAGCACACAGGCTCATAAGCATAGTCATCATTATCAAAGGGCCATCATTGGACCATCCTTCACTGTTCTTTTCCCTTGTGCTTGGGGGATTGTTGCTGCTCCTTGGGGAGTGCGACAGAGTTTCCCAGAAGGGGAACTCAGCAATCCCTTAGTTGTCATGTGAAACTACCCCCTATGTCAATACCCAACGAATATATGAACATATCTATATACCCTATATGCATGCCCTGGAGAACTCCCTTGCACCCATGTATCCCCCCATCAATGACACCCCACACCAATGCTCCTTTCCTCCCATAGTTGAACCACTTTGTGATCCAAAACTTCTTTAAAAATGAAGTCTAATATACTGCCAAATTCAATAATATGAAAATGAAATAGTAACAGTAGGTTTAAAGATTACAAATAGAATACATACTAATCTAGAAAAAACTAATATAAAGTTAAAAATAAATTGATATTAAAACAAATGAAATATATCATCAATTTTTTAAATGTTTTGTCTTTTATCACTATAATAGGAGTTGCTGTGTATGTACAATAGCAAGGCAATTTCTTCTATTTCTTCCTCAGTGTCTACAATGCTTTTTAATTTTTTATACATTTTCAAAAAAGTTTTAAGTCACAGTAACATCACATATATAATATAGGGAACTCCCACGTAACCAAAACCAAGCCCTTTTCACCCTTACCCAGCAATGATCTTTTTACATATGGATGCTACATTTGCTGCAGGTGATGTACAGATATTGAAACATAGCTACTAACAATGGTTCCATTATGGTTTAAATTATGGTTTACATTTTAGACTGTACACATTTAAAAATTTGGGGTTACATTATGATTAATGTTACCATTTACATTTTAGACTATACACCTTTATAAATTTTGGTGATATTTATCATGACCTGTATCCATCATTGCAGGATCATGCAGAACACTTCCATTGCCCCCCAGTTACCCCTCTTCCAACTATTCTATTCCTATTTCTCCTGCCCTTGGGACCCACAGTGAGAACAAAGCTTCACTGATTGAAGGACCAGATTCATAGATACTTGTAACAGTTCTGAGGGTTTGACACTAGTGTGTCCTTCCGCATTGGGAGCCACCCATGCTCTCAAGAGACACCCTACCCTCTGTTTGAGAACATCAGGCCATCCCAGGATGAGGGCATAATGTCTTCCCACTCATTTTATGAGTCTCTACCCACTGATATAGCACACTATGACATGATGAGCACCCACATACTCCCTAAATGCCTGCCCTAGGTGCAACCTTTGCCAGATGCTCCTTGGTAAACACCTTATACCAGTAACCCTTCTTTATTATATTTTCTAAAGAGTTTTCTCAACATCAGAGTTTGAATCACATACCTGAAAACCTCCCGTGTTCACTTGCTCTCCCCAACACTCCTCCAATTCCTTGGACTATCTGACCCATCCTACCAACCCTAGGTTCCCTCAAGCCTGCAAGGTCCAACCCAATAGTATTCCTATGCCCCCACGTTATCCATTCACTGCACTACTACTTACCTCCATTTTATCATAAATTTTGCCCATGTGAGCATTTGCTCTCAAACTTCCTTCCCCCCCCCCCCGCATTTCCTGTAAGCCTATCTTCCATTCTCTATCTTTCAGAGACAGCATGATTTGCTTAATTCATATCTAAGTGGTCATGTAATATTTTTTCTTCCATTCCTGGCTTGCTTCACTCAACATAAGGGCCTCAAGATTCATCCAAGTTATGCCATGTGTTAGTACTGCATTTCTTCTTACAGCTGAATAACATTCCATTGTATGTATGTACCACATTTTGTTTATCCAGTCATCTGTTGATGACATTTGGGTTGTTCCAACTTTTGGCAATAGTGAATAATGCCCTGTGAACATTGGTGTGCATATATTGGGTTGTGTCCTTGTTTTCAGTTCTTCTGGGCATATAACCATCAGCGGAATTGCTGGGTCATATGGAAAATCTACAGTTAGTTTTTGAGGAACTGCCAAACTGTCCTTCAGAATGACTGAATACTTCTACATTCTCACCAGCAGTGGATGAGGATTCCCATTCCTCCTCATCCTCTCTAACACATGTAGTTCTTTGCTTTTTAAATAGCCTCCAGTCTAATGGGCGTAAGATGTTATCTCACTGTAGTTTTGATTTGCATTTCCCTGATAGCTAGTGATGTTGAGCAACTTTTCATGTGCTTTTAAGCCATTTGTATTTCTTCTTTGAACAAATGTCTGTTTAAATCTCCTGTCCATTTTTAAAATGGGTTATTTGTCCTTTTGTTTTCAAGATATAGGATTTCTTTATATATGTTGGATATTAAGCTCCCATCAGATATGTGGTTACCAAATATTTTCTCCCATTGCATAGGCTCTCTTTTCACTTTCTTGATAAAATCCTTTGAGTTGTAAAAGACTTCAATTTTGAGGAGGTTCCTTTTATCTATTTTTTTCTTTCACTACTCTTGCTTTGGGTGTGAATTTCATGAAGCCATTTCTTATTACAAACTACTGTAGATGGTTTCCTGTTGTCTTCCAATGTCTTTATGGTTTTTGCTCTTATACTTCAATCTTTGATCAAACTTGAGTTGCTTTTTCTATAAGGTGTGAGATGGTAATTCTCTCTCTTGCTTTTGCATATGGATATCCAGTTGTCAAAGCATCATTTGTTGAAGAGACTATTCTCTTCCAGTTGAGTGACTTTCCCACATTAACAACACCCTTCATCAGTGTGGTACTTTTGTTAGAGTTGATGAAGACATATTGAATAATTACTACTATCCATGAACTATAGTTTACGTTATAGTTTACACTCTGTCCCACACAATTTTGTAGGTTATGACAAAGGACACAATGTCCTGTGTCCATCATTAAATCACCCTAACAGCAAAGGCACATAAAGATTCCACAAGACAAGAAAACTACAGACCAATCTCTCTAATGAATCTGCTTGCTAAAATCCTCAAAGAAATAATTGGTAGTATTATTCAACAACACATTAAATGGAAATAGTAAGTTTTTAACCTAATATATTCCCACTAAAAAAACAAATTAATTATTGGTAAATTGTTTTGGCAGCCATTAGCACACTGAAACAGTGGTTAATAGTACAAATATAAGAATATTCTTCCATGAATGATAATTAATGGGTATTATTATCATAAGGTGTTAATAATAGTGTAGTGAATGGGAAAATATACTTATTTTGGACTATAGCTAGCAGTAATATTTTAATATTATTTCATCAATTGTTACAAAGGAGCCAAATGAATGCCCAGTGTCAACATAGCAGGTATATGAGAACAGTGTAATTTTTGTATGAATTTCTCTTAACCTATGACTTCCCTCATTTAAAAAATTACAATAAGTTTTAAAAAAAGACAAACAACTTGATCCTAAGTGAAAGAAACCAGAGATAAATTATTCTGTATTACATTACTCATTTATATAAAACATAAAAATATTTACATTTATATAGCCAGAAATAGATTAGGGATATGTAAGGCTAAGGAAGGGATAGAAAGACTGAGAGGTGACTGCTAATGTGTATATAATTTTTTTTGGAGTAATGAAATGTTCTAAAATTGATTGTTTTGATGAATGCATGCCTGTATGCTTATAAATTATTTGGCAGCTAAAGGGGTCTTAAATCACAAAAAACCTCCTAAAAAAAATGAAACTGGAGGACTCATGTTTCCTGACCTTGAAGTGTATTATAAATCTACTCTGGACAATACAACATGGTACTGGCATAAAGATAGACACATGGATCAATGTAATCAAATTAAGACTTCAGAAATAGAACATCACATCTATGTTCAACTGATTTTTATTAGCCTACCAAGTCCACATTTTTGTGATAGAAGAGTCTCTTTAAAGAATTGTGCTGAGAAAGTTGGATATCCATAACCAACGAATGAAAGAGGATCCATATCTCACTCCCTACATAAGAATCAATTCAAAATGGATCAAAGCCTAAAAATAAAAGCTAGGACAATGAAACTACCAGAAGATAACATACAGAACATCTATAAACCTTGTAAAAGGTGTGGGTCTCTTAAATGTTGCATCCAAAGCATGAACAACAAAAGAAATAGAATGTATAAAAGGGACCTCCTCAAAAATTAAACATTTCTGCAACTCAAAGGACTT
Source organism: Dasypus novemcinctus (assembly GCF_030445035.2). Lineage (NCBI taxonomy): Eukaryota > Metazoa > Chordata > Mammalia > Cingulata > Dasypodidae > Dasypus > Dasypus novemcinctus. The sequence goes on along the minus strand of NC_080704.1, from coordinate 65,313,210 downwards.
TGGGAGGAGGATAAACAGGCAGTCCACTCAATGGGATAAAATACATCCAACAAGGGTCAAATAAGCCCCATCTCAATCTGAAGCAGATTTGGGGATGGAGATCCCCAAATCTTCAAACTAGAGGAATGAACAAACATAAGAGGGGAATGCAGTTATGGAATAAAGTAGACTTATCATTCTAGTAATGGAAGAACTTGTAATATTTATATAAAGACCATGGTCATAATAGGTTCTGAGAGGAGGGAAAGGGAACAGTAGGTGTAACATGGGACAATTTTGAGTCATTGGAATTATTATGCATGCCATTACAATGACAGATACCAGCCATTATACATTTTTTCAAAACATAAAATTGTGCAGAGCAAAGTGTAAAACATAATGAAAATACAGACCATGGTTAGTAGCAACACTTCAATATATTTTTATCCATTGTAACAAATGTACTGCACTAAAGAAAGATGCTTTTATCAGGGGAAAGTGTGAGAAAGGAAGGTGGTGGGGTATATGGGTATCCCTTATATTTTTTATGTAACATTTACATAAACTAAAACTCCTTTAAATAATAAATAAAAACAATTTTTAAAAATTGACAAAACATCTGAATAGACATCTTTCTAAAGAAGGAATATCAACTCAGCATGTAAATGAATTACCTTCCTCCAAGTGTAGGACATGACGCTGGGAATGAACCTCCCTGGCACTGAGGGACTACTACCTGTCACTAACTAGTGTTGCAACTAGAAAAAGACCTTGAATAAAAGGGGGAAATGGTAGAGACAAATGAATTTATTTGGCTAAGAATTTTCAAAATAGAGTCAGGAGGCCATCAGAGGGGTCACACTTATGCACACCTCAGAAGGATATCAGAGATGGCAAAGTAGATAAAACCCCAGGTACTGGTGCTCCTGAGGTCTATGGAGACACACAGATTCTCTGGCTCTGGCAGCTGGCTCGGGAGTTCAGTGTCTTGTCAATGGCCCTACTTTGGAATTTACATTCCAGAGCATGATGGATTTCGACTCAGATGTGACATTTCTACACATGTTCCTTCTGTCACTTTTACTGAACCTGTGGTTGGTGCTGGGGTTGGTGTATAATAAGGGGATTGAATCTCTGAACTGGCCATGTGGAAGTTGTGCCCTGAGCCTCAGTAGAGTTGAAAATCCTATTCTCTTGTTCGTTGAACTTACCAGGTCACCTAACAGGAGTTGAGGATGGTCAACCACCAGAACAGGGAACTGAGAGTGCCTACAACTCTGAGGAGGAGAATTGCATCCATCAACCGTGTGTTATTTAAGCCCCGTCTCGATATAGAGGTGGAGTGGACATCACCATGCCAGGGTCCACAGGATGGAGAAATACAATATGGATTAGAGTGGACTTACTGGTACTCTACTATAGAACAATTACGACTAGTAGTGAAAGAAATTAAAGCATTGATGTGGAGAAAGGGGACATGGTCATTGCTGAGGGCAGGGAGAGGGAAAAAGAGATGTGATGTGGGGACATTTTCAGGACTCTGAGTTCTCCTAAAAGATATTGCAGGGACAGATACTGGACATTATACATCCTGCCATAACCCACTGAATGTACTTGAGGAGAGTATAAACTACAATGTGAACTATAATACATGCGGTGCAGCAGTGTTCCAAGATGTATTCACCAGATGCAATGGAATGTGTCACAATGATGAAGGAGGTTATTGATGTGGGAGGAGTGAGAGTTTTGGGGTGTGAGGTATGTGAGAACCAATTATATTTTTTGTGATCTATCTATCTTGAAAAAATAAAATAAAAGTAAGTCCACTAATCTATAATTTATTCCTCGATCCTGTGGTTGCTGAGATGGAAATGTCCACTCCATCTTTATATTGACAGGGGGCTTAGACCCACACGGTTGGTGGATGCAATTCTCTTGCTTGGAGTTGTAGGCACTCTCAGTTCCCTGGTTTGGTGGTTGACCATTTTCACCTTCCTGTTAGCTGACCTGGGTAAGTCCAATGAACTGGAGAGTAGGAGTTGCAACTCTGCTGATGCTCAGGGCCAAGCTAGCACATAGCCAGTCCAGAGATTCAAGTCTACTGCATATACACCACCTCCAGCACCAACCAAAGGTTCAGTAAAAATGACAGAAAAAACATGTGTAGAAATGACACATCAGACTTCAAATCCATCACACTCAAGAATGCAAGGACATTATATAGCCTCCACAACCACTGAATGGACTTTGAGAGAGTGTAAACTAAAACATAAACTATTATCCATGCTGGGTACCAATGCTCCAAAATGTACTCATCAAATGCAAGAATGTAGGATGCTAATGAAAGAAGTTGTCAATGTGGAAGGAATGGGGGCTGCGGAGAGTGGGGTATATGGGAACCTCATATTTTTTAATGTAACATTTTCTGCTATCTATTTATCTTTAAAAAGGAGAATATAAAAAATTTTAAAAATAAGGATTATAATAAAAATTTAAAAATAATAATATTTAAAAAAATATTTTTAACATTTTGCCTTTCATCACTGAAATATCTGTTGTCCTGTAGGTAGTTACATTTCCAATTTTTAAAATTGTATTTTATTTTTGAATTATCTTTTTAAAATTATTATATCACACAAAATGTTGCATTAAAAATGCAAGAGTTTCCCATATATTCCACTCCCCACCACCCACCCCCATCATTTTTTAAATTGTATTTTTTCTCATGTTTTTTTTCTACTCAATTTATTCATTTTTTAAAAAGATATTACATTAAAAAATATGAGGTCCCCATTCGCCCCCACTGCCCCCACCCCACCACTCCCCCACAATAACACTCACCCCCATCATCATGTGACATCAATTGCGTCTGGTGAGTACATCTCCGGGCATAGCTGCACCCCATGTCCCATGTTCCACACCATAGCCCACACTTTCCCACGTTCCATCCAGTGGGCCATGGGAGGACATACAACATCCAGCAATTGTCCCTGGGGCACCACCCAGGACAACTCCAAGTCCCGAGAATGCCTCTACATCTCTTCTCTTCCTCCCGTTCCCCGCACCCAGCAGCCACCATGGCCACTTTTTCCACATCAATGCCACATTTTCTCGATTATTAACCACAGCAGTTCATGAATAGAATATCATTAAGTCCACTCTGATCCTTACTGTATTCCTCCTTCCTGTGTGCCTTGGCTTGGTTGTGTCCATTCCACATCTATGTGAAGAGGGGGTTTAGATTCCACATGGATATTGGATGCAATCCTCTTGATTTCAGTTGTAGGCACTCTAGGCTCCATGGTGTGGTGGTTGAAATTCTTCAACTCCATGTTCGCTGAATGGAGTAAGTCCAATAAATCAGAGTGTAGGAGCTGAAGTCTGTTGAGGTCAAGGCCTGGCTATCATATTGTCAGTCCAGAGATTAAAATCCCCTAGATATATCTTAAACCCCAGCACCAACTACAATTCCAGTAAAGTAGCATGAAAGTCTTCTGAAAAGGGATCCCATCTGAGTCCAACTCCATCACGCAGAAACACCAGCTCCAAAGAAGGGTCAACTGGCATGGCAATGAACCCCATCTGCCATGACCATAGAACCTGTGTGTCTCTTTAGCCCTCAAAAGAACCAATATCTGAGGTTGTATCTACTTTATCTGTCTCTGAGACTCTGCTCAGGTGTGCATAAGGGCAATCATTCTGAAAACCTCCAGACTCATTTTAGGAGACTCATAACCATATAAACTCATTTGTCCTTTCCATTTCCCCCTTAATTTAGGTGAAACAGCATTTTTAACTCCTGTTATTATATGTAGACAGGGATATTCTGCTGGTCCACATTGAACCATTAATTCAAGGTCATTTTCTAGTTGCATCATCAGCTGGTACTTGGTAGTGATCCTTCGGTGCCAGGGAGGCTCATTCCTGGGTGTCATGTCGCACGCTGGGGGGAATGCATTGCATTTACATGCTGAGTTTGGCTTCGAGACTGGCCACATTTGAGTAACAGGGAGGCTGTCAGGAGGGAACTCCTAGGCACAGTGCTGCTCTAGGCCTTGTTCTTATATCAGCCGTATAGGTTCACAAGCATAGTCATTAGTATCAGTGGCTCACTGTTGGACCCTCCTTCCTTCCTGGTCCTTACCATTGCACCTGGGGGACTGCCGCTGCTCCCCTGGGACCACGACAGAGCCCCCCCCCCCCGTCCATTAACCCAGTACCACCCAGCTGTTGTTTTTAATTGTTTATACTATGAGTATATCCAAACATTGCCATGCACCCTGGACATATGCCCTTTATAACTTCCTGTCAATCATATATAAACTGACTATAACATCCCATACCAGTATCCCTCCACTGCCATTGTTAAACCACTCTGTGATCCAAAACTTCCTGAAAAGTGAAGCCCAATATAATGTCAGGATCCCTTACTAGTAAAATGGAATATAGCGATGAGTTTAAAGGTTAGATCTAGAATACATATTGATTTGGAAAAATTCTACATCCTATCTTTTTCTTTTCTTTTTTCCTAATTATTGAGCTTCTCTTCACAAAAGCCTTAGATCACAGTAATTCATATATACAATATACAGTACTCCCATACATCCATCATAAAACCTTTACCCTTCCACACCGATAATCTTATAACTTACTCATATCATATTTACTGAAACTGATGTACAGACTCCAAGACAATAGATTTCAAACAAGGTGACATCTGTGCTTACATTGTGGTCCATACTTTAGGATATACAGTTTTCTAAATTTTTAGTTAGCCTATGTTTTACATTATGGTTTACATTATTAGTCTGTCATCCCCTATATGTTTTTGGTGTAATATTACATGTTTCATATCCATCCTTGTGTACTCTCGTGAAACTCCTCTCTTACCCCCACATTTACCTTGGTTCCATCCATTCAACATCCATTTTCCCCTCCCCTTGGGACCCACAGTGACAGCCAATCTCCATTTCCCAAGGAGCCACGCCAGAGATACTTGCAACAGTGTTGAGGGCCTGACTTGCTCAACTGCCCTAATGCTCTGGGAGCCACCCTTTCTCTCAAGAGATACAGTTCCCTCTTTTTTGATGGCATTAGTGCTCTCCAGCATGTGGGTCCACCCCCACTCTCACTACTTGGGTCTCTACCCAATGGTACAAACCACCCTGGCAAAATGAGCATTCAGACATTCCCCAGGAGTCCATCCCGCATCAGACCATCCCCTCCAAGCATTCTAAACAGGTAACAATCCTAATTATATTTTGATATACTTTTCTTAGCATTTTACTCTCAACCAACACCTGACACTCACCTATGTTCGTATGTTGCCCCTCCCTCCCCCCAATTTTTTAGGCAATATTACCCATCCGCCCATCCCCAGTCCCCCTCTAACCTGCAAAGCCCCACCCAGAGGCAACTGCTTACCCCCACTTTATCTCTTCTTTGTGCTCATGCTTACTGACAGCTCAACATAGATTCCACCCCTGCAAAACTCAGCTCACATCCTTCCTCCACCCCCCGATTCCCTATGAGCCTATGTTCCAGTCTCTAGCTCTCTGAGGCAGCTTGCTTATTTCATATCATTGAGGTCATGTAGAATTAGTACTTCAATGCCTGGGCTGCTTCACTCAGCATAAGGTTCTCAAGATTCATCCATGTTATCATGTGTGTTTGTAGTGTATTTGTTCTTACAGCTAAGTAGTATTCCATTGTATGTATATACCACATTTTATTGATCCACTCATCTGTTGATGGGCATTTGTGTTGATTCCAACTTTTGGCGATAGTGAACAATGCTGCTATGAACATTGGTGTACATATATCAGTTTGTGTCCTTGTTTTCAGTTCTGCTGGGTATATACCCAGGAGAGGTATTGATGGGTCATATGGCAAAAATATGGTTAGTTTTTTGAGAAACCACCAAACTGTCATCCAGAATGGTTGTATCCTTCTGCATTCCCACCAGCAGTGGATGAGAGTTCACATTTCTTCATATCCTCTCCAGCATTTGTATTCTTCTGTTTTTTTCATAGCTGTCAATCTTATGGGAGTAAGATTGTATCTCATTGTAGTTTTGATTTGCATTTTCCTGATAGCTAGAGATTTGGAGCATTTTTTCATGTGCTTTTCAGCCATTTGTAATTCTTCTTTGGAGAAGTGTCTGTTTAAATCTTTTTACCATTTTTTAAATGGGTCGTTTATCTTTTTATTTTCAAGATATATGAGTTCTTTATATATACAAGTTATAAGTCTCTTATCAGATATATGGTTGCCAAATATTTTCTCCCATTGTGTGGGTTCCCTTTTTACTTTCTTGACAAACTCCTTTGAGGTGCAGAAGGCTTTAATTTTGTGGAAGTCCCATTTATCTATTTGTTCTTTTGCTGCTTGTGCTTTTGGTGTGATATTCATGAAGCCATTTCCTATGACAAGGTCCTGTAGATGTTTCCCTACACTGCTTTCCGAGGTCTTTATGGTCTTGGCTCTTATATTGAGGTCTTTGGTCCATCTCGAATTTATATTTCTATAAGATGTGAGATGGTAATCCTCTTTCATTCCTCTACATATGCATATCCAGTTCTCCAGGCACCATTTGTTGAATAGGCCGTTCTCTCCCAGTTGAGAGGGTTTGGTGGCTTTATCGAATATTATATGGCTATATATATGAGGTTCTATATCAGAATTTCAATTCAATTCCATTAGTCTGTGTGTCTCTCCTTATGCCAATACCATGCTGTTTTCACTACTGTAGATTTGTAGTATGTTTTGAAGTCATGTAGTGTGATTCCTCCAATTTCGCTTTTGTTTTTCAATATGTCTTTGGCTACTCGGAGTCTATTTCCTTTCCAAATAAATTTCATAGTTTTTCTAGTTCCTTAAAGAAGGCTGTGTTGATTTTTATTGGGATTGCATGGAATGTGTAAATCAGTTTTGGTAGGATAGACATCTTAATAATATTTAGTCTTCCTATCCCTGAACACGGAATATTCTTCCATTTATTTAGGTCTTCTTTGATTTCCTTGAACAGTCTTGTATAGTTCTCAGTGTATAAGTTTTATACATCTTTAGTTAAATTTATTCTTACATATTGGATTTTTAAAATTTACTATTATAAACGGTATTTGTTTCTTGATTTCCTCCTGACCTTGCTCATTATTGGTGTAGAGAAATGCTACTCATTTTTGCGCATTGATTTTATAGCGTGCAACTTTACTAAAATCATATATGAGTTCTAGAATTTTTGTTGTAGCTCTCTCAGGGTTTTCTATGTATAGGATCATGTCATCTGCAAATAATGAAATTTTGACTTCTTCTTTTCAATTTGAATGCTTTTTATATCTGGTTCTTGCCTCAGTGCTTGAGCAAGTACTTCTAAGACAATGTTAAAAAGAAGGGGAGAGAGTGGGCATCCTTGTCTTGTTCGTGATTTTAGAGGGAAGGATTTTAGGATTTCTCCATTGTAAGCAATGTTGGCTGTAGGTTTTTCATATATACTCTTTATCACGTTTAAAAAATTTCCTTGTATTCCGATCTTTTGGAGTGTTTTTATCAAGAAAGGGTGCAGTATTTTGTCAAATGCTTTTTCTGCATCAACAGATATAATCGTGTGATTTTTTTCCTTCAATCTGTTTATATGGTGTATTACATTGTTTGATTTTCTTATGTTGAAACATCCTTGCATACCTGGAATGCATCCCACTTGGTCGTGGTGTATAATTCGTTTAATTTGTTGTTGAATATGATTAGCAAGTATTTTTTAAGTATTTTTGCATCTAGGTTCATTAGAGAAATTGATCTGTAATTTTCCTTTCTTGTGGTGTCTTTGTTTGGCTTTGGTACTAGGGTAATGTTGGCATCATAGAAGGAGTTAGGCAATGTTCCTTCTGTTTCGATTTTTTGGAAGAGTTTCAGCAGGATTGGTGTTAGTTCTTTCCGGAATGTTTTATATAATTCACCTGTGAAAGCTTCTGGCCCTGGGCTCTTCTTAGTTGGGAGGTTTTTAATGACTGATTCTATCTCTTTACTGGTGATTGGTTTGTTGAGATCATCAATTTCTTCTTTCATCAATATAGGCTGCTTATGTGTTTCTAGGAATTTGTCCATTTCCTCTGACTTGTCACTTTTGTTGGAATATAATTGTTCAAAGTATCCTCTTATGATAGTCTTTATTTCTGTTGGGTCAGTGGTGATATCTCCTTTCTCATTTCTTATTTTGTGTATTTGCATCTTCTCTCTTTTTTTCTTTGTTAGTCTCGCTAAAGGTTTGTCAATTTTGTTGATCTCAAAAAACCAGCTCTTGGTCTTGTTTATCTGTTCAAGTGCTTTCTTATTTTCTATTTCATTTAGTTCTGCTCTTACATTTGCTATTTCCTTCCTTCTTCTTCCTGTTGAATTAATTTGTTGTGTTTTTTTCTAATTCCTCCAAATGTGCAGTTAGTTCTTCAATTTTTGCTCTTTCTTCTTTTTTGATATATGTATTTATGGCTATAAATTTCCCTCTCAGTCCTTCTTTTGCTGCATCCCATAAATTTTGGTATGTTGTGTTATCATTATCATTTGTTTCAAGGTAGTCATTGATTTCTTTTGAGATTTCTTCTTTGACCCATTGTTTTTCTAAGAGTGTGTTGATTAATTTCCAAATCGGGGTGTGAAGTCTGGGCCTCTGGCCCTTGCAAATTTCCAGCTTCACTCCACTGTGGTCAGAGATATTATTTTGTATGTTTTTTATCTTTCTGAATTCATTAAGCCTTTCTTTGTGGCCTAGCATATGGTGTATCTTGGAGAATGATCCATGTGTGCTTGAGAAAAATGCATATCCTGTTGTATTTGGGTGTAATGATCTACACATGTCTATTAGATCCAACTCCTCTAATATACTGTTAAAATATTTTGTTTCTTTAGTGATTCTCTTTTGAGATGTTCTGTCCAGAGTTGATAGTGGTGTATTAAAATCCCCCACTATAATTGTAGATGCATCTATTCTTTCACTTCGTTTTTCCAGCATTTGCCTTACGTATTTAGAAGCGCCCTTGTTAGGAGGATAAATATTTATGATTTTTCAATCTTCTTCACAGATTGTTCCTTTCACTAAAATGTAGTATCCCTCTTTGTCTCTCACAACTGTTTTGCATTTAACATCTATTTTGTCTGATATTAATATAGCTACTCCTGCCCTTTTTTGGTTATTGTTTCCTTGTAAGATTGTTTTCCAACCATTCATTTTCAGCCTCCAAGAGTCTCTGGGTCTAAGATGTGTCTCTTGTAGACAGCATATAAATGGGTCATATTTCCTTATCCAATTTCCCAGTCTGAATCTTTTGATAGATGAGTTTAATCTGTTGACATTCAGTGTTATTACTTTTGAGGAATTATTTGTGTTAGCCATATTTTAATTGGATTTGTATTTGTCATATTTTGTTTGCTTTTTTTCCCTTCTTTTTTTGTCTTTTTTGTTGCTCATACACTCTCCTCCAACTCTGCCTGTCCTGTTTTTTCCTTTCTTCCTGCAGAACTCCCTTTAGAATTTCTTGAAGGGGAGGTTTCTTGTTGGCATACTCTTTCAGTTTCTGTTTATCTGTGAATATTTTGAACTCTCCATCATTTTTGAATGCTAGTTTAGCTGGATAGAGTATTCTTGGTTGGAATTTTTTTTCTTTTAGTACCTTGACTATATCATACCACTGCCTTCTTGCCTCTATGGTTTCAGATGAGAAATCAGCACTTAATCTTATGGAGCTTCCCTTGTATGTGATGGTTTTCTTTTCTATTGGTTCTTTTTGAGTTTTCTCTTTGTCTTGAGCATTGGATAATTTGACAAGTACATGTCTTGTTGTTGACCTGTTGGGGTTTATGATGATTGGGGTGCACTGTGCTTCTTGGATATATACATCTGTCTCTTTCAGTAGATTTGAGAATTTTTCAGCCATTATTTCTGGCAACACTCCTTCTGACCCCTTTCCCTTCTCTTCTTCTGGCATGCATATAATACATATGTTTGAGCGTTTTGCATTATCATTCAGGTCCCTAAGTCCTAGCTGGATTTTTCTATCTTTTTATCAACAAATTTTACTATCTGTTTGATTTCTGATGTACTGTCTTCCACATCACTAATCTCTGCTCTGCCTCTTATAGTCTGCTGATACTTGCTGCAAGTGTATTTTTGATTTCTGGAACTGTGGTGTTCATTCCCATCAAATCTGTTATTTCTTTGCATATGTCTGCAATTTCCCCTCCAAGTGTTGTCTTCATATTGTTAACCTCTTCCTTTACTTCATTAAATTTGTCTGTGATAAATGTTCTGAGATCTTTAATTACTTGTGTGAAGTTCTGCTCCCCTTCCTGATTTTTAGTTTGTTCATTGGATTCAGCCATGTTTTCCTGATTACTGGTTTGGTTTGTAGATTTTTGTTGCTGTCTGGCCATCCTTTTGTCTTGATTGGTTTAATCAGTTCCTTAGCTTCTTTGTCTAGTCTTGGGGATTAATTAGCTGTTGTTTTTGCATAAGTGTTATATCTTCTTTTTGTCACTTTGTTCTTCTTATTCTGATTTCTTATTGCTGGTTTTGTTCACTTTAAAGGAAAGTATTAGGACCAGGGAAAGGCAATTGTTTAAGCAAGGAAAAAGTGTAAAGTTTATTGGTGATAAATGTTAACAGAGCAACAATATGGGATCTGGGAGGATGGATATTAGAGTCATGTAAGTTGTCTAGTATTATAGCAGTATGTAGAGTACCTATAATGAGGTAGTCAACTGAATATGGGAGAAATATCATACGAATTATAAAGCTATTGTTTTCGTGAGAGAGGGAAAGAGAAAAGAAAGGCAATAGTTCAAGAGTGGATAAAAGACAGAAAACAAAACAAAGGTATTAGAAATTAAGTGTTAGAAATTTTGGGGATCAAAGTAAGGGAGGTGAAATACAGGAGAGACAGTAGATGATGGGGGATATCAAGTTGTAGGGGAAAGGGGATAGTGTAGGTAGCCAAAATCAATTCATACAGAAATGAGGCAGTGGAGGATGAGGAATCCCAGCAAATATGAAGTGTTCCCTGCAGCACCTATTGTATAGTTAAGATAAAATAAAATAAGAAGAAGATCAGGGACAAGAGAGAGAGAAAAAAAAAAGGGAAAAAAGGAAGAAAGAAAAAGGGTTGGGTAAAGGGCAGGGAACAGGTGGGGAAAAGAAAAAAAAGATACAGAAAACCACAACAGCAACAACAACAACAACAAAACCCCTAAATACCTGGAAAAAAAAGACTTTGGGGATACCCTGGGAGAACAGACTAGGAGATTATGCAGTGTTAAGCAATCAGGACATTAATAATATAAAAATAAATAAAAATAAAAACAAAACAAAACAAAATGAAAAAGAAAAAACACAAACATTGAGGGCTAGGACATTCAAGGACCTCAGATGGACCTCAGGGTGTGATGGATTAAGGGATGGAAAGTCTGAAATATTGAAGACTCAAGAGGTGTGAGTATCTAGGGTGTGGGCCACCAGTGTTCAGGGGACTCAGTCCTGGCAACCTCAAGTCCCGTTAACAGGAAGCCTGGGAGCACTGCAGTGCAACACAGCCTTCAGGGATCCCCGTGACTGGGTTCCAACCCTATGGGTGAGGTCACATCCACAAACTCTATCTTGTGTCTGAACCCCAAAATTCACTCACTCCCTGGGGTCTATTCTGTGGGTGTATCACCAATTCGACTTCAGGACCCCTCCCACCCTGTAAGCCCCCAGAACTGCCACCTGGTGGTGCCTCTACACTGCAGCCAATTTAATGACACAGATCAGTAGCCAGGCCCGGGGGTGGGGCTCCAGCCAGAAACACCGATAACAGAATCCAAAACCGAAATTCCTATGCTTTGCAAAATATTCCCCTAATCTGCTTCCAGACGTCTCCCTCCCTGCCAGACCGTGCAACAGCCTCCTGGTACCATCTATTTATTGCTATCAATTTAAGCCCACTGCAGATCAGCAACCGGGCTGGGGGGGCGGGGCTCTAGGCGGAAGCACTATTATTTGTGTCTGCAATAAAAAATTCCCCGCTTCACAATAAAACTCCCGTTTGTCTCCCCAAATCGGTCTGCAAAGACCTCCTGTCCTTTTAACCCCCCAATAGCCTGCTCAGGGCTTATGAATTCCCCAGTACTGCAGAGCCTCCAGAAAATGCCACCACTGCACCAGTGCTGTGGCTCCACCCACCACAGGAGGGAGCGTCCCATGCGCAACTCCCACCTCCGTGTAATAGAGTCTCAATTACATCTTATAGATGCATTTTCTCTGTTACCTTCCCACCAAATCAATGTCCAGACACCTCCTGCCCTGCAAAAATCCTGAAACAGCATGGTCCCAAAGAACCTCCAACGCTGCCCAGCCGCTTCTTTGCAGGAGATATCAGGTATGCTCACTCAGCCACCATCTTGCCCCACCCTCACTCCTTAAAATGTATTTTTGAAGATAATAGATCACAAGAAAGTTACATTAAAAAATATGAGGTTCCCATATATCTCACACACACACACCACCCCACTCTTCACACATAAACAACGTCTTCCACCATTGTGGCACATTCATTGCATTTGGTGAATTCATTTTGGAACACTGCTGCACCACATAGATAATAGTTTGCATTGGGGTTTACACTCTCCCCCAGTACGTTCAGTGGCTCATGGCAGGAATATAGTGTCCAGCTTCTGCCCCTGCAATATCATTTAGGACAACTCCAAGTCCCAAAAATGTCCTCACATCACATCTCTTCTTCCCTCTCCCTGCCCTCAACAACTACTGTGGCCAATTTCTCCACATCAATACTACAATGTCTTCCATTATTAGTCATAATAGTTCTATAGTAGAATACCAGTAATTCCACTCTAATCCATATTTTATTCCCCCACCTGTGCAACCTGGAATGGCGATGTTAACTCCACCTCTGAATTGAGAAGTAGCTTAGATCCCACATGGATGATGGAAGAAATTCTACTGCTTGAAGTTGTAAGCATTCTTGTTTCCATGGTGTGGTGATTGAGCATCTTTATGTCCCTGTTAGCTGACCTTGGTAAGTCCAATGAACCAGAGAGTTCTGAAATTCTGAGAAGTTGGTTATTTTCATAGTAGTTACAATTAAAAATGACAACTGAGAGAGTGTTGAGTTCCTACCCAGGAGAGCTCTATCACATACCCCAATGGGATGGCAAAAATCCCCCAAGTGCAATATCAAAGCCCAAGAAGAAGAATGTTACAATGATGAGCCCTTGATACTGATGATTATGTCTATGTGCCTGTGTGCCTGAAATATGATCTAGTCCTAGAGCTGCAGGGTGCCTAAGAGTTACCTAATGAAAGCCTCCATGTTGCTCAAATGTGGTCACTGTCTAAGCCACACTCAGCATTTAATGCATTACCATCCCCCCAGCATGGGACATGACTCCCAGGGATGAGCCTCCATGGTGCTGAGGGATCACTACCAAGCACTAGCTGATGATGTAACTATAAAAAGACCTTGAATAAAAGGGTCAACTCAGACCAGTAGAATATCTCAGCCTACATGTAGGATAATGTGTTAAAAACTGCTTTTTGACCTTGAATAAAAGGGGAAATGGCAAAGACAAATGAGTTTATATGGCTAAGAGTCTTCCAAGAAGAGTCAGGAGGTCATCAGAGGGGTTAAACTTATGCACACCTCAGCAGGATCTCAGAGACAGCCAAAGTAGATACAACCCCAGGTACTGGTGTTCCTGAGGACTGTGGAGTCACACAGGTTCTATGGTCATGGCAGGTGACTCTGGAGTTCAGTGCCATGTCAGTGGGCCCTACTTTGGAATTTGTGTTCCTGAGTATGATGGAGCTGGACTCAAATGTGACCTTTCTACACATGCCTCTTCTGTCACTTTTACTAAACCTGTGTTTGGTGCTAGGGTTTTTGTATACTCTGGAGACCTGAATTTCTGGACTATCCCCTTTCTTCCATTTATTTCCAGTGTCTTACTTTTTTTCATTTTGTCTTCAAAGTTTTAGGTCACAGTAAAGCCACATACAGAACACAAGGGCCTCGCATATACAAAACACAGCCTCCCCATTTTCCCTTTTCCCATATCAATAACCTATTTTTAAAAATTTATTGATTTATTTAATTCTCTCCTCTCCACCCCAGTTGTCTGTTCTCTGTGTCTATTTACTGCATGTTTTTCTTTGCTTCTGTTGTCAGTGGCACGAAAATCTGTATTTCTTTTTGTTGCATCATCTTGTTGTGTCAGCTCTCCATGTGTGCAGTTCCATTCCTGAGGAGACTGAACTTTCTTTTGTGCTGGGCAGCTCTCCTTATGGGGCACACTCCTTACTCGTGGGGCTCCACTATGCGGGGACATCCCTGCATGGCAGGGCACTCTCTGTGTGCATCAGCACTGCACGTGGGCCAGCTCCACATGGGTCAAGGAGGCCAGGGGTTAGAACCCCGGACCTCCCATGCGATAGACAGACACCTTAACTACTGGGCAAAGTCTTTTTCCCTCAATAACCTTTTTATATGTGGATGGTACATTTGTTACAATTGTTGTACAAATTTTTGTACATAGCCACTGACCAGGGTCAATGGCTTACAATATGATCTGTACTCTAAACCAAAACTTTTACAAATTTTTGATGAAATCCAACACGGCCTGTGTCCATCATTTCAAGATTATGTAGAACACTTCCATTGCCCCTACATACTAACTCTTTCATCTAAAATGTATAGTATCGGAGTGGGGTTGGAGTCTTGCCGGAGTGGGCTTTCTTGGGGGCTTGCAGGGCAGAGGGTGTGTGCACATCAATTTGGAGAAAGAGTGGCAGAGGTGGTGCTTGCTAAAGGTAGAAATGTGGCTAACAAGTACAGAGGTTGGACGCTGTGGGTTGGTGGGACCATTCACCCTGGGGCTGGCAGCCATGGTGTTTCCTGAGAACTGTCGGTTGTGTGGTGGTGTTCCTGGGCCCCATGGTCCCCAGATGTGTGGTCCCCAGGCCAGTGTCCCTGAGCCCACATAGTACATGTTCCATGGACCTATGTGCACTGAGTCTGCAGAGTCCTGGCTTTCCTTTTCCCAAAAAAAAGACAATTTAATAAAAAAAAATTTTTAAGCTATACCAAAAAATATATAAATAAAAGTTGAGCCAGGAAAGAAAAAATGAGCATAGGACTTGGATAGACACTTCTCCAAAAAAGATATACAAATGGCCAATAAACTCATGAAAAGATGTTCGACATGGAAGAGGTCCAAAATACTGGAGTAGGGAATTTCAAGCTGCATTTCTTCAGAAACTTCAGGAAGATTGTCAGGCTTACCTGGAAGAATGGAAGCTGGAGGACTATGAGGGCAATTGGAGGGGAAAGTAGATAGGGGAGGCCCAGTTGGCAGGAGTGGAAAGAAGCCATGAAAGATAGGGCAGGCAAGTCAATGTCTAACCAGCATGAAGTGAGAGGGAAGCCTTTTTTACTCATTCCTTTTTTTCACCTTATTTTCTTTATTTCTTTTCTCTCTGTAGTTCCCTCCCTTTTCTTTTCTTCCTTTTCCTTCTTTTCTTTCTTTTTTCCCTTCTGCCTTCTCTTGTTTGGACTTCTTCTCTTTCTCCTCTTTTCATATTTCTGATCTATTATTTTATTTTTCCTGTTTCTTTTTTTAAGCATTTTAAAATTCTTATTCCTTTTTTTTAAATTTTACACTAGTTACTCATTTTCTACTGGCTTTTTTATTGTTCTTTTTCTATCCTTTTTTTGTTTTATTAAAAGATTTATTTATTTATTTATTTATTTATTTATTTATCTATTTATTTGTCACCCCTTCCCCCCCACCCCAGTTGTCTGTTTTCTGTGTCTATTTGCTACATCTTCTTCTTTGTCCGCTTCTGTTTTTGTCAGCGGCATGGGAATCTCTGTTTTCTTTTTCTTGTGTTATCTTGCTGTGTCAGCTCCCCATGTGGGCAGTGCCATTCTTAGGCAGGCTGCACTTTCTTTTGCACTGGGCAGCTCTCCTTACGGGATGCACCCCTTGCGCGTGGTGCTCCCCTACATGGGGGGACACCCCTGAGTGGGCATGGCACTCCTTGTATGCATCAACGTTGCACAAGGGCCAGCTCCACATGGGTCAAGGAGGCCCAGGGTTTGAACCACAGACCTCCCATGTGATAAATGATGCCCTAACCACTGGGCCAAGGTTGCTTCTGTTTTCTATCCTTTTTCATTCTTCTTTTTCTCTTCTATTTTTTTTCCTTTTTTGTGGATGTTCTATTTTCACAGGGGAACACAGACTATTACAAAGATATAGAATAATTGGAAACAAGTGACAAAGAGGACCCTTAACACAAAAACAAATGAAATAAAATGCTAGAGTAGAAAAAGAAGCTAACCAACTGAATAATCACATCAAGTTAAGCAGATGTCTAGACACCAGCAAAAAATCACAAGCCATTCTAAAAAACAGGAAAACATGGTCCACTCTAATGAACAAACAAAAAAACAGGAGGAGTTGCAGAACATGGAACAACTAATCAAGGGTTACCAAGCAAATATCATGAATCACCTCAGTGAAGTGAAAGAAGAGATAAAGGATATAAGAAAGAACTGGAGAATAATATAGCAAATGAATGCTATAGAGCATAATCATAATATTCCAATGATGTTCTCTCATTATCTGTAACATATATTCCACAACAAAGTAAGGTGTTGTTGGACTGGCGATGTAGTGAATTATTCACATTATGCATGACTGTTTTGTGAGTTCACAACTTCTCTTACATTTTTATTATACACACACACTCATATATATATACACACATGTTTATGAAGAAGACACTGGGGGAGCATAAAGAAGGAATCTTAAACATATGTAGAAAAATAACCTATCTGATTGTAATGAAAGACACAATGCAAGAAATTAAAAATGTGCTGGAAGCACATGACAACAGATTTGAAAAGACAGTGGAAAGAATTAGTGATGTTGAAGATAAAACATCTGAAATTGCACAGACAGAACACATAGATTAAAAAATGAAAAAATCCAGTAGGGACTCAAGGAATTCTGAAAGCAAGAAGAGAAAAGAGACTTTATAAGGGAAGCTACATAAGACTAAGTGCTGATTTTTCATCTGAAATTCATGGAGGAAAAAGGAAGGGGTTTGACATAGTTAAGGTGGAGGGGTGGAGTATATGGGAATTCCCTATATGTAATCTAATGCTTCTTGGAAAAGAAGTGAAAAAATTAAGATACTGGGGGAACATATGGAAGAACTTTTCAATAACATGAAAGATAACAGAATTTATCGTTATAAAGGTACAGTGCTAAAAACATTTCTTTATTTTTAAATTTATTTTATTGTATTTGTTTTTGCTTTGATGTGGGGATTGCTGTGGATTTTGGGAATGTTGCAACTGTGGCAGGGAAGGATTCTTGGTGCAGGTTGTTGGTGGGGGATGTGTGGGGATGGATGCACCTGAGGCATGCTTCTATGGAATATGAATGTGTTCATGTTGTCATGGGGTGTTGTCTTGGACGGTGAAGACCTGTATAATAACTGATATTATATTGAATTCCCATCCTGGAGAGTCCTATTACATTCTCTTTTTTTTTTTTTTTTTTTTAGTAGTAAAAAAAAATTTAAATTTATTTTTAAGAAGTTTTATATTACAGAAAAGTTAAATAGAAAATATAGGGGATTCCAATATACCCCATCCCCCCTCTCACACTTTCCCCTATTAATAACATCTTACATTACCTGGTACATTTGTTACAATTGATGAACAGATATTGAATATTGCTACTAACCATGGTCTATAGTTTACATTATAGTCATTATACACTTTGTACCATACAATTTTATAGGTTTATTTTTTTATTAATTTTTTTATTTTTTATTGACTTTGTAATAATATTACATTAAAAATATATATGTGAGGTCCCATTCAACCCCACCCCCCCCACCCCCTCTCTCCCCCCCCCCCCCAACAACACTCGTTCCCATCATCATGACATATCCATTGGATTTGGTAAGTACATCTTTGGGCACCTCTGCACCTCATATACATTGGTTCACATCATGGCCCATACTCTCCTCTATTCCATCATGTAGGCCCTGTGAGGATTTACAATGTCCGGTGATTACCTCTGAAGCACCATCCAGGGCAGCTCCATGTCCCGAAGACGCCTCCACCTCTCATCTCTTCCTGCCTTTCCCCATACCCTTTGTCCATTATGTCCACTTTTCCCAATCCAATGCCACCTCTTCTATGTGGACACTGGATTGGTTGTGTCCATTGCACCTTTATGTCAAGAGGAGGCTCAGATTCCACCTGGATGCTGGATGCAATCCTCCCATTTTCAGTTGTAATCACTCTAGGCTCCATGGTGTGGTGGTTGTCCTTCTTCACCTCCATCTTAGCTGAGTGTGGTAAGTCCAATAAATCAGATTGTAGGTGCTGGAGTCTGTTGAGGCTCAGGATCTGGCTATCACATTGTCAGTCCAGAGATTCAAATCCCCTAAATATATCTTAAACCCCAACATTAACTGCACCTCCAGCACATTAGCATGAAAGTCTTATGAAGGGAGATCCCATCTGAGTCCAGATTCATCACACATAAACACCATTTCCAAAGAGGGGCCATCTGCCCTGGTAGTTAACCCCATCGGCCATGACCATAACTCCCATGGGTCTCTTTAGCCCTCAAAGGAACCAATATCTGGGGGTTGTATCTGCTTTATCTGTCTCTCTGACTCTGCTCAGTTGTGCATGAGGGCAAACCTTCTGCCAGCCTCCAGACTCTTTTTTAGAAACTCGTAGCCATATAAACTCATTTCTCCTTTCCATTTCCCCCTTACTTTAGGTCAAACAGCATTTTAAAGTCATGGTATTTTATGTAGACATGGATATTCTGCTGATCCGCATTGAACCTTCCGTATAAGGTCATTTTCCAGTTGCATCATCAGTTGGTAGTTGATAGTGGTCCCTCGTTGCCAGGGAGGCTCATCCCCGGGTGTCATGTCCCACGCTGGGGGGAAGGCATTGCATTTACATGCTGAGTTTGGCTTCGAGACTGGCCACATTTGAGTAACATGAAGGCTGACAGAAGGAAATTCCCAGGCACAAAGTTGCTCTAGGCCTTGTTATTATTTTGGGTTTATCAGCTCACAAGCATAGTCATTAGTATCAGGGGCTCACTGTTGAACCCTCACTCCCTCTCGGTCCCCACCACTGTACCTGGGAGACTGTCGCTGCTCCCCTAGGGACCACGACAGAGCACCACTGGCCAGGAACCCAGTACCCCCCCTACTGTGGTTTTTAATTGTTGCCACTATGAGTATATCCAAACATTACCATGCACCCTGGACATATGTTCTGTACAGCTCCCTGTCAGTCATATATCATCTGTCATTGGTATCCCATACCAGTATCCCTCCATTGCCATTGTTGAAACACTCTGTGATCCAGAACTCCCCGAAATTTGAAGCCCAATATAATGTCATGGTCCCTTACTAGGGAATGGCATATAGCGATGAGTTTAAAGGATAGATAAAGAACTTGGATAAAGTTAGATAAAGAACTTAGATAAAGAATGTTGACTTGAAAAAATTCCACATCCTATTTTTTTCTTTTTTTCCCCCCCCCCCCCCCTAATTATTCAGCTTTTCTTCACAGGAGTCCTAGACCACAGCAATGTATATATATAATATACAGCACTCCCACACATCCACCAGAAAACCTTTTCCCTTCCACAGTGATACTCTTACGCCCTATTCATATCATATTTACTTAAAGTGATGTACAGAGTCTGAGACATTAGCTTTCTAACAAGGTGACATCTGTGTTTACATTATGGTGCATACTTTAGGATACACAGTTCTTTACATTTTTAGTTATCCTATGTTTTACATTATGGTTTACATTATCAGTCTGTCATCTCCTATATGTTATGGTGTAATATTACATGTTTTATATCCATCCTTGTGTACTCTCAAGAAACTCCTCTCTTACCCCCCATTTACTTTGGTTCCACACATTTAACGTCCATTTTCCCTTCCACCTTGGTGCCCTCAGTGATAGCCAACCTCCGTTTCCTGAGGAGCCACTTCAAGAGATAGATGGAATAGTGTTCAGGGCCTAACTTGCTCAACTGCCCCAATGCCCTGGGAGCCACCCTTTCTCTCGAGGGATACAGTTCCCTCTATTGGATGGCATTAGTCCTCCCCAGGATGTGGGTCCACCCCCACTCTCACTACTTAGGTTTCTACCCCATGGTGTCACCCACTCTGGCAGAATGAGCATTTAGACATTCCCCAGGAGCCCGTCCTGCATCAGACCCTCCCCTCCGAGCATTCTAAACAGGTAACCCTCTTTATTATATTTTGATATGATTTTCTCGGCATTTTACACTCCACCAACACCTGACCCTCTCCTGGTTCGTATGCTACCCCTCCCTCCCCCCACTTTTGGGCAACGTTACCCAACCGTCCCTCCCCAGCCACCCTCAAACCCGCAAAGCCCCAAGCAAAGGCAACCCCTTACCCCCCTTTTATCTCTTCTTTGTGTTCATACTTACCACCATCTCGTCTTAAATTCCACCCCTGCAGACATCGGCTCATATCCTTCCTCCACCCTCCGATTTCCTGCAAGCCTATCGTTCAGTCTCTTGCTATCTAGGGCAGCTTGTTTATTTCATATCATTGAGGTCATGTAGTATTTGTCCTTCAATGTCTGGGTTGCTTCACTCAACATAAGGTTCTCAAGATTCATCCATGTTATCACATGTGTTTGTAGTGTGTTTGTTCTTACAGCCGAGTAGTATTCCATTGTGTGTATATACCACATTTTATTGATCCACTCGTCTGTTGATGGGCATTTGGGTTGATTCCAACTTTTGGCAATAGTGAACAATGCTGCTATGAACATTGGTGTACATATATTGGTTTGTGTTCTTGTTTTCAGTTCTGCTGGGTATATTCCCAGCAGTGGTATTGCTGGGTCATATGGCAAATCTATGGCTAGTTTTTTGAGAAACCGCCATACTGTTCTCCAGAATGGTTGGATCCTTCTGCATTCCCACCAGCAGTGGATGAGTGTTCCCCTTCCTTCACATCCTCTTCAGCACTTGTATTCTTCTGTTTTTTTCATAGCTGCCAATCTTATGGGTGTAAGATGGTATCTCATTGTGGTTTTGATTTGCATTTCCCTGATAGCTAGAGATTTGGAGCATTTTTTCATGTGCTTTCTTGCCATTTGTATTTCTTCTTCGGAAAAGTGTCTGTTTAAGTCTTTTTCCCATTTTTTAAATGGATTGTTTATCTTTTTATTTTCAAGATGTAGGAGTTCTTTATATATGCAAGTTATAAGTTTCTTATCAGATATCTGATTGCCAAATATTTTCTCCCACTGTGTGGGCTCCCTTTTTACTTTCTTGACAAACTCCTTTGAGGTGCAGAAGGCTTTAATTTTGAGGAAGTCCCATTTATCTATTAGTTCTTTTGCTGCTCGTGCTTTTGGTGAGATATTCATAAATCCATTACCTATTACAAGGTCCTGTAGATGTTTCCCTACACTGCTTTCTAAGGTTTTTATGGTCTTGGCTTTTATATTTAGGTCTTTGATCCATCTTGAGTTGATCTTTGTATAAGGTGTGAGATGGTAATCCTCTTTCATTCTTCTACATATGGCTATCCAGTTCTCCAGACACCATTTGTTGAATAGGCCACTCTCTCCCAGTTGAGAGGGTTTGGTGGCTTTATCAAATATTATGTGGTTGTATATGTGAGGTTCTATATCAGAGCTTTCAATTCGATTCCATTGGTCTATATGTCTCTCCTTATGCCAATACCATGCTGTTTTCACCACCGTAGCTTTATAGTATGTTTTGAAGTCAGGTAGTGTGATTCCTCCAATTTCGTTTTTCTTTTTCAGTATGTCTTTGGCTATTCAGGGTCTCTTTCCTTTTCAAATAAATTTCATAGTTAGTTTTTCTAGTTCCTTAAAGAAGGCTGCATTGATTTTTATTGGGATTGCATTGAATGTGTAGATCAATTTTGGTAGGATAGACATCTTAATAATGTTCAGTCTTCCTATCCATGAACAAGGAATAGTCTTCCATTTATTTAGGTCTTCTTTGATTTCCTTGAACAATCTTGTATAGTTCTCAGTGTATAAGTTCTTTACCTCTTTAGTTAAATTTATTCCTAAGTATTTGATTTTTTTATTTACTATTGTGAATGGTATTTGTTTCTTGATTTCCTCCTGATCTTGCTCATTATTGGTGTACAGAAATGCTACTGATTTTTGCGCATTGATCTTATAACCTGCGACTTTACTAAACTCATTTATGAGTTCTAGAATCTTCGTTGTAGATCTCTCAGGGTTTTCTATGTATAGGATCATGTCATCTGCAAATAATGAAATTTTGACTTCTTCCTTTCCAATTTGAATGCCTTTTATTTCTGGTTCTTGCCTCAGTGCTCGAGCAAGTACTTCTAAGACAATGTTAAATAGGAGTGGTGACAGTGGGCATCCTTGTCTTGTTCCTGAGTTTAGAGGGAAGGAGTCTAGGATTTCTCCATTGTAAACAATATTGGCTTTAGGTTTTTCATATATACTCTTTATCATGTTCAAAAAATTTCCTTGTATTCCAATCATTTGGAGTGTTTTTATCAAGAAAGGGTGCTGTATTTTGTCAAATGCTTTTTCTGCATCAATAGATATAATCATGTGATTTTTTTCCCTTCAATCTGTTTATATGGTGTATTACGTTGATTGATTTTCTTATGTTGAACCATCCTTGCATACCTGGGATGAATCCCACTTGGTCGTGGTGTATAATTCGTTTAATGTGTTGTTGAATACGATTAGCAAGTATTTTGTTAAGTATTTTTGCGTCTAGGTTCATTAGAGAAATTGGTCTGTAATTTTCCTTTCTTGTGATGTCTTTGTTTGGCTTTGGTACTAGGGTAATGTTGGCATCATAGAAGGAGTTGGGTAATGTTCTTTCTGTTTCGATGGTTTGGAATAGTTTCAGCAGGATTGGTGTCAGTTCTTTCCGGAATGTTTTGTAGAATTCACCTGTGAAGCCATCTGGCCCTGGGCTCTTCTTAGTTGGGAGATTTTTAATAACTGATTCTATCTCTCTGCTTGTGATTGGTTTGTTAAGATCATCAATTTCTTCTTTTGTCAATATGGGTTGTTTATGTGTTTCTAGGAATTTGTCCATTTCCTCTAGATTGTCATTTTTGTTGGAATATAGTTTTTCAAAATATCCTCTTATGATAGTCTTTATTTCTGTGGGGTCAGTGGTGATATCGCCTTTCTCATTTCTTATTTTGTGTATTTGCATCTTCTCTCTTTTTTTCTTTGTTAGTGTTGCTAAAGGTTTGTCAATTTTGTTAATCTTCTCAAAAAACCAGCTCTTGGTCTTGTTTATCTGTTCAAGTGCTTTCTTATTTTCTATTTCATTTAGTTCTGCTCTTATCTTTGTTATTTCCTTCCTTCTTCTTCCTGTTGGGTTACTTTGTTGTTGTTTTTCTAATTCCTTCAAATGTGCAGTTAGTTCTTCAATTTTTGCTCTTTCTTCTTTTTTGATATATGAATTTATGGCTATAAACTTCCCTCTCAGTACTGCTTTTGCTGCATCCCATAAATTTTGGTATGTTGTGTTATCATTATCATTTGTTTCAAGGTAGTCATTGATTTCTTTTGAGATTTCCTCTTTGACCCACTGTTTTTCTAAGAGTGTGTTGTTTAATTTCCAAATCATGGTGTGAAATCTGGGCTTCTTTCCCTTGCAAATCTCCAGCTTGACTCCACTGTGGTCAGAGATAATGTTTTGTATGATTTCAATCTTTCTGAATTCGTTCAGCCCTTCTTTGTGGCCTAGCATATGATCTATCTTGGAGAATGATCCATGTGCGCTTGAGAAAAATGTATATCCTGCTGTGTTTGGGTGTAGCGATCTATATATGTCTATTAGATCGAGCTCCTCTAATATACTATTCAGATGTTTTGTTTCTTTGGTGATTCTCTTTTGAGATGTTCTGTCCAGAATTGATAGTGGTGTATTAAAATCCCCCACTATAATTGTAGATGTATCTATTCTTTCACTTAGTTTTTCCAGCGTTTGCCTGACGTATTTAGAGGCACCCTTGTTAGGGGCATAGATATTTATGATTGTTCGATCTTCTTGACAGATTTTCCCTTTGACTAAAATGTAGTATCCTTCTTTGTCTCTCACAATTGTTTCACATTTAAAGTCTATTTTGTCTGATATTAATATAGCTACTCCTGCCTTTTTTTGGTTATTGTTAGCTTGTATGATTGTTTTCCAGCCTTTCACTTTCAATCTCCATGCGTCTCTGGGTCTAAGATGTGTCTCTTGTAGACAGCATATGGATGGGTCATATTTCCTTATCCAGTGTCCCAGTCTGAATCTTTTGATAGGTGAGTTTAATCCATTGACATTCAGTGTTATTACTATCAAGGAATTATTTGTGTTAGCCATATTTTGATTGGATTTGTGTTTGTCATATTTTGTTTGTATATTTTTTTTGTCTTTTTTGTTGTTGTTGTTGGTCTTATACTCTCCTCCAACTCTGCCTTTCCTGTTTTTTCCTTTCTTCCTGCAGAACTCCCTTTAGAATTTCTTGAAGGGGAGGTTTCTTGTTGGTATACTCTTTCAGTTTCTGTTTGTCTGCGAATATTTTGAACTCTCCATCATGTTTGAATGCTAGTTTAGCTGGATAGAGTATTCTTGGTTGGAAATTTTTTTCCTTTAGTACCTTGACTATATCATACCACTGTCTTCTTGCCTCCATGGTTTCAGAAGAGAAATCAGCACTTAATCTAATTGAGCTTCCCTTGTATGTGATGGTTTTCTTTTCTCTTGCTGCTTTTAGGATTTTCTCTTTGTCTTGAGCATTGGATAATTTGACAAGTATATGTCTTGGGGTGGGCCTGTTGGGGTTTATGACTTGTGGAGTGCGCTGTGCTTCTTGGATATGTACATCTGTCTCTTTCAGTAGATTTGGGAAGTTTTCAGCCATTATTTCCTGCAACACTCTTTCTGACCCCTTTCCCTTCTCTTCACCTTCTGGAATGCCTATAATACGTATGTTTGAGCGTTTTGCATTGTCATTCAGGTCCCTAAATCCTAATTGGATTTTTTCTATCTTCTTATTGACCCCTTCTACTATCTGTTTGATTTCTGATGTACTGTCTTCCACATCACTAATTCTCTGCTCTGTCTCTTCTAGTCTGCTGATATTTGCTGCAAGTGTATTTTTGATTTCTTGAACTGTGGTGTTCATTCCCATCATATCTGTTATGTTTTTGCGTATGTCTGCAATTTCCCCTCCAAGTGATGTCTTCATGTTGTTAACCTCTTTCATTACTGCATCAAATTTGTCGGTGATAAATGTTCTGAGATCTTTCATTGCTTGTGCCAAGTTTTGCTCCCCTTCGTGATTATTGGTTTGTTGATTGGATTCAGCCATGTTTTCCTGATTATTGGTTTGGTTCGTAGATTTTTGTTGCTTTCTGGTCATCTCTTTATTTTGACGAATTTAATCAGTTCCTTAGCTTCTTTGTCTGCTCTTGGAGGTTAATTAGTTGTTATTTTTGCACAGGTGTTATATCTTCTCTTTGTCACTTTTTTCTTCTTATTCTAGTTACTTGTTGTTGGTTAAGTTCACTTTAGAGGAAAGTATTAGTGTTGGGGAAAGGCAATTGTGTAAGCAAGGGAAAAGTGTAAAGTTGTATTGGTGATGTATGTTAATAAAGCAGGAATATGAGATCTGGAAGGATGGAGGTTAGATTCATGTAGATTGTATAGGGTTATAGCTGTAGGTAGAGTACCTTTTATGAAGTTGATGACTGAATTTGGGAGGAATATGGTATGAACTACACAGCTATTGTTTTCATGAGAGAGGGAAAAAGAAAAGAAAGGTAATAGTTTCAAGAGTGGATAATAGACAGAAAACAGAACAAAGGTATTAGAAATTAAGAGTTAGACACTTTGTGGATCAAAGAACGGGAGGTGGGGGGTGGAATATAGGAGAGACAGTAGATGATAGTGGATATCAAGATGCAGGGGAAGGGGGATAGTGTAGGTAGCCTAAATCAGTTCACACAGAAATGAGGCAGTGGAGGATGGGAAAACCCAGCAAATGTGAGGTGTTCCCTGTAGCACCTATTGTATACTTCCCTCCAAATCGATGTCCAGACACCTCCGGACCAGCAAAAATCCCGAAACAATCCGGTCCCAAAGAGTCTCCAACGCCGCCCAGCCGATTCCCTGCAGAAGACTCTAACAGGGATGTTCACTCAGCCGCCATCTTGCCCCCTCCCTCCCAATTTTATAGCCTATTACATTCTCTAATAGCGTTGCAAGAATCTCTAGAATTCATGGACAGTGCCTAGCAAAGGAGGACAGACCAATACTCTAGGCCCTAGATATTGATGTGTGTACTTATGAGCCATGTTCTTGTGAAATTGAAACTTAGCCTAGTATTACATATTGCCTTAGAATTACCCCCAGAAAGTCTCCTGTTGCTTTAATGTTTCCTCTCTTTAAACCAAACTCAGTGTATAAATTCACTACCTTCCCACCAGCATGGTACATGATCCTGGGGATAAGCCTCCATGACACAGAGGGATTATTACCAAGCACCAACTAGCAATGTATTTTGGAAAAGACCTAGACAAAAAAGGGGAAACTATTAAATACAAATGAGCTTTTATGGCTGAGAGATTACAAAGAGAATCAGGAGGTCATTCCAGAGGTTATGTTTATGCACATCTCAGAAGGATCTCACTGACTGCTGCAGTAAATGCTGCCTCAAATAAGGGTATTACTGAGGGCTCTAGTGACATTTAAACAATATAGCCCAGGCAGACAACACCAGTAAGTCATCACCTTGTCAATGAGACTTACATTGGAATATATGATAACTTATCTCCTCAATGTATCAGAAGTAGACTCATGTATAACTTTCCAACGTACCTTTTTCTGTCCCATTTATGTGAACCTGAAGTTAGCATTATGCCCCTGAAATATATGTCCCTGGGACTTAAATCTTGCAACTTGTGTGTGCTGTTTGACCCCTGAATCTCAGCTGAGTTGCAGCCAACACTTACATGCCAGGTCATCAGACTCACCTAGGAAAACTAACAAAAGGATGATGATGGACAGTGCCCATCCCAAGAGAGTATCTATACCTGAAAGCAAGACAGTTCCATCCATCTGCTTCATGGGATCTAAGTCCTTCTCAATCAAAAGCAGAGTGGGCATCACCATTCCAAAATCCTCAAGATTGAAGAATGAATAAACACATGGAAAGAATGCAAATATGAACTAAAATATACTTATTATTCTATTAATGGAAGAACTGGTAACATTGATATAAAGACAGTGATCACTAAAAGTCTGAGGTTAAGGAGAAGGAAGAATAGGTGTTACTTGGGGTATTATGAGACCTTGATATTGCATGATATTGCAATGACAGCTATAAACCATCATAAATTTTATCAAAACCTGCGAAACTGTGGTGCACAGGGTAAAACATAATGTAAAATATAGACCATGCCTTGTAGCTGTGCCTCAATATGTGTTCATCAATTTTAACAAATATGCCACCCTAATAAAAGATGTTGTTAGTGGTGAAAATTGTGGGAGGGGTTGGAAGGGTTATGGGAATTCCCTATATTTGTGATGTAACATTTATGTAATCTTAAGCTTCCTTAAAAATAAAAAGTATTATTTGTTTTAAAATGTAAACCTTATGGCAAACTATTGGCCATGGTGTGTAGGAATGATTCAATATTTGTACATTAATTGCAACTAATGTACCACACTTATATAAGAAGTTATTAATGGAGAAAAATGTGAGAGGGAATGTGGGGCATATGAAAATCCCCTATATTTTTTATGTATCAATGTGTATTCTAAAATTTCTTTTTAAAAATACTTGAAAATACATTAGAGGCATATAACAGTAGATTTGAAATGGAAGAAAAATAAATAAGTAAAATTGAAGAAAGAATATCTGAACTTGATAAAACAGGAGAACACACAGAAAAAAAGAATGAAAAAATTGAAAAGTGTCTCAAAAAATTGATAGACTATATAAAACACACAACATATGCATTGTTCAGTATCCCAGAAGGAAAATATAATGGAAAAGGTTTAGATAGAAAATTTTAGGAAATAATGACTGAAAATTTCCAACAATTATGAAAGACATAAACATTAATATGTAAGAAGGAATACATACCTCAAATAGAATAAATCTGAGCAGACTTACTCCAAGACACCTAATACTCAGAATTCAGAATGACAAATACCAGAGATAAAGAGAGCATTCTGAAAACATCAAGAGAAAAACAATGCATAACATACAGGGGAAGCTCAATAAAAGTAAGTGCTTATTTCTCATCAGAATCCATGAAGTGGAGAAGAAAGTGGTATGATGTATTTAATGTTATTAAAGAGAAAAACTGCCAGCCAAGAATTCTTTATCCACAAATACTGTCATTAAATCTGAGGGTGAGTTCAACGTCTTCATTGCCAAAAATTGAGAGAGTATGTTACCAAAAGTCTGGTTTTACAAGTGATATTAAATGGAGTACCATTGTCAGAGGGGTTCAACTATGGCAGAGGAGGAACACTGGTGTGGGATGTTATTGATGGGGGATACATAGCTGGAAAGGAGTTCTCCAGGGTATGTATACAGGGTATATAAAAATATTCAGATATTCGTTAGGAACTTTCATAGTAGTTACAGTCACAAAAGACAACTGAGGGAGTACTGAGTTCCTAACCAGGGAAGCTCTGTCAAATTCCCCAATGGAACAGCAACAATCCCCCTAGTACAAGGACAAAGACCAGAGAAGAAGGATGGTCCAATGATGAACCCTTGAAACTTATGGCTATGCTTATGAGCCTGTGTGCCTGAAATTTGAACTAGACCTAGAGCTGCAGGGTACATAAGTATTACCTCTTAACATCCTCAATGTCCCTCAAAAGTGGCCAATCTCTAAGCCAAACTCGGTATGTATATTCATTACCTTCCCGCCAGCAAGGGATATGACTCCTGTGGATAAGACTCCCTTGTTCCAAGGGATTACTACCAATCACCAGCTGGTTATGCCCTGAGGAAAAGATATAGACTAAAAGGGGGAAATGGTAAAGACACATGAGTTTATAAGGCTAAGAGTCTTCAAAAAAGAGGAGGGAGGTCATCAGAGGGGTTGCACTGATGCATGCCTTAGCAGGATCTCAGAGACAACCAAAGTAGCTACAACCCCAGGTATTGCTGCTCCTGAGGGCTATGGAGACACACAGGTTCTATGGTCATTGTAGATGGCTCTGGAGTCCAGTGCCTTGTCTGTGGGCCCTACTTTGGAATTTGTGCTCCTGAGTGTGATGGAGTTGGTCTCAGATGTCACCTTTCTACACATGCCTCTTCTGTCATTTTTACAGAAGCTGTGGTTAGTGCTAGGGTTTGTGTATACTCAGAAGACTTGAATCTCTGGACTGGACATGTGCCAGCTGAGCCCTGAGCCTCAGTACAGTTGCAATTCCTACTATCTGTTTCGATGGACTTACCCAGGTCAGCTAACAAGTAGGTGAAGATGGTCAACCACCACACAAGGGAATCGGGAGTGCCTACAACTTCAAGCAGGAGAATTGCATCCATCCACTACATGGGATCTAAGTGCCCTCTCAATATAGAGTTGGAGTGGACATCACCATTCTAGGGACCACAGGATGGAGGGATAAAATATAGATTATAGTGAACTTATTGGTATTCTACTTTAGAGTTATTGTGACTAGTAATGGAAGAAATTGTAGCATTGACATGGAGAAAGTGGCCACAGTAGTTGATGAGGGCAGTGAGAGGGAAGAAGAGAAGTGATGGGGCATTTTTGGAACTTGGAGTTGTCCTAAGTAATATTGCAGGGACATTATAAATCCCACTGAATGTATTGGGGGAGAGTGTAAACTATAGTGTAAACTCTTATCCATGTGGTGCAGCAGTGCTCCAAAATGTATTCACCAAAGGCAATGAATGTGCCACAGTGATAAAAGAGGTCGCTGATATGGGAGGAGTGGGTGGGGTGGGGTGGGAGTATATGAGAACCTCATATTTTTTAATGTAACATTTTTGTGATCTATGTATTTTCAAAATTACAATTAAAATAAATTTTTTAAAAATTTAAATATGAAGTTAAGAAAAAGTGAAATGTGAAGAATGAGACTTGGAGAAGGGTATAGAAAGGAAGGGTATAGAAAGGAAAGGGTAAATTGAAGGTTAAAGATGCAAGCAATAATTAGACACTACAGTGAAGGCAAAGGACAAAAAGGACGAAGTAAGTGATATCTTTACCATAGTAACATCATTAATGAGTTGAATCCACCAATCAAAAGAATCGACTAACAGAATCAATCAAATTTATGAGCCATCTATATACTGTCTACAACAGACTCACCTCGGATGGTAGCACACAATCAGGTTGAAAGCGAAAGGGTGGAATAAAATTCCATGCAAATAGTCACCTAAAAATATCTGAAGTAGTGATACTAATAATGGGCAAAAGATATTTTAAGTGCAAAACTGTTATAAGAGTTTAAGAAAGTATTACGTATTAATAAAATGGGCAATTCACCAACAAGAAAATAAAAATAAATACTTATGCATCTAAAATAGATGTCCCAAGATGCATGAGACACACACAAAACTGAAGAGAGAAACAGATGTTTCTAGAATATGAGAGTTCAATATGCCACTTTCACTTTTCAATAGGACATCTAGACAGAGGATAAACAAGGAAACAGAATATTTGAACAATGTAATAAACGACCTGGACCTAACACGTTTATAGCCCATTATACCCTAATTAACCAGGATAGATATTCTTTCCAAATGCTTATGGATCCTTCTCCAGCATGGACCACACTTTGGGTCTCAAGACATATTTAAATAAATTTTAAATATTGAAATTATATAAAGCATATTCTCTGATTATAATGGGATGAAGCTGGAAGTCAATAATGGATGGAAAAATTTAAAAATCTTGAAGGAGAATGTGGATATGAAAACTATCAGAAAGAGTAACCACACATTGGTGTGGAAAAAGTGGCCATGGTGGCTGCTGGGTGTGGGGAATGGGAGGAAGAGATGAGATGTGGAGGCGTTTTTTGGAACTTGGAGTTGTCCTGGGTGGTGCTGCAGGGACAATTACCGGACTTTGTAGGTCCTCCCATGGCCCACTGAATGGAACGTGGGAGAGTGTGGGCTATGAGGTAGACCATTGACCATGAGGTGCAGCGATTCTCAGAGATGTATTCACCAAATGCAATGAATGTGTCATGATGATGGAGGAGAATGTCGCTATGGGGGAGTAGTGGGGTGAGGGGGGTGGGGGGTACATGGAGACCTCAAAATATTTTTTGAATGTAATATTTTTTAAAAATGAACTAAAAAATAAATAAAAATTAAAAAAAGAAACAGATTCCCGTGCTGCTGACAACAACAGAAACAGACAAAACATGCAGCAAATAGACACAGAGAACAGACAACTGGGGTGGGGTGGGGTGGGGTGTGGAAGGGGAGGGAAATAAATAAATAATAAATAAATCTTTTTTAATAAAAAGGAAAGAGTAACCACAAAGGAAAAAGGCAAACAAAAATAAGAAAAAGGTTGAAAAATATATTTTCTGCAAAAAGTAAACAAAAAAACTGCAAAGGTAGTTAAAACAAACTTCAAATGCCAAAAAGTATAAGAGAAACAAAAGGGCACTATATAGTAATAAAAGACAATCCAAAAGGAAGTGATAACAGTCATATGTATCTATGTACCAAATCATGGTGCTCCAAAATACATGAAGCAAATACTGGGAAAACTGAAAGGAGAAATAGGTGTCTCTATATAATAGTTACAAACTTCAAAATGCCATCAAGTCAATAGATAGAACAAATAGAGACATGATCAACAAGGAATCAAAACTTAAACAATACAATTACTAAACTAGACATAATGGATATATACAGAACATTGAACACAAAATTAGCAGGATAAACATTCTCCTCAAGTGCTTATAAATTTTTCTCCAAGATATAAGATATGTTGGGTTGCATAACAGGTTTTTATAAATATGAAAAGATTGAAATTTTATATATTTTACATATTTCTCTGATTATAATGAAATGAAGTAGGAATCCAATAAAAGGAAAGGGGAATATATGCAAATATATGGAGGCTAAACAGCACATTCCTAAACAATCATTGGGTGAAATAAGAAATTACAAAAGAAATTAGTAAATATCTCAAGATGAATGAATACAAGAACACAATATATCAAAACTTACAGGGCACAGCTAATACAGTGCTGAGAAGGAAAATTATAGCCCAAAGCACCCATATATTAAAAAGACAAATCTGCTAAAATAAAGGACCTAAATGACCATGTGGAGGAATGAGGAAAAGAACTTCAAACTAATCCTAACGCAAGAAGAAAGAAATAAAGATTAAAACGGAAATAAATGAAATTAGAGCAAAAAATATATAGAAAATCATCAACACCAAAAGCTGGTTCTTGAGTACATCAAAAAAAGTTCAATAAAATTGAAAAAATGTTTGGTAATCTAATGAAGAAAAAAAGAGAGAAGACGCAAATAAAATCAGGAATGAAAAACGGGCATTACTATGGGTTCCACAGACATAAACTGTTTATAAGAGGATATTATGAAAAATTTTATGCCCAAACTTAGACAATCTAGATGAAACAGACATAGTCCTACAAATGCAGTAATAACCTACATCGACTCTACAAGAAAAACAAGAATTCAACAGTGGAATTACAATTAGAGAGATTGAATCAGAACAAATGGCTTCACAGGAGATAAAGGTATTACAAGAAAAGAATATACAGACTAATCTCTCTAATGAACATAGATGCAAAGTGTCGTTCAACACAAGAAAATCAAAATAATACACCAAATTAACAAATCTAAGAGAAAAACATTATCATCTTGATTCATGCAAGAAATGAATTTGACAAAATCCATCCTCATTTCTTGATAAAAAGCACTGTTAAAGATAGGAATAGGGCGGCGGACTTGGCCCAGTGGTTAGGGCATCCATCTAACACATGGGAGGTCCGAAGTTCAAACCCTGGGCCTCCTTGACTTGTGAAGCTGGTCCATGTGCAGTGCTGATGTGCACAAGGAGGGCCATGCCACGCAGGGGTGCCCCCCGTGTAGGGGGGCCCCAGGCACAAGGAGAGCACCCCATCGGGAGAGCCACCCAGCGTGAAAGTGCAGCCTGCCCAAGAATGGCACTGCACACAGAGAGAGCTGACACAACATGATGATGCAACAAAAAGATCACAGATTCCCATGCCGCTGACAACAACAGAAGCAGACAAAGACGCAGCAAATAGATACAGAGAACAGACAACAGGGGTGGGGGGGAAGGGGAGAGAAATAAATAAATAAATCTTAAAAATTATTTAAAAATATAAAAAAGATAGGAATAGGAGGAATATTATACAACATGATAACAGGCATATATGAAAAACCCAAGGCAACTTTGTATTTAATGCAAATAGGTTGAAAGATTTGCCTTTAAGACTTGGGAAAAGACAAGGATGCAAAATGTAACATGATTATTCAACAGTGTTCAATTACTCCTAGCTAGAGCGATTAGTCAAGAAAAAAATAGAAGATATACAAAATGGAAAAGAAGAAGTACAACTCCCACTATTCAGAAGTGACATGATTTCACGTTTAGAAAAGTCTGAAATATCTACCAAAAAGTTCCTAGAGCTAATAACTGAGTTCAGCAAAGTGGCAGCACACAAAAGTCAGAGTATTTCAATACACTAGTAAAGAACAATCTAAGAAGAAAATCATGAAAAAAATCCTTTTACAGTAGCAACAAAACGACTTATATATAGGAATTATTTTAACCAGGGATGAAAAGGATCTATATTAAGAAAACTACAAAATACTGCAAAAGAAATCAAAGGAGACCTAAACAAATGGAATGGCATTCTGTATTCATGGATTGTAAGACTAAATGAAGATATCAATTCTACCCAAACTGATTTATAGATTCAATGAAATCGCAGTCAAAATCCCAACAACCTATTTTACATAAATAGATAGTCAAATACCATATTTATTTGGAAGGGAAAAGGGCTCTGAATAGCCAAAAAAATCCTTAAAAAGAGCAAATTTGGACTCACTTCCTCAACTTAAAGTGTAGTACAATGCTATAGTGGTTAAAACAGCATGTTTTTTGTCATAAAGATAGACACACAGATGAAAGGAATTGAATTAAGAGGTTAGAAATGGTGAACTGGTTTTCCATAACCAAAAATAATAAATGAGGATCCATGTCTCATTCCCCATACAAGAATCACCTCAAAATTAATCAAAGACATAAAAATAAAAGCCAGGATAATAAACTTTTTCAAGATAACATAAGGAAAGTCTTCAAATTCTTGTGGTTGGTGGGGTCTCTTAAAACTTACCCCCAAAACACTAACAACAGAAGAAAACAATAGATAACGTGGATTTCCTCAAAATTAAACACCTTTGCACCTCAGGGCTTTATGAAGAGGGTTGAAAGGCAGCATACCCAAATGTAGAAAATATTTAGAAATGACATATCTGACAATGTTTTAATAATGATATAATTAAAAATCCTATAATTCAACAATGAAAGACAAATGACTCAACTATAAAATGTGAAAAAGACTTGAATAGACATTTTTCTAAAGAAGAAATAAAAATGATTAAAAATATCTGAAAAAAAGTACAACGTTCCTACATTAAAAAAATGCAAATAAAAGCTACAATGAAATATCATTTCACACCTACTAGGATGGCTACTTTACATAAAAATATAAAGCTATAAATATTGTTGGGAATGTTGAATGAAAGTGTGTTCAGTAGTTCGTAAGGACATTATATATAGATCTGCCATGTTACCTTGCAACACCACTCCTAGGTATATATGCAGAAGAACTGAGAGGAGGGACACAAACATACTGATATTCATAGCAACATTATTCACAACTTTGTATTATTCAGTTGTAACAAGAAATAAAACCTTGAAGCATATGACAACATGGATGAACCTAGAGGACATTATGTTGAGTGAAGCGAGTCAGATACGAAAGGACAAATACTTTATGATTTCGCTATTATGAACTGAATATAATGAGCACACTTAAGGAGTTAGCTAGACTATGTCACCATAAAATAGAATGAGGTCACAGAATGGAAAGCTGAGGATTAATCTGTGCAGAATTTATGTAAAGGTTGTTTGTAGATGTTTGGAAATGAATAGAAATGGTGAAAGCACATCAGTGTTTGTAATTAGCAGTGCTAATATTTGTATGATAGTGATTGAAAGAGAAAGGTTAAAGTCATGAATATCACTAGAATGAAAGCTGGAAAATGAAGCATTGAGACTGTGTAGCATACATAACCCTCTTGTGAAAAAGAGTATGGATACTAGTACATATATGAGAATGTTTATCTCAAACAGAAAAAATATCCATTAATGTTACAAAATTTAAATATCAGGGTGGTTTTGGGCAAAAGTAAAGCAAACTATGGACAGTATTGTATAGCAATATATTGAAATCTTCTATCAATCATAAAAAGGGATTTATGCTAGGTGAAAGAAACTAAACAAAAAGTTCCTCATATTTTTAGACTTCACCTATACAAAATGTAAATATAAATCAATTTTAGAGACAGAAATATAATAACAGTTATGTATTTTAGGAGAAGAACAGAGACATTGAGAGATGACAACTAAGGGATAGAACTTTTTGTTTGTTTTTGGTTTTTGTAGTGATGAATAGTCTCTAATATTAATTGAATTAATGAATGCACAACTCAGTGGTTGTACCAAATGTCAGTGATTGTACACCTTAGGTGAATTGTATGGTTTATGAATACATTTGAATAAAATTGAATTTTAAAATTATGGGATGTGGTGATATTAGAGCTCAGAGGAAAACTTGCAGCCTTAGATGCTTGCATTAACAAAGAAAAATGAGCTAAAGCCAAAGACCTAAGATAAGACCTGAAAGAACTAGAAATAGAACAGAAAACTAAACCCAAAGAAAATGAAGGAAAAAAATAACAAATATTAATGAAGAAATAAATGACAGTATAAAATTAGAGTGCATTAGCAAAACCAAAATTTGGTTCTTTAAAAAGGACAATGAAATTGATAAACCATTAGCTAGACCGATAATGGAAAAAATGAAGACAATTAAAAGAAATAAATTCAGAAAAGAGAGGGAACACATTATCATTGACCCCAGAAAAATAAAAATAATCACAAGAGGATACAATGAACAACCACATTCCAACAAATTATATGACCTATATAAATGGACAATTCTATTGAAATACAACTACAGACACAGAATCTAGAAGATACAAAAGTTCTCAAAGGCCACTAACAAGGGAAGAGATTGAATCAGTCATCAAAAATTTACAAACCAGGTGCTGCACTGTTCCCAAACCCTGAGCAGGCTGTTTTGGCACTTGCAGGGCAGGAGGTGTCTGGAAGTCTATTTGGTGAGACAGTGACAGAGGAGATTCTTGTGAAAGGTGGAATTTTTGGTTTCTCACATGCAGGTCAGAAGTTGTGGGTGGGATGCCTCCCCCTAGGGCTGGCAGCCTGGCTGGAGAAATCCCTGAAGGCTTTGTTGTGCTGCAGTGTTCCCAGTGTAATAACTGGATGTGTGCTTCCCAGGTCTGTGTCCCCTAAACTGTGGTGGTCCACGCTCCAGAGACTCACACATCTTGAGTATGCAATATCACAGACTTCCCATCCACAAATCCACTGGGCCCTGAGGACTGTCTGAAGTCCTTGATTACCCCAGCCCTCTGTGTTTTGTGGTCTTCTTGTTGTTGTTTTGTCTCTCTCCTTGGACATGGAGAAGTGTACCAGCTGATTGGGGAGATTCTGGGAAGAAAGGAGAGGAGATTTGCTGAGAAGGCCCAATTAACATAAATGTCCTGGGATAGGAAACTTGGTCTGGAAGAAGGTGGAGTCAGAAAATCAATTAGGGTGGGTGGAGCTGTGGCACTGGTGCTGCAGCGGTGATTCCTGGAGGCTCTGTGGTACTGGGGAATTCATAAGCTCTGAGCGGGCTATTGTGGGGCTAACAGGGCAGGAGGCCTTCAAAGACCAATTTGGGGAGACAGGCTGGAGTTTTATTGTGAGGCAGGGAATTTTTGATTGAAGACACAAATAATAGCACTTCCTGCTAGAGCCCCGCCCCCAAGGCTGGCTGCTGATCTGCAGCACCCTTAAATTGCTCGCAATAAAGAGGTGTCACCAGGAGGCTGTTTCAGGGACTGGCAGGGTGGGAGACGTCTGCAAGCTGATTAGGGGAATATTTTGCGAAGCATGGGAATTTCAGTTTTGGACTCTGATATTGGCATTTCTGGCTGGAGCCCCGCCCCCTGGGCCTGGCTACTGATCTGCAGTGTCATTAAATTGGCTGCAGTGTAGAGGCGCCCCCAGGTGGCCGTTTCGGGGGCTTACAGGGCAGGAGGTGTCCTGAAGTCGAATTGGTGATAAAGCCACAGAAGAGAACCGAGTGAGAGGGTACGTTGCGGGGTTCTGACACATAGGTCAGAGTTTGTGGATGTGACCTCCCCCACAGGGCTAGCACCCAGCTGCGGGGATCCCTGAAGGCTGTGTTGCACTGCAGTGCTCCCAGGCTCACTGTTAACAAGATTTGAGGTTGCCAGGGCTGAGTCCCCTAAACCCTGGTGGCCCACACACCAGAGACTCACACCTCTTGAGTCTGCAATATCACAGACTTTCCATTCCTGAATCCACCACGCCCTGAGGTCCATCTGAGGTCCTTCAGTGTCCTTGCCCTCAACGTTGCTGTTTTTTCTTTTTTGTTCTTTTTTGTTTTGTTTTGTTTATTTTTATTTCATTTTTTATTTTTTATTGTAATGCTTGCTAACATTGTATTATCTCCTAGTCTTTTCTCCCATCGTATCACCCAAAGTGTTTTTTTTTCTTTCAGTTATTTAGGGGGGTATTGTGTTGTTCCTGTTGTAGTTGTTTGATATCTTTTTCTTTTCCTTACTTGTTCCCCGCCCTTTACCCACCCACATTTTCTTTCTTTATTTCTTCTCTTTTTGTTTTCTCTCTTGTCCCTCATTTTCTTCTTATTTTATTTTATCTTAATTATACAATAGGTGCTGCAGGGAACACCTCACATTTGCTGAGTTTCCTCATCCTACATAGCCTAATTTCTGTGTGAATTGATTTTGGCAACCTATACTATCCCCTTTCCCCCACATCTTGATATCCTCCATCATCTACTGTCTCTCCTATATTCCACCTCCCTTTCTTTGATCCACAAAGTGTCTAACTCTTAATTTCTAATACCTTGTTTTGTTTTCTGTCTTTTATCCACTCTTGAGACTATTGCCTTTCATTTATCTTTCCCTCTCTCACGAAAACAATAGTTTTTACTTCATACCATATACCTCCCATATTCAGTCAACTACCTCATTATAGGTACTCGACCTACTGCTACAACTCTACACAACTTACATGAATCTAATATCCATCCTCCCAGATCTCATATTGTTGCTCTGTTAACATTTATTATCAATACAACTTTACACATTTTCCTTTCTTACACAATTGCCTTTCCCTGGCCCTAAAACTTTCCTTCGAAGTGAACTCAGCCAGCAATAAGAAATTAGAGTAAGAAGAACAAAGTGACAAAGAGAAGATATATAACACTTAAGCAAAAACAACAGCTAATTAATCACCAAGACTAGACAAAGAAGCTAAGGAACTGATTAAACCCGTCAAGATAAAATGATGACCAGACAGAAACAAAAATCTACAAACCAAACCAGTAATCAGGAAAACATGGCTGAATCCAAAAAGAAACTGAAAACCAGGAAGGGGAGCAGAACTTCACACAAGAATTAAAGATCTCAGAACATATATCACAGACAAATTTAATGAAGTAAAGGAAGAGGTTAACAATATGAAGACAACACTTGGAGGGGAAATTGCAGAAATATGCAAAAAGATAACAGATATGATGGGAATGAAGACCACAGTTCAAGAAATCAAACATACACTTGCAGCAAATATCAGCAGATTAGAAGAGGCAGAGCAGAGAATTAGTGATGTGGAAGACAGTGCATCAGAAACCAAAAAGATAGTAGAACTGATCAATAAAAAGATAGAAAAAATCCAGCTAGGACTTAGGGACCCGAATGACAATGCAAAATGCACAGACATATGTATTATAGGCATCCCAGAAGTAGAAGAGAAGGGAAAGGGGTCAGAAGAAGTGTTGCAGGAAATAATGGCTGAAAAATTCCCAAATCAACTGAAAGAGACAGATGTACATATCCAAGAAGCACAGGGCAACCCAAACATCAAAAACCCCAACAAGCCCACTCCAAGACATATTCTTGTCAAATTATCCAACGCTCAAGACAAAGAGAAAATTCTAAAACCAGCAAGAGAAAAGAAAACCTTCACCTACAAGGGAAGCTCCATAAGATTAAGTGCTGATTTCTCATCTGAAACCATGGAGGCAAGAAGGCAGTGGTATGATATAGTCAAGGTACTAAAAGAAAAAAAATTCCAACCAAGAATACTCTATCCAGTTAAACTAGCATTCAAAAATGATGGAGAGTTCACAATATTCACAGATAAACAGAAACTGAAAGAGTATGCCAACAAGAAACCTCCCCTTCAAGAAATTCTAAAGGGAGTTCTGCAGGAAGAAAGGAAAAAACAGGACAGGCAGAGTTGGAGGAGAATGTTAGAGCAACAAAAAAGACAAGGAGAGAAGAAAAAACAAACAAACAAAATATGACAAACACAAATCCAATCAAAATATGGCTAACATAATTAATTTCTTGAAAGTAATAACACTGAATGTCAATGGATTAAACTCACCTATCAAAAGATTCAGACTGGGACATTGGATAAGGAAATATGACCCATCTATATGCTCTCTACATGAGACACATCTTAGACAAAGAGACACATGGAGGATGAAAGTGAATGGTTGGAAAACAGTCTTACAAGCAAACAATAACCAATAAAACGCAGGAGTAGCTATATTAATATCAGACAAAATAGACTTTAAATGTGACACAACTGTGAGAGACAAAAAAGGATACTACATTTCAGTGAAAGGGAAAATCTGTCAAGAAGATCGAACAATCATAAATATTTATGCTCCTAACAAGGGCACCTCCAAATACGTGAGGCAAATGTTGGAAAATCTAAGTGAAAGAATAGATTCATCTACAATTATAGTTGGGGATTTTAATACACCACTATCAACTCTGGACAGAACATCTCAAAAGAGAATCACTAAAGAAACAAAACATTTGAACACTATATAAGAGGAGCTGGATCTAATAGACATATACAGATCATTATACCCAAACACAGCAGGATATACATTTTTCTCAAGTGCACATGGATCATTCTCCAAGATAGACCATATGCTAGGCCACAAAGAAAGGCTTAATGAATTCAGAAAGATTGAAATCATACAAAATAATATCTCTGAACACAGTGGAGTGAAGCTGGAAATCTGCAAGGGCCAGAGGCCAAGATTTCACACCAAGATATGGAAATTAAACAGCACACCCTTAGAAAAACAGTGGGTCAAAGAGGAAATCTCAAAAGAAATCAATGACTACCTTGAAACAAATGATAATGATAACACAACATACCAAAATTTATGGGATGCAGCAAAAGGACTGAGAGGGAAATTTATAGCCCTAAATTCATACAACAAAAAAGAAGAAAGAGCAAAAATTGAAGAACTAACTGCACATTTGGAGGAATTAGAAAAAAAAACAACAAAGCAATCCCACAGGAAGAAGGAAGGAATTAACAAAGATAAGAGCAGAACTAAATGAAATAGAAAATAAGAAAGCACTTGAAAAGATAAACAAGACCAA
Source organism: Dasypus novemcinctus (assembly GCF_030445035.2). Taxonomy (NCBI): domain Eukaryota; kingdom Metazoa; phylum Chordata; class Mammalia; order Cingulata; family Dasypodidae; genus Dasypus; species Dasypus novemcinctus. The sequence continues at coordinate 65,272,217 of NC_080704.1, read as the reverse complement.
GAGCTGGTTTTTTGAGAAGATCAATAAAATTAACAAACCTATAGCGAGATTAACAAAGAAAAAAAGAGAGAAGATGCAAAATACACCAAATAATAAATGAGAAGGGATATGTCACCACTGACCCCACAGAAATAAAGACTATCATAAAAGGATTGTTTGAAAAAATATACTCCAACAAAAGTGACAAGTCAGAGGAAATGGACAAATTCCTAGAAACACACAAGCAGCCTATATTGATGAAAGAAGAAATTGATGATCTCAACAAACCAATAAAAAGTAAAGAGATAGAATCAGTCATTAACAACCTCCCAACTAAGAAGAGTCCAGGGCCAGACAGCTTCACAGGTGAATTCTACAAAACATTCCGTAAAGAACTAACACCAATCCTGCTGAAGCTATTCCAAAAAATTGAAAAAGAAGGAACATTGCCTAACTCCTTCTATGATGCTAACATTACCCTAGTACCAAAGCCAAACAAAAACACCACAAGAAAGGAAAACTACAGACCAATTTCTGTAATGGAGCTAGATGCAAAAATACTTAACAAAATACTTGCTACTCGTATTCAACAATGCATTAAATGAATTATACACCACGACCAAGTGGGATTCTTTCCAGATATGCAAGGATGGTTCAACATAAGAAAATCAATGTAATACACCATATAAACAGATTGAAGGGAAAAAAAAATCACACGATTATATCTATAGATGCAGAAAAACCATTTGACAAAATACAGCACCCTTTCTTGATAAAAACACTCCAAAAGATCGGAATACAAGGAAATTTTGTGAACATAATAAAGAGTATACATGAAAAACCTACAGCCAACATCCTTTACAATGGAGAAATACTAACATCATTCCCTCTAAAGTCAGGAACAAGACAAGGATGCCCACTCTCTCCCTTCTATTTAATATTGTCTTAGAAGTACTTGCTCGAGCACTGAGGCAAGAACCAGATATAAAAGTCATTCAAATTGGAAAGGAAGAAGTCAAAATTTCATTATTTGCAGATGACATGATCCTATATAGAAAACTCTGAGAGGTCTACAACAAAGCTTCTAGAATTCCTAAATAAGTTTAGTAAAGGCCCAAGTTATAAGATCAATGCGCAAATATCAGTAGCATTTCTGTACACCAATAATGAGCAAGCTCAGGAGGAAATCAAGAAACAAATACCATTCACAATAGTAAATTAAAAAATCAAGTATTTAGGAGTAAATTTAACTAAAGATGTAAAAAACGTATACACCGAGAACTGTACAAGACGGTTCAAGGAAATCAAAGAAGACATAAATAAATGGAAGAATATTTCCTGTTCACAGATAGGAAAACTAAATATTATTTAGTTATCTATCCTAACAAAACTGATCTACTCATTCAATGCAATCCTGATAAAAATCAACACAGCCTTCTTTAAGGAACTAGAAAAACTAACTATGAAATTTATTTGGAAAGGAAAGAGACCCCGAATAGCCAAAGGCATATTGAAAAAGAAAAACGAATTTGGAGGAATCATACTACCTGACTTCAAAACATACAACAAAGCTACAGTAGTGAAACAGCATGGTATTGGCATAGGGAGAGACACACAGACCAATGGAATCAAATTAAAATTCTGATATAGAACCTCATATATATAGCCATATAATATTCAATCAAGCCACCAAACCCTCTCAACTGGGAGAGAATGGCCTATTCAACAAATGGTGCCTGGAGAAATGGATATCCATATGTAGAAGAATGAAAGAGGATTACCATCTCACACCTTATACAATGACCAACTCAAGATGGATCAAAGACCTAAATATAAGAGCCAACACCATAAAGACCTTGCAAAGCAGTGTAGGGAAACATCTAACAGACCTTGTAATAGGAAATGGCTTCATGAACATCACACCAAAAAGCATGAACAAAAAAAGATCAAATAGATAAATGGGACTTCCTCAAAATTAAAGCCTTCTGCACCTCAAAGGAGTTTGTCAAGAAAGTAAAAATGGAACCTACACAATGGGAGAAAATATTTGGCAACCATATATCTGATAAGAGACTTATAACTTGCATATTTATAGAACTACTATATCTTGAAAATAAAAAGATAAACAACCCATTTAAAAAATGGGAAAAAGATTTAAACAGACACTTCTCCAAAGAAGAAATACAAATGGCTAAAAAGCACATGAAAAAATGCTCCAAATCTTTAGTTATCAGGGAAATGCAAATCAAAACTACGATGAGATACCATCTTACTCCCATAAGATTGGTAGCTATGAAAAAACAGAACACAAATGCTGGACAGGATGTGAAGAAATGGGAACACTCATCCACTGCTGGTGGGAATGCAGAAAATCCAACCATTTCAGACGACAGTTTGGTGGTTTCTCAAAAAACTAACCATAGATTTGCCATATGACCCAGCAATACCATTGCTGGGTATATACCCAGTAGAACTGAAAACAAAAACACAAACCGATATATGTACACCAATGTTCATAGCAGCATTGTTCACTATCGCCAAAAGTTGGAATCAACCCAAATGCCCATCAACAGATGAGTGGATCAATAAAATGTGGTATATACATTCAATGGAATACTACTCGGCTTTAAGAACAAATACACTACAAACACACGTGACAAGATGGATGAATCTTGAGAACCTTATGTTGAGTGAAGCAACCCAGGCACTGAAGGACAAATACTACATTACCTCAATGATATGAAATAAGGAAGCTGGCTAAGAGAGCTAGAGACTGGAATATAGGCTTACAGGATTCGAGGGGTAGAGGAAGGATGTAAGCTGACATCTACATGGGTGAAAGCTATGATAAGCTGGTGGTAAGTATGTGCACAAGGAAGATGGGCGGATGGGTAATATTGCCCAAGATACTGGGGGTAGGGAGGGGCAACATACGAACATAGGAGATTGTCAAGTGTCGGTTGAAAGTAAAATGCTGAGAAAACCTTTTCAAAATATAATAGGGAAAGTTACCTGTTTAAGATACTCAAAGGGGATAATCTGATGCAGGACAGACTCCTAGGGAATATCTGAATGCTCATTTTGCCAGAGTGAGTTATACCATTGGGTAGAGACCCATATAATGTAAGTGAAGGTAGACCCACATCCTGGGGAGGACTAATGCCATCAAATAGAGGGAACTGTATCTTTCTAGAGAAATGGTGGCTTCCAGGGCATTAGGGCAGTTGAGCAAGTCAAGCCCTTAACACTGTCGCAAGTATCTCTGAACATGGCTCCTCAAGAAATGAAGATTAACTGTCACTGTGGGCCCCAAGGGGAGGGGGAAATAGATAGTGAATAGATGGAACCAAAATAAATGTGAGGGCAAAGAAGTGTTTCACAAGAATACACAAGGATGGATATAAAACATGTAATATTACACCAAAAACATACAGGGGACGACAGATTAATAATGTAAACCATAATGTAAAAATAGGATAACTAAAAAATTTAGAAAACTGTATAGCCTGAAGTATAAACCACAATGCAAACACAAATGTTACCTTGTTTAAAAGCTATTGTCTCTATATATGTACATCAGTTTCAGTAAATATGATATGAATAAGTTAAAAGTTTATCACTGTGGAAGGGAAAAGATTTTATAATGGATATGTGGGAGTACCGTATACTGCATATATGAATTACTGTGATTTAAGGCTCTTGTGAAGAGAAGCTCAATAATTAGGAAAAAAGAAAAGAAAAAGATAGGATGTAGATTTTTTTCCAAATCAATATGTATTCTATATCTAACTTAAACTCATTGCTATATTCCATTTTACTAGTAAGGGAACCTGATATTATATTGGGCTTAACTTTTCAGGAAGTTTTGGATCACAGAGTGGTTCAACAATGGCAATGGAGGCATACTCATATGGGATGTTATTGACAGGCGATATATGGTTGACAGGGTGTTATACAGGGCATGTGTCCAGGATGCATGGAAATATTTGGATATACTCATGGTGGAAACAATTAAAAACAACACCTGGGGGGGTACTGGGTTCCTGGCCATGGGGAGCTCTGTCGTGGTCCCTAGGGGAGCAGCGGCAATCCCCCAGGTGCAACGGTAAGGACCAGGAAGGAATGAGGGTTCAACAGTGAGCCCCTGCTTCTAATGGCTATGCTTGTGAGCCTATACATCTGAAATAAGAACAAGGCCTAGAGCAGCACTGTGCCTAAGAGTTCCCTCCTGACAGCTTCCATGTTACTCAAATGTGGCCAGTCTCGAAGCCATAGTCAGCATGTAAATGCAATGCCTTCCCCCAAGCGTGGGACATGACACCCGGGGATGAGCCTCCCTAGCACCGAGGGATCACTACCAAGTACCAGCTGATAACGTAACTAGAAAATGACCTTGAATAAAAGGGTCAACTCAGACCAGCAGAATATCTCAGTCTACATATAATACCAGGAGTTAAAAATGATTATTTTATTATGATCAGAGGCACACGTACTAGACTGTTCTTAACATTTGTGAGGCCTCGAGCTCGTTGAAAAACCCTCTGAGTCCCAGGTATAGAACTCCTGACTTTACACATCCTACTGAACCAGAATGTCTCCTTTCTGTCCCTCTAATCTGTGGTTGAGTATGTGGTCAGTTTGGTCATGAACTAACTAGGTAGAAACTCTGTTTTAGGGTGGATTAAGGAACTTCTTTGGGAAGAAGACTGCTGCTTGAAAGTATTCTACCACCCATATATTCACTTCTTCTAAGAGGAGGCATTCAGCCAATCTTCCATCTCCATAATTTCATCTACAATTCTGGCTCTCAAACTAGTTTACGGATGTGGCAGTTTGGTATTATTTATGAATTCCAAAAATAGACATTGGATTTTCCTCTGGGCACATTAGGTTGTATTAGACTCAGAGGTTTCACTTTTACTTTGTTCAATTAAGATTAGGGCTTTTAATTGACCACATCATTATGGCAACTAGTTTGAGTCCCCACCTACAGCTAGCCTTCAATTGTGGGCTATAAAAATGGATGTTCATTGGGACCTCATATTTTTTTAATGTGATTTTTAAAAATAAATAAATAATTTTAAAAAATGGATGTTCAATCAAAGATGAAGAAACAAATACATTGAGAAGGACAACACAGAATTTAGTTTTGGATGCTGGACCTCCAGGGAGAGAGCCTCATAGTTTGCAGCTGAAGAGACCAGAGTCCTGAACACCTGAGAAAGGCAAGAAAGAAATTGACTCCTGGGAGAGAGACAAGCCTTATGCTAGCCTACAAATGAGATCAGAAAGAGCTGAGACCATGGAGCCTTGGGAGGAAGAGAAAGGCTGAGTCCCCACAAAGATTTTATGAATAGTTTTAAGTGTAAAAAAGGAAAAAATATCCCATATTCACATGCATAAACTAAATATGATGAAAGCTTAGACAAAGAGCCAAAAACTCTAAATCATCTTGGCATCCCTATTACACTAATATTAGCCTGGGTGATGCACAAAACAAGAATGGGAGGGGCCAAGTTTTGGTAAGAGAAACCCAAATAGCCAAAATATCAGTGGAACATTTTGTGAACTTGAGCCCAACACACAACTGTGTAGCTCCTGTATGTCCATATCTTTGCATCCTTTTAGATAGTGCACCATAAACTGACCACTGAACTTGCCATCTCACTTCCCCAAAAGCACTCCTACAGAATACTACACAGAAATTCCTCTTTACAGGCTTTATTGGAATAATGGAAAACATGAAAAACCAAAGAACCAAAGATGTTCTCTCATTCCCAGAATACTACTACAGTAGCAAAGATAATGATCCAGTGGAGTTTCAAATTTATATAGTGCTTTATACTTTTTCAAATACTTTTCACATGCTTTATTTCAATCAGCCCATTCAAAAACATTGTGGTTTAAAACATTAAAGCAGTAACCATAAGGACGTGCCTATGATCAAACAGCAGGTAGTGGGACAACTGGGGCTAGAACGTGGATTATATGATTGGTTCAGCATTTCCCATCAAGTTACTAGAATAGCTTCCTAATCCTCTTGTCACCTTTGACTTCTTCTTAATCTCCATATTCAGGGCACTTGTCAGTTAGCATGGTATCTAAGTGTAGATATCAATTTCAAAAGAAAACAAATACAAACCTTTATTTGATGAGTATACATAGATATAAAAATAAACACACCATTCTTGTTTATTGCTTCCTTATGAATGTCTTTCTCAGATGAAAAGGACCTGTTGGGGAACAGTTCAATGGTCTGCTATTTCTCTGTACATGTAATAATTCTTTGTAATAGCAGGGACTTCACACTATGAAATTATTTGATAATTACTCCCCATTGACTCACAGATTGGCCTGCCAATTTTTCCCAGACAATATTTCTGGACTGATATAACAAAACAGAATATTCAAAGATATGTTACCCAGATATGGAAGAGTACATCTGTTTTTAGTAATCTGTAACAGGGCCAGGTATGGGCCTTTAAAAACCAAGAACTTTTTCCAATAGGATTTCATCATAGCTTTTGTATCACTCAAAAAGTTTCCAAAAGGGTGACCAGATTGCTAAACAAAATGCAAAAGCAGCAGCAAAGAAGCAGCAGTACTACAGAACAATCTGCCAGAGATCTTGAGCTAGCTGATCTTGTTATGGCTCAAAGGCTCACTGAAGATGGAGTTGGACCCACCTTTAGGTGTTTCATTCAAGTGTAGGACCTCATGGTAAGGTGCCATCTTTGGTGTGTGGCTCATTCTTCTCTTGTTCAGTGTGAAAGGCTGTCACAGTGGTTTTAGAGAAAACAATCTGCCAAAACCCTGCTCACACCAGTTATGGCTTGTGGAAAATCACTGGCCCCAAATGCTTTTTGTGGGAAGTGACAAGAAGAAAAGTTTGTTCTATGATAGATTTAGAAACATCTGGAAAAATACTCTGTAAGCACACAATCTCTGTCACCCTCAAGTTCACGGTGCCTCTTCAGTTCCTCTGCCCTTCCGGCTCCCACCAAGTGCATCTGTACATCCGCATGTTGCAGTTGGTAGTGTTTGGGATCTTCTGGGAATACATGTATTCACCAGGGGCCTCTGCAGAGCCATTTTGCTTCTTCCGATATTAGGTATATTCCTTGAGACTCAGATCTTATAATACTTCCAGCAACTCTTCACACCCCTCCATAAGCTTAGCCCAATAGACAATGTAGGATACCTGCAGGTCTTGAGGGGCAATTCAGGGCAAGTCCACATCCTCCAAACAGGCCACCTTTATCTTGCTGGCAGGTACAGCTTGTGAGCAACAGCTGGAGGCTCTAAAACATGACTGGAGTGCTGTGCCACCGATTTGGGAAAATCAGCATGTGCCACACTCTTGCCACCCTTGTACCCTCACACAGGGACATCTCCAAGTGCCTGCCTCCATGAAATGCCAGGTGAATCCCCCAGCAGAGGTCAGAAACAGGCAGCCCACTCTCCCACAGTGTTCCAGGGCCACCCAGTGGCCTGGAAGATTAATTTTTAGTACATTTTTTATTTTTTAAAAACATACTTAGAATACATAAAATGTTACACACAAAAATAAGGGATTTCCATATGCCCCATTCCCCACACCTCCCACCATTCCCCACATTAACAACTTCTTTCATTAGTAGGTACATTCATTGCAATTGATGAACACATTTGGAGCACTGCCACTAAGCATGGATTGTAGTATATATTGTAGTTTATACTCTCTCCAACTTAATTCTGTAGGTTATGGCAGGATATATAATGGACTCTATCAGTCATTGCAATGTTATTCAGGACAATTCCAATTCCCAAAAATGCCACCATATTACACCTCTTTTTCCCTCTCCATGACTTCAGCACCTCCAGTGGCAACTGTCTCCACATAAATAATATAATTTCTCCAATTGCTAGAATACCAATAAGTCTATAGTATAATATCTGTTAGTCCATTTTAGTCCATATTTTATTCCCCAAATCCTGAGGATTCTAGGATGGTAATGCCCACTCCACTTCTAATTGAGAGGGGGCTTTGATTCCACATGGCTGATGTATGGGACTCTCTTGCACTTTGGAGTTTGTAGTCCTGAGAGTGTCAGAGTTGGATTCAGATGTGACTTATCTCTACGTGCCTCTTCTGTCCCTTCTATTTGAACCTATAGTTGGTGCTGGAGTTCATAGGTGTAGATCCAGGAGACTTGAATCTTTGGGCTATCCATGTGCCAGCTGTACCCTAAGCCTCAGGAGAGTTGCAGCACCTACACTCCAGTTCACTAGAATCACCCAAGACAACTAACAAGGAGGTGAGGATAGACAACCACCATAACAAGAACTGAGAGTCTACAGCTGCAAGCCAATTGATTTTTTATGAGCATTTATTTTTTTTAAAATTTTTGAAGATACATAGGTCACATAAAATGTTGCATTAAAAATTTAAGAGGTTCCCACATACCCCAAACCCCAACCCCACTCCCATGTCCCATTTGGTGAACACATTTTGGAGCACTGCTGCCCTGCATGGGTTATAGTTTACATTGTAGTTTACACTCTTACCCAGTACATTCAGTGGGTTATGGCAGGATATATAATGTCCAGTATCTGTCCCTTTAATATCATTTAGGACAGCTCCAAGTCCCGAAAATGCCCCACATCACATCTCTTCTTTCCTCTCCCTGCCCTCAGCAACCAGTTGATTTTTCACAAGGCTTCCAGATCTACTCAATTGGGAAAGAATAGTCTCTTCATGCTGGGATAACTAGGTACTTCTATCTGACAATATATAGAAAAAACAACAGAAAATAGTTAAAGGCCTGTATATTAGATGCATGACTATTACACTTTTAGAAGAAAATATAGGAAAGCATCTTCATAATCTTGTTTTAGGCAATGGTTTATAAAACTTTACACCAGAAAACAAGCAACAAAAGGAAAAATAGACAAACGAGACTTCATCAAAATTTAAAACTTGTGCATTATAAGACTTTATCATGAAAGTGAAAAGAAAACCTATTCATTTGGAGAAAACTCTGAGTTTGCTTATTTCATTTAATTCATATCAATGTGATCATACAATATTTGTACATTTGTGTGTCTTCCTTTTTTATTCAACATAGTGTCTACAAAGTTCATCCACGTTGTCATATGAACCACAGTGTCATTACTTTAAAATATATATATATAATGTATGTACATATATATGAAAAGTTTTGACCTTATGAAACAATCATGCACAATGTGCCAAATTCTGATATAATATCCTTCACCAATACATTATGTAGTTGAGGAACATTTGTTAAAGATTATGAGAAAACATCAGACTATTTTCATTAACTATGGTCGATAGCATCCATTTGGTGTATTTTTTCCATACCCCCTATTATTAACATATTGCATAACACTGATCCAAGAATATTACAATATTGTTATTAACTCTATTCCATGTTATATTAATTGTATTTCCCATACATTTCCATATTCTTACCACCTTGCAATATTGATGTGTATTTGTTCTAGTTCACAGAAAAACATTCCTGTATTTATACTATTAACTAAAATTCTCACCCACCTCTTGGTTGACCAGAATATCCAATCCCTAGTTTATTCTCTAGTTTTCTTTCAATTGGAATTTACATTCCTAAACCACCCTTTTTTGCCACAATCCCATTTATAAACCAGCCGTGTAAGTTATACTCATTACAATGTGTTACCATCAACTCCATCCATTTCCATACATTTACAGTCAAGCTAATTAAGAATTTTACATACATGTAGCATCAGTAATCCTTTTCAGCCCTCCTGCTGACTCCTAGGAACTTATACTCTGGGTTTTAACTCCTTGTGTTTATGCTTCATATTCAATTCATATTAATAAACCCAAACAATATTTGTCCTTTTTTTCTGGCTTATTTTACTGAGAATACTATTTTCAAGGTTCATCCATGTTATCATGAGAGTCCCAATTTCATTTCTTCTTGCAGCAGCAAAGTATTCCATCATAATGTACATACTACATTTTATTTATCCATTCATCTGTTGATGGACACTTGGGTTGTTTCCATCTTTTGGCAATTTTGAATAATGTCATTACGAAATTTGGTATGCAAATGCTTATCTTCATCACTGTGTTCAGTACATCTGTATATATTCCTAGAAGCAGGATTGCTGGATCATATGAGAATTCTAAATTTAGCTTCCTTAGGAAACACCAAACTGTTTTTCACAGAGACTGTTCCATTTTACTTTTCTTCCAACAATGCAGGAGTGTTGTTATTTCTCCACATCTTTTCCAGTACTTATAATTTTCTGTTTTTTTTTAAAATAATGGCCATTCTGTGAGGTAGGAGATGATATCTCACTGCAGTTTTTATTTGAATTTCCCTAATAACTAGGGATATTGAAGTTTATTTCTCATGTACATTTTTACAACTTGTATTCCCTCTCAATTTTATATTTGGTTGCTTGCTCTTTTATTGCTGAATTCTATGACCTCTTTATATAACATGGAAATCAAACCTTTATTGACTATCTGGTTTTCAAATATTTTCTCCCATTGAGTTGGCTACCTTTACATGTTCTTGACAAAGTCAAGAACAAACATTTTTAAGTTTGAGGAGGTCCCACTTATCCATTTTGTCATTCATTCTTCATTCATTCAGTGTAAGGTTTAAAAATCCACCACCTAATACCATGTATTGAAGAGTTTGACCTAAATTTTCTTTTAGAAGTTTTATCATTCTTGATTTTTTCAATTTTGAGTTAATTTTTCTATATGATGTGATATAGGGAGCATCTTTCTTTCTTTTAAATGTGGATATACAGTTCTCCCGGTATCATAGGTTAAATAGACTGTTCTACCTTAGTTTGGTGGGCTTGATAGACTTGTCAAAAATCCCTTGATCATAGATAAGAGGGTCTGTTTCTGAAAATCAACTCGGTTACATTGGTCTATATGACAATCTTTTTTTCCACTTTTAGTTTTGTTTGTTTTACTTTTAAAGAAGCTTTAGATTACATAAATGATACTTTGAATATATAGGGTGATTCCCATATACCCCAAACCCTATCACTACCACACTTTTACCCATTAACAACATCTTTTATTAGTGTGGTAAATTTGTTACAATTAATGAGCAGATATTGTAGCAATGCTAATAACCATGATCAATAGTTTACATCAGAGTTTACACTTTGCACTGTACATTTTTATAGGTAGTGCCAAAATGTATAATGACCTTTATCCGTCATTGCAAAGCTGTACAGAACAATTCCAAAGTCCTCAAAATGCCACTATATTAATATTTCCCTCTCTCTCCCCTCAGAAACTCTGATGACCACTGCCTTTATGTTACGAACTCATCCATTACTAAAATAATAATGTCTACTTTAGTCCATAGTTGCATTTTCCCCTTATGTTTGCTCAATCCTCAATCTTGAGAAGTTGGGGATGTTTCTGATTGAGAAGGTGTTTAGACCCCATGGAACCAATGGATGAAACTGTCTTGCTTTGAGTTGTAGATTCACTCTCTGTTTTTGGGGGATTGGCATTTTCCATGATCATCATTTTGTTAGTTGTCCTGAGTGAGTCCAAAGAACTGGAGAGTAGATATTGCAACACTGCTGCGATTCAGGGCTCAAGCGACATATAAGCAGACCAAAGATTTAAGTCTATGGGACACATATTTAATGAGTATAGTGCTAATTATAGGTTCAAATAAAAGGGGAAGAAGAGCCATATGAAAGGAAATTATACTTGAGTCTAACTGTGTTACCTTGTGGAAAATACATTGCAAGGTAAGGCCCAATGATAGGGTGCCAATTTCCTGAGATTTTCTGGTCTGCCTATAGTGTCTGGATGTATCTAGTACTCTCAGAAGCACCCTTGCTTGGGCACTGTTTACTGCATAGTCAATAATATCCTTTTGAGATGAGCATAAGTATAACTTATTGAATGATCTCTTGAAACTACTTTGAAATCTCTTAACCACAAAAACTAATTTGTATTTAATATTTCCCCCTTTTGGTCAAGGTCTTTTCCCAAATGCAACACTAGTTGGAACTTGATAATAATTCCTCAGTTCCAGGGAGGCTCATCCCTGGGAGTCATGACCCATGCTGGGGGAAAGGTAGTGCATTTATATACTGAGTTTGGCTTAGAAAGATGTCACATTTGAGCAACAAGGAAGTTTTCAGGAGGTAAATCTTAGGCAATGTATAATACTAAGTTTTAATTTCTTGAGGAAAGGTTCATAAATATCAAGGGTCTAGGGTAATGGTCTGTCCTCATTTCCTTATGCATGGCCCATGTAATTAGGGGATACTTACTGCTCTGTTAGAGAATGTAGCAGAAATTCCCAGGATCAGAATCCAATATTTTGGTTATTGTGTGGGTCATCACCCAATAAGACAATGCCCCAAGACCACTTGAACATATTCATATGCCATAGAGGCATGCCCCAGGTGCATGGATCCCTACACATCCCCCATCACTGACACCCTGCCCCAGTGAACCTCCCCTGCTACAGTTTGACTCTTCTGCATCCAAAAATCTCCCAAAGGGAAGCAGATTTGGCTTAACTGATAGAGCGTCTGCCTACCATATGGGAGGTCCAGGGTTCAAACCCAGGACCCCTGACCTGTGTGGTGAGCTGTCCCAAGCACAGTGCTGATGCCATGCCATGCAAGAGTGTCCCCCACACAGGGGAGCCCCATGTGCAAGGAGTGCACCACCATAAGGAGAGCCCCCAGGAGTGGCACCACACATATGGAGAACTGATGCAGCAAGATGATGCAACAAAAAAAAACACAGGTTCCTGGTGCCACTGACAAGAATGCAAGCAGATACAGAAGAACACACAGCAAATGGACATAGGGAGCAGACATTTGGGGGGGGGGAATAAATAAATAAACCTTTAAAAAAAAAACCTTCCCTAAAGCAAAGTCAAAAATAAGTGAATAAAATAAGACAAATTAATAATTAAAAACATAAAATACAAAAATTAAAACTAAATTTAAAAATTTGTTTTTTTTCCCTCGTGCCTTTCATCACCATAAGATATGTTATCTTTGTGTTCAGTGACAATTTCTTCTGTCCTAATGTTTTGGCTTTCTTTTAAAAGAAGCTTTCTGTTACAGAAAAGTCACATAGAAAATATAGGGAATTCCCCTATATCCTAAATCCTCCCCTTCTCACAAATTCCCCTATTCATAATGTCTTACATAAGTATGGCATATTTGCTATAATTGATTAAAAAATTGAGGGAGTAGGATGGGTGCATGAGTTAGATTATCAATAGAAGTAAGGATAAGCAATGTAGACCACTGTCCATGTGGGGCAGAAGTGCTCTAAAACCTATTCACCAGGTGCAGTGAATGTGCCACGATGATGGAAGAGGTTGTGGTTGTGGGAGGAGTGAGGTGTGGGGAGTGGGGGTAAATGGGGACCTCATATTTTTTAATGTAACATTTAAAAGAAAATGAAGAAGGAAAAAATAAAAGAGAAAAAAAGAAGTAGGGGGAGGGTTGAAGAAAGGAGCTGGAAAACTTCAGATTTGGAGTTCTGTGGTTAAAACTGCAATGAAGAAGATTATGAGAAGATGGTGAAAGACTGGCAGGCAGATCTGAATGCTCACACAAGAACAATGGAGAAAGATCCAAAAGCTGTCCAGGGGACCAGATTTGGGGGTCATCAGACAAGGACAGTGCTACATAACTCTCAGAAGCATGAGAGACAGAGAAATGAAGAAGCCAAAGTGACAAATGTGAGTTATCAAGCCCCTGTGATGGCCTGGGAAAGGCTTCCTTCCCCCACCCTCAAGACATTGAGGTGGGGTAAAACCTCTCGCTCACTGCTGCCAACTGAGAGGGGAACAGACATCTTCTTCTGTGTCAGTTGTTTTAAGGGAGAAAGGAGGGGAAGTGAGGGTGCTTTTCTTCAGTGAATTTGGCCAGCAGAGCCCACTTTAAATCTCTGATCTGGAGATTCAACACAGGAACCCAGGAAAGCCCAGAATGAAACACCTCTAAGGAAAGGTGAGCTGACTAACATCATCTGCTGGCTGGTCTGGAAATTGCATGTACAAAAACTACACTATGTCTCCAACTCCTAGGAGAAAAGCTGCACCCCACTAGTGATGCCCTGTCCCTATTTTGAAAACTTAAGCTGGGAAATTTTAAAAGCAGAGTAAGTTCAAACAAATATCAAAGAAGAGCTGTGAAAAAAACAATAGGCAAGAGAGAGAAATTAGCCATCAGATTAAATATGCCAACTTATTCAGATGCCTAGACATCAGCAAAAAATTACTAGCCATACTAGGAAACAGGAAAAGATGGCTCAGCCACAAGAACAAACCAAATATACTGATAAGATACAGGATTTAATACAATTAATAAGTGATAATCACACATCTCTCATAAATCACTTCAAAGAATTTAAAGAAAATATGACTAAAAATATAAAGGATATTAAGAAGACACTGGGAGAGCATAAAGAACAACTTGAAAACCTGCAAAGAAACATAAAAGACCTTATGGGAATAAAAGACATGATGGGTGAAATTAAAAATTGATTAAAGGCACATAAGAATGGATTTGAATTGCCTGAAGACAGAATTAGTGATTTCAAGGATAAAACATCTGAACTGTAAAAGACAGGAGAAAAGAAAGAGAAGAGAACTGAAAAAATGGAACAGCTTTAGGGAATTGAATAACAACAGGTAACACACAAACATTCACCTTATTGGTTTCCCAGAAGGAGAAGAGAATGGAAGAGGGACAAAAAGAATATTTGAGGAAATAATGACTGAAAATTTTCCAAGCCTTATGAAGGATACACATATCAATATCCAAGAAGGACAATGCATCCCAAACAGAATAAATCCATATAGACCTAACCTGAGACACCTACTATTAAGAATGACAAATATCAGAGATAAATATAAGATTCTGAAAGCACAAGAGAAAAGCAAAGTATCACATACAAGGGAAACTCAAAAGATTAAATGCCAATCTCTCATCAGAAACCCTGGAGGAGAGAAGAAAGTGGTATGATGTATTTAAGGTACTGAAAGAGGAAAACTGCCAGTGAAGAATTCTGTGTTGGGCAAAGCTGTCCTCCAAAAATGAGGATTAGTTCAAAATCTTCACAGCAAACAAAACCTGATAGAATATGTTATCAAAAGACCAGATTTACGAGAAATACAAAATCTGAAAGGAAAAAACAAGGGCAAGAGATTTGGAGAAGAGCTAAGAAATGAAGATAATTAGGAAGGGTAAACTGAAGGACAAGAAGATAGGCATTGAACAATATGACACCAGAGAGCCAAAGGACAAAATTGATGAAATAAGTAATACTTTTACAGTAATAACACTGAATGTTAATAGAATGAACTCCCCAATCAAAAGACATAGACTGGATAAAAAAATATGATCTGTCTTATGTTGTCTACAAGAGACCCAACTCAGACATAAGGAGACAGTCAAGTTAAAAATGAAAGGTTGGAAAATGTTATTCCCTGCTAATAGTAACCAAAAAAGAGCTGGAGTAGATCAGATAAATATAAAATAACATTTTAATATATGAACAATTATTACTCAGTGCAACTGGCAAATTGTTCCTGTGATCAGTATTCTGAATTTTTTTCATACAAAATAAATACTTGCTTTTAATTGAGGTGGGTTGGAAAAGAGATGTTTTTGGATACTTGATTTTTCTTTAACCCTTTCTGATGCATACACTTTAATTAAAATAAACTATCTGGATCATAAATGATTTCGTTTGACTAATATTGAACAAAATTTTGAGTTTTTCTACTTCATAAAATCATGAGTTGGCAAATTGTTATCTGATATAATTCATTTTAATATGTGAAGGATTCCCAGATAGGAATTTATTATCTAGAAAGAATTATTACCTAAACGGAAATTAAATAACTAAACCAATAATTTATTTCATTATTAGAGAATATTATATACCAGTTAGATCTATAATATAAAAATTAGAGATTTATGTTATAATTAATTTATTTTATATTTGAATTATTATTTACAGTTATAAAGGTTTGTTTTTATGCTATTTTTTATATTGGTTATATTAAATCTAACTGGACCTTGCACTCTCACTTAAAATTTGTAATTTCTTGCAATCATTTTTCTATTTATTTTGCAATTTTACAATAAAGGACTTTTTGAGAGCTAAAGAATGCCATTTGGTTATACACTTTGGGAGGATCATATGGTATGTGAATATATCTCAATAAAACTGCTTAACAAACAATAAATAATTGTGCAAGAAGAGTCAGAAATAGCAGCCAAGTATAGCAGGGAAAACAAAGGGGTTGAGAGGTGAGGAATTTTCATATCTGTCTAGTTTTTGTTTATTATTATTATGGAAATAATGAAAATGCTTCAATGGTGATTGAAGTAATGAATGCACAACTATGTGATTATGCCAAATACCATCGATCATACACTTTGGATAAGCTGTATGTTTTATTAATATGTGTAAATAAAATTGATGTGTTTAATAAAACTACAATGGTGCAAATGTTCTTTTGGCAAATATGGCAGGGGGAGATTAATAGTACATGGCATTGAGGGTCAGATAATATGTGGGATAGGGCACACCTGGGACATGGTTCCACGGAATATGAAAGTGTTCATCTTGTCATAGTATGTTATCTCAGTGGGTGGAGACTCACCCAATAAACAAGAAAATATTAAACTCCCATCCTGGGGAGTCCTGCTATGTACTCCATTAGAGGGGCAAGAATCTCTTGAGAACTTAGGCAATGCCTGAAAAAAGAAAATAGACCAATATGTCAAGCCCTCAGTATTATTGCATGTACCCAGTGTCTTTTTAATATCATTTATCTCTTCATTCATATTTCTTTCAATTCTTTGAATTGATTAAGGAGAGTTTTGTGATTATCAATGATTAATTTTCTTAAGTCCTGTATCTCTTCAGGATATTTGGTTTGTTCCTGTGGAGGGGCCATCTCTTGCTGTTTCCTAATATCACTTGTCATTTTTTGCTTATGTCTAGGCAACTGAATATATAGGAGAATTTTTTCTGATGGCCAATATTGTCTCGTCTATTTTTTTCACAACCCTTCTTTGATATTTTGTTCAAATTATTCTAAGTCTTAAAGTTGATCATCTGAAGTTATAAAAATCAGCCCAGGTACTCAATAACAGGGAGCAGATTTTCTCCCAGGAGTCAGAGTGAGTGTCTTAAGAACAGGTTTTCTCCATGTAATTTCCAGACAGGCCAGCAGATGGTGTTCATTGGTGCATCTTACCATGGAGGTGTTTCTTTCAACCAAAGCTTTACTGTGTTTTGATATGGCCAGAGCCAAGATTCAGAGTTAGCTCACCTGGCTCAATTCACTGAAGAGATGCCCCTGACATCCCCTACCTTTTCCCTAGTAACAGCTGACAGGGTAGGAGACATCTGTTCCTCTCTCAGTTGGGTGGAGTGAACCAGGGGTTTTACTCCAGTTTCATATATTGGAGGAGGGGGAAGGGAGCCCATCCCAGCTGCTGTGTGGACTTGGTAACTCACTGTTTTGTTTCCAGTTCTATGTCTATCTGTTCCTCTCCTTCCTCGGAGTTGTATAGAACTGTCCTAGTCTGCTGAGCCACAAAGCAGTCCCACATGCTGCTTTTGGACCTTTCTCTATTGTTTTTTTGTGAAAGAGTTGAACCCCACCTCCAATTCTGATGCCATCATCCCAGAACTCACACTTTCCCTTAAGTTTGTATGCCAACTTTGTTGGGTACTGACTTCTTGTTTGGCAGTTTTTGTCTTTTAGCACCTTAACTATGCCATACCACTGCCTTCTCACCTCCATGGTTTCAGATGATAAATCAGTGCTAAATCTTATCAAGCTTCTCTTGAATATGATGGATTTCTTTTATCTTTCTGTTGTCAGTGTTCTCTCTTTGTCCTGAGAATTGGAAAATTTAATATGTCTCGGGTAGACCTTTTATGGTTTATACTGTTTGGGGTGCCCTGTACTTCCTGGACATGTTTGTCCATGACCCTCAAAAAAGTTGGGAAATTTTCAGCATTATTTCCTCCAACACTCCTTCTGTCCCATTTCCCTTCTCTTCTCCCTTTGGGATGCCCATAATACATATATTTGCGTGTTTCACGTTGCCATTTAAACCCTAGGATCCCTGCTGGATTTTTTCTTACTTGTTATCTATCTGTTCTATCTGTCTGATTTCAGTTGTACTTTCTTTGATGTCACTGATACTTTCCTCTGCATGTTCAAATCTGCTCTTATGTGCTTCCACCATAATTTTGACTTATTTCATTGTGCCATTCTTCACCATCAGATCCATTATGGTTTTATATATGTTTATGATTTCTTCGGTATGTTTACCCAGTGCCTTCTTAATATCCTTTATCTCTTCCTTCACTTGATGAAATGGATTCATGATATTTGTTTGAATGTCTTTCATTAGTTATTCCATGTTCTGCATCTCCTCCTTTTTTTTAGTTTGTTCATTAGACTGTGCCATGTCTTCTTGTTTTTTAATATGGTTTATAAATTTTGTTGGTGTCTAAGATTCTGTTTATCTGGATGGACTTATTTGATTGGTTAGCTTCTCTTTCTACTCTAGAGTTTTATTTTAGCTCTTTTGTGGTAATGTTCTTTTTTGACACTTGGTTCCTCTTATTCTAAATCCTTGCTGTTCTCTGTGTCCACTTGAAAAACATATTAGGTTCAGAGGAAAGGAAAGATAAAAGAAGGAAAATGAATAATAGTAATAATAATAATAAGGTAAAAGAGGAACTGTATAAGAGCTAGGAAAATAAATGAGTAAAATTCATACAAAATCTAAAGGAATAAGAATAAAGAGTGTAATTAGGAACACTGAAACAAGAAACAAAATAGAAAGAATAGAATAAACTTAAAGGCTGGAAAGATGAGAAAGAAGAAAAGAAAAAGAAATAAAGAGAAAACTGAAGATCAAACAAGAAGAAGCAGAATGTAAGAAAGAGCAAGAGAGGACCGAAGATAGTAAAAATGAAGGAAAGAAAAAAATAAAGTAGGTAGAAATACGAGAAAAGGAAAAAAAGAAAGAAAGAAATGGAAAAGACAGCAAACAAAAGCAAAACATCGTCAACAACAAAAAAATCCCAGGAAAAAATACTTCTACCCTCTTAGAGCCCTAGGGAACTTTTCAGACTGCCAATGCTCATCATTTAATCACCTGGCAGCCTGCTTTCCACAGCTGAGGTATCCAGCTTTAGAGAATAAAATAAAGAACTTTTAATAAAGATGATAAAAATATAAAATAGATTTTAAAATCCTAACACACAAAAAAAACCTCACTCTATACAGTTCCTGTCATAAGGTTTCTGTGGGATGCCTTATAATCCAGTAGGTCACTCTGTGGATCCCTTCACTTAGGCGATATGGGAAATTGAATAAGGAACTGTCTGTATGCAAGGCAGGAATTCCTACACTGAGCTACACATATTCCACAGGTTAAATAAGCTTCTGAAAACTTATCTGGCTCTTCCCACCCCTGTTTCCTAAAATGAGTTGGGCTTCTAACAATTTGCCAGAGCCTAGCTGGTTAAGCACCCATCTGCTCCCTCACTGACCTAGTTCTCTTTTCTAGGGTGTGACAGCCTGCCTGATCATATCCCCTCTCCCTTCTCTTGCGGGCCAATTCATTGCTGGCTGGGTCTTTTTTTGAGATTCAAAGGGAGATCAGTTGGCTAAACTCATTAAAAAAAAACACGCTCCACTCTCTACCAGACCCCTCTTCCACCCAGGGTCCATCCTTTCCCACTCAGTTGGCTTCAGTGAGGCAGAGATTTTAGTGAGGTTATTTGCACTGAGGGTGGGTTATATGTGCCATTCCCAGTCACAGGGGTGAGTAACTCATAGTTTTCCTTTGGCCTCTGTCTCTCTGTCTCTCTCCCTCCTGGAAGATACACAGCACTTTCCTGTTCTGCAGAACCCCAAAGCACCTCCCTTGGGTATACTTTTGTCCATTCTCTCTTGTTGTTTTTTCTTACTGAGGGTTGAACTCTGCCTACCTACTTCAACACCATCTTCCTGGAAGTTCTGTTATAGCTGTACTTTAACCAGCCTCCTTCACTCATTTTGTGTATTAACCTGCCTCAACTCTGTCACAGAGTTTGCACACATGTTCTTTATTTTCTGTGAACCTCACTTTCATTATTGGTAATAAAATTAGGTAATAATCTCCTTGGTGGTTTTATAAGCATAGATGAAATGACAACTGTAACATACACATCATTATGTTTAACATGTAGCTCCACATACAGTGGTTCATATTAATAAAATTTAATAGTAACTAATAACATCAAGTAGCTAATACTGGGAAGCAGACATGGTCCAATGGATAGGGCATCAGCCTACCACATGGGAGGTCCGCGGTTCAAACACCGGGCTTCCTTGACCCATGTGAAGCTGGCCCATGTGCACTGCTGATGCATGCAAGGAATGTGGTGCCACACAGGGGTGCCCCCCGTGTAGGGAGCCCCACGAGCAAGGAGTGCGCCTCATAAGGAGAGCTGCCCAGCATGAAAGAAAGTGCAGCCTGCCCAAGAATGGCAACACACACATGGAGAGCTGACACAATAAGATGATGCAGCAAAAAAAAGCACAGATTCCCAGTGCCACTGATAAAGATAGAAGTGGTTACAGAAGAACACACAGTGAATGGACACAGAGAGCAGACAACTGTGGGGAAGGGGAGAGAAATAAATTTTAAAAAAATTAATAAATCTTTTTTAAAAAAAGGTAGCTAACAACTACCCCTATAGTTATCATTATTATTTTGCATTTTTCAGTTTTAATCTGGGCATGTAGTGCCCACTTGCTACCATTTTCCTATCCCTTCTCACCTAGACACACTATCAATTAATATTAAATATCAAGGGAAAATAAAAATTAATAACTATTCAGTTACAGTTTGAAATGTTGTAGTTTTGTGTTATTCACGACAGCTCCCTTTCCTTTACCGTCAGAACACATTCATCCTTTCTTTTTACCATATATACTTTATTTTATATGTATGTAGTTTTTAATTTTTAAAGAAACTTTAGACTGCATAAATATTACATAAAAATGTAAGGGATTCCCATGTGCTCCACTCTCTCCTCCTCCTTCACTTTCCCATATTGACAACATCCTTCATTAGTGTGGAACATTTATTTTAATTGATGAACCCATATTGGAGCATTGCCACTAAGTGGGGAATATAAATTACAGTGTACAATTTTTCCTGTACAATTTTCTAAGTTATGACAAAACAAACAATTGTCTGTAACAATAGCGTGACTGCAGGACAAATCCAATGTCCCAAAAATGCCCCCATATTGCATCTGTTTATCTTTTTTTTTTAATTGGGTTGTCCTTTCCTTCTTTTTTTGTTTTTTTATTTTTTATTTTTTATTTTTCTGTTTTTATTTTTTGTTGTTTTTTTGTTTTTTCTCTTTTTTGACTTCATTTATTTTTTTTAATATTACATTTTAAAAATATGAGGTCCCAATATACCCCCCATCTGTTTTTCTGCTCTTCCTCCCTCAAAACCTCTGGTGGCCACTGTCTCCACATCAATGATAAAAGTTCTTCCATTGCTATAATCACAAGTCTACAGTAGAATAACAGTGCCTACTCTGGTCCATTGTTCATTCCTCAATCCTGAGGATTCAGGGATTGTGATGTGCATTCCACATCTTAATTGACAGGGGCTTCAATCCCATGGAGCAAGCAAGATGGGGCTATCTTGCTTCAGTTGTAGACTCTCTCAGTTCCTTGGGATAGGTGCTGTCCATCATTATCTTCTTGTTAGTTGTCCTGGGTGAGTCCAGTGAACTGGAGAGTAGGTGTTGCAACACAGTTGAGAGTCAGGTCCTGAATGGCACAAGGAAAGTCCAGATATTTAAGTCTCTTTGATGTAAACTTATCAAATCTAGTACTAAATATAGGTTCAAATATTAGGGGCAGAAGAACTATGTGTGGGGAAACCAAAACTGAGATCAACTCCGTCACAATGGGGAGTATAACTTCCAAAGTAGTATCCACTGTCAGGGTGCCAAACTCCAGAGCTCTCAGCCCTGCCTATAGAGTTTGCATTTCTTGAGAGCCATCAAGAATTTCACTTATTGAGGCAATAATTCCTGTGGCAGTCAATGAAACCCTTCTGAGATTTGCATAAGCATAACCTCTGGAACGACATCCTGGCTCACTTTGAAGTCTTTTAGCCACATAAATTCATTCATCTTTACCCTTTCACCCTTTTAGTCAGAGTCTTTTTCAAGATGCATTTCTAGTTGGTGTTTGGTGGTAATCCCTCATGGAGGGAGGTTTATCCCTAGCAGTCATGTCTCACACTGGGGGCAGGGAGGAGTCAGTAAGGCATTTATATGCTGAGTTTGGCATAGAGAGAGGCCACATTTGAGCAACAAGGAAGCTGTCAGGTTTTAACTCAGGCAACCTATAATACAAAGCTAAGTTTCAATTTCAAAAGAAAAAGTTCATAAGTACAGTCATCAATATCAAGGGTCCATCAATGGTCCATCCTCTTTCATATGTCCCTACCCCTTAATCAGGGAATTCTTGCTATCCCATTAGAGAATGTGGCAGAACTCACCAGGATGGGAATTGGATATTCTTTCACCTTTTGTGTGGCTCTCCACTCACCATGACAATACCTCATGAACACTTGAACTCTTTCTTATTCCCTAAAGGTATGCCCCATATAAACTTCTTCCCATGCTTTCCCCATCACTGGCACCCTGAAACAGTGATCCTCCCCTGCCACAGTTGTAACCCTTCTGTGAACTAAAACGTCTTTAAAAATGAAGCCAACAAAATAACTGAAAAATATAAGAAAATGAAATAATAATGGTTTAAAAATGACAAATATAAAAAATCAAAAAGAATTTGAAATAATAAAAAATAATTAAAATAAAATTATGAAATAAATTTTGGCATTATGACTTTCATCACTGTAAGATGTTTTCTTATATGCACAGAGACATTTTCTTCCATTTATTCTCCCAGTGTCTTATTTTTATTTTCATTTTATCTTCAAAGAAGCTTTAGGTTACAGAAAAGTCACATACAGAATATATGGGATTCCCATATACCCAACATCCTCCTCCCTTTCCCCTATTAATAACATTTTACATGTAGGTTGTACATTTATTACAATTGATGCACAAATATTGAGGCATTACTACTAACCATTGTCAATGGTTTACATTATGGTTTACATTTCATAATTTTTGATTTTTGATAGTTTATAAATTTTGATAGTTTAATATAGCCTGTATCCATCACTGCAGGATCACATAGAACAATTCCAAAGCCCTTAAAATGCCCCAAGTTCATTTATTCTATTCCTCCCTCTCCCTCCCCTCAGTACCCACAGAAACCACCAAACTTCACTCCTTGAAAAACAACACTTGAAACCACATTGAGGGTTTGGATTATTGGCCTGTCCAACTCTATTAGGCATTGCCTATGCTCTCATAAGACTCCCACCCTTCCATTTGAGAACATAGCAGATCTCCCCAGGATGGTAGTCCACTACCTTCCTATTCATTGTATGGGTCTACACACAGAGATATAATGAAATATGACAGGATGAACACTCACATACTCCCAGGAAGCTTGCCTCAGGTGCGCCCTGTCCCAACTTCACCCCCACATCCAACACCCTAAAACAGTAACATTACTGTGTTGTATTTGCCAAAAAAAAAAAAAACATTCCCAATGTTGTAGATTCAACCACATAACTCCAAAACCCAAGTTTATCTGCTCCTTCCTCCAACTCTCCCCCCAATTCCATGGATAGTGCACCCCCCCACTCTATCCCTTCACAGGCCAGCACCACCAAAGCCAATAGCATCACTGCACCACTCTGATGCCCATCTACTGCACAACTACACCATCCGTCTTATCAGAATTTGCCCATATGGTCATTGGCTCACAACCCTCTACTCCCTTTCTGTCTCCTATAAACCTGTCTTCCAGATTCTACCTCTGTGAGTCTGCTCAATTTGCTTATTTCATTTCAGTGAGGTCATGTAATATTTGTCCTTCAGTGCCTGGCTTACTTCAATCAGCATAAAGTTTTCAAGGTTCATTCATGCTATCCCATGTGTTAATACTTGCAATCCTTCTTACAGCTGGGTAATATTCCACTGTATGTATGTACAGCAATTTGCTTATTCATTCATCTGTTGATGGACATTTGGATTACTTCCAACCCTTGGCAATAGTGAATAATGCTGCGATGAACTTTGGTATGCATATATCTGTTCATGTCCCTGCTTTCAATTCTTCTTGAGTATATACCCAGGAGTGGAATTGCTGGATCATATGGCATTTCTATAGTTACCTTCCTGGCGAACCTCCAGACTATCCTCCGCAGTGGTTGTACCTTTCTGCATTCCCACCAGCAGTGGATAAGTGTTCCCATTTCTCCACATACTCTCAAAACTTGCAGCCCCTTGCTTTTTAAAGAACAGCCAGTCTAATGGTTGTAAGATAATATCTCATTGTAGTTTTGATTTTCAAATCCCTGACAGCTAGTGAGGATGAGCATCTTATTATCTGCTTTTTAGCCATATATATTTCTTCTTTTGAGAAATGTCTATTCAAATCGCTGACACATTTTTTAAAATGGGTTATTTGTTTTTTTTTATTTTCAAGATATAGGTTTACTTTATATATGCTGGGTATTAGGCCCCTATCAGATATATGGTCACCAAATATTTTTCTCATTCAGTAGGTTGCCTTTTCACTTTATTGGTTAAGTCCTTTGAGGTGCAAAAGTTTTTAATTGTGAGGAGACCCCATTTATCTATTTTATCTTTCATTGTTCATACTTTGATGTAAAGTTCATGAAACCATTTCCTAATACAAAATCTTTTAGATGCTTCCCTACATTATCTTCCAAGATCTTTATGATCTTGGTCATTATATTTAGATATTTCATCCATCTTTAGTTAATTTCTGTATAGGGTGTGAGATGGTGTTCCTTGATCCAGTTCTCCAAGCACGATTTGTTGAAGAGGCAATTCTCTCCCAGTTGAGTGGAACTTGGTGGCCTTGTTGAATATTAGTTAACTGTATATGTGAGGATCTATATCAGAGCCCTCACTTTTGTGCCATTGATCAGTATGACTATATTTGTACCAATACCATGGCCAATACCATGAAGATTTGAACATTGTAGTTTGTAGTATGTTTTAAAGACTGGGAGTGTGACGCCTACCATTTCATTTTTTCTTTTCCAATATGTCTTTGGCTATTCAGGGCCCATTGCCCTTCCAAATAAATTTCAGAGTTAGATTTTCCAATTCAGTAAATCATGCTGTGATAATTCTTTTTGGGATTGTCCTCCTATCCATGAATGAGGAACATACTTCTATTTATTTAGGTCTTCTTTGTATCCTTTAACAGTTTTGTGTAATTTCTGGCATACAAATCCTTTACATCTTCAGTTAAATTTAGTCCTAGGTGTTTGATTCTTTTAGTTGGTATCGTAAATGGGATTTTTAAAAATTTCCACCTCAGATTGCCTATTATTCGCCTACAGAAATGCTACTGATTTTTGCACATTAATGTAGACTGGCACTTCACTGAAGTAATTTTAAGCTCTAGAAATTTTATGGTAGATTTCTTAGGGCTTTCAAGGTATAGGATCATGTCATCTCCAAATAGTGAAATGTTTACTTCTTCCTTTCTAATTTGGATGCATTTTATTTCTTTTTCTTGCATATGTGCTCAAGCAAATATTTCTAACACAATGTTAAATAAGAGCAGTGACAGTGTGTATGCATTCTTGTCTTGTTCCAGATCATGGAGGGAGAGATTTTAGGATTTCACCACTGAATATGATGTTAGCTGTGGGTTTTTCATATACACCCTTTATCATGTTGAGAAAGTTTACATCTAGTCCTACCATTTGAATAGTTTTTATCATTAAAGGGTGCTGTATTTGGTCAAATGCTTTTTCTGCATCTGTAAAGACTGTCAAGCATTTTTTTTTCTTTCAAACTGTTTGTGTGATGTATTACATTGATTCTCTTAAATAGATTCATTCTTGCATATCAGGGATGAAACCCACTTGGTCATGGTGTATAATTCATTTGAGGTTTTGTTGAATATGATTAACAAATATTTTGTTGAGGAGGTCAGCATCTAGGTCCATTAGAAATATTGGTCTATAGTTTTCCTTTCTGGTGGCATCTTCCTTTGGCTTTGGTATTATGATGATATTGGTATCATAGAATGAGTTAGGGAATGTTCCCTCCATTTCTGTTTTTTTGAAGAGTTTAAGCAGGATTGGTTTTAGTTCTTTCCATAACGTTTATTAGGATTAACCTATGAAGCTGTCTGGTCCTGGGATCTTCTTAGTTGGGAGGTTTTTGATGAATGATTCAATCTCATTATTTGTGATTGGTCTGTTGAGTTCACCAACTTCTTTTTTCACCAATGTATGCTGCTTGTGTGCTTCTAGGAATTTTTGCATGTCCTTTAATTTATCCATCTTGCTGGCATGCAATTTTTCAAAGTATTCTCTTATAATAACCTTTATTTCTGTGGGGTCAGTGGTGATAAATACTTCCTCATTTCTTATTTTATGTGTTTGCTTCTGGTCTCTTTTTTTCTTTGTTAATCTAGCTACGGGTTTGTCAATATTATCAATCTTCTCAAACAACCAGTTTTTTGTTTTTTTTTTCTGACATTTTCTTATTTTCAATTTCATTTAGCTCTGCTCTAATCTTTGTAATTTCTATATTCCTACTTGTTTTGGGGTTAATTTTTTGTTCTTTTTCAAATTCCTCTAGGTGTGCACTTAGGTCTTCTATTTTAGCTCTTTCTTCATTTTTAATATAAGCATTTATGGCTATGAATTTCCCTCTAAGTGCAATTTTTGCTGATTCCATAGATTTTGATATGTCGTGTTGTCATTTACATTTGTTTCAAGGTAGTTACTGATTTCTTTTGAAATTTCCTCCTTGACCAACTGTTTGTCTAAGACTGTCTTGTATAATTTCCATATCTTTGTGCTTAATCTGGTTCTCTGTCCCTTACTGATTTCCAGCTTCATTCAATTGTGGTCAGAGAAATTACTTTGTATAAATTCAATCTTTCTGAAATCATTGAGAGTTTTCCTGTGGCCTAGAATGTGGTCTATCCTGGAGAAGGATCCATGTGCACTCAAAAGAAATGTATATCCCACTGTATTTGGGTGTAATGTTCTTTATGTCTATCAGGATCAGATACTCTAATGTTTTGTTCAAAATCTATTTCTTTATTGATTCTCTGTCAAGTTGTTCTGTCTAATGGTGATAATGGTGTATTAAACTCCCCCACTGTAATTTAGAGTCATCTATTTCTCCACTTAGTTTCTTCAATGTTTGCCTCATGTGTTTTAATTCTCCCTCGTTAGGTGCATAAATGTTTATGATTGTTCTTTCTTCTTGGCAGAGTACCCCTTTTATTAATAGTGTCCTTCTTTGTGTCTTACAATAGTTTTGCATTTAAATTTTAATTTTTGTGATATTGGTATAGTTACTCTGCCCTTTGTTGGTTATTGTTTGCATGTAAAATTGTTTGCGAACTATTCACTTTTAGGTCCTTGCATCCCTGGATCTAAGATGTGTTTCTCATAGATGGCATATAGGTGGGTAAGATTTCCTTATCCATTCTGCCAATTTGTGTCTCTTAATTGGAGACATTAAGGCATAATCATTCAATGTTATTACTGTCAATGCTTGTCACATTAGCCATATTTTCTTTAGGTTTATGTATATCATATGTTATTTTTATTTCTCTTTTTATCTTTTTTAATTTTTCTTATACTCTCCTTCACCTCTTTCTCCTGTTTTTTTCTTTCCATCCTGTGGAATTTTCTTTAGTTTTTCTTACAGAGCAGGTTTCTTGTTGACGAACTCTCCTAATTTCTGTTTATTTGTGAATATTTTGAACCCTTCCTCATTTTTAAAGAAGATTTATTTTATTTATTTATCCCCCCTTGCCACTTGCTCACAGTCTGCTCTCTGTGTCAATTCACTGTACATTCTTTTGTGTCTGCTTTTCTCCCTTTGTAGCATCACCTTGCTGCATCAGCCTTCTGTGGACACAGGCTGTCAGCTCTCCATGGCTGTGGGCTGTCAGCTCACCACAGGCATGGGCCAGTTTTTGCCTTCCTAAAGAGACTCTGAGAACTGAACCAAGGGCCTCCCATATGGTAGAGAGGAGTCCAATCCTTGAGCTGCATCTGCTTTCCCCTCCCTCATTTTTGAATGTCAGCTTTGCTCCATAGAGAATTATTGGCTGGATTTTCTTTTCTTTTAGTACCTTAACTCTGTCATACCACTGCCTTCTTGCCTCCATGGCTTCAGATGGGAAATCAGCATTGAATCTTTCTATGCTTCCCTTGTATGTGGTGGATCTCTTTTCACATGCTGCTTTCAGTATTCTCTTTTGTCTTGATCATTGGACAACTTGACAAGTATATGTCTTGGTGTAGGCCTGTTATGATTTATACTGTTTGGGGTGTGCTGTGCTTCCTGGACATGCACATAGTGTTGATAATTTTGTCTGTTTTTGGAAGGGGAGGTATGCACCTGGCACCTTCCTCTATGGAATATGAATGTGTTCAAGTGGTAATAGGGTGTTGTCTCAGTGGGTGGAGACTCACACTATAACTGACAGAATATTGAATTCCAATCCTGGGGAGACCTGCTACTTTCTCTAATAGACTGGCAAAAATCTCTAGAGTATTGCTTAAGAGTTACCCCCACAAAACTTTCCTTTTTCTCACATGTGTGCTCCATATAAGTCAAATTCAGCATATAAACTGACTACCTTTCCCCTGGCATGGAACATATCTCCCAGGGATGAGCCAACCTGGTACTGAGAGTTTATTACAAAGATCCAACCAGTAATGCATTTGGAGAAAGGCCTTGACCAAAATGGGGTAAATATTAAATACAAATGAGTTTTTAGTGCTAAGAGGCTTCAAAGTGAATGCAGAGGGCATTCCAGAGGTTATGTTCATGCATGTTTCAGGAGGATCTCACTGACTGCTGCAGTTAGCACTGCCTAAAGCAACATCTCCCCCAAGTTATCAATGTTAAATTCATGTATAATTAACCTACACATGTTTTTTCTGCCCCCTTTATTGGAAACTATAATTAGTATTATATCCATTAAATATATGTCACAAACACTTAAATCTTCTGGCAGTTCTTATGCCAATTAAGCCCTGAATCTCAGCAGAGTTGCAGCAAAGATTTAATCTCTAGTTCATCTGACTCTGCTGAGACAACTGACGAAATGATGATGATTAACAACTTCTGTCCCAAAAAAGAAAGATTATCCACACCTATGAGAAAATCACTTCCATTCATCTAAACACTCTCTCAAATGGAAACAGAGTGGGCATCACCATCCCGAAGCCCTCAAGGTTGAGGAATGAACAAAGATAAGAGAAATACAACTATAGACCATAGTAGACTCATTATTCTTGTAATGAAAGAACACATAAATTTCATATAAAGATGGTGATTAACAGAGGTTCTGTGGGGAAAGTGAAGGAAGAATAAATATAACATGGGGGAATTTTAAGGGCACTTGAATTGTTCTGCATGATATTGCAATAACAGATGGAGGTCATTATACATTTATTCAAAACCTATAAAATTGTGTGGTGCAAAATGTAAACCATAGCGTAAATTATAGGCCATGGTTAGTAGCAATGCTTCAATATATGTTCATCAATCATAAAAAATGTACCACAATAATAAAAGAGGCTGTTAATGAGGGAAAGATTGGGAGAGGAATGGAATGAGGCATATGGGAATCCCTTATATTTTTATGTAAAATTAATGTAATAAAACTACTTTAAACATTAAAAGGATGACACTGGCTAAACACAAAAAAGAATTTGAATGCATACAAAGAAAAATGCCAGACCTTCTGGGAATGTAAGGCACAATATATGATATTGAAAATAATTTTTAGTTATTAAATATAATTTTAATTAAAAATTTTTAAAATAATTTTTAATTTGTGAGTTAACATGCACACATGAAAAAAACAACTAATTAAACCACTAGACGGAAACAGACATGGCTCAACTGATAGAGCATCTGCCTACCATATGGGAGATCCAGGGTTTGAACCGAGGGTTTCCTGACCTGTGTAGTAAGCTGGACCATGCGTAGCTCTGCAGCATGCAAGGAGTACTGTACCATGTGAGGTGTCCCCCACATAGGGAAGCCTCATGTACAAGGAGTGCACCCCACATTGAGCCACAATGAGTAAAAAAGTGCAGTCCACCCAGGAGTGGCACTGCACACAGAAAGGTGACACAGCAAGGTGATGCAACAAAAGAGAGAAATATTCCCAATATCACAAGGAAGGACACAAAGCAAATGGACATGAGAGAGCAGAAAATGGGGAGGAGGGAGAAATCAATTAAATAAAGTAAAAAAAAAATAATAATAAACCACTAGACTACACAAAGAAGCTAATCAACTGAATAAACCCGTCAAGATAAAATGATGAGCAGACAGCAACAAAAAACTACAAACCAAACCAATAATTAAGAAAACAAGGCACAGTCAAATGAACAAACTAAAAACCAGGAAGAGGAGCAGAACATCCAACAACCAATCAAAGATCTCAAAACATATATCAGGGATCAATTTAAAGAAGTGAAGGAAGAGATTAAAGAAATTGAGAAAACACTTGGAAAGCATGCAGAAGAAATTGTAATCATACAAAAAAAGATAATGGATATGATGATGATGAATTGCAATATTCAAGAAATGAAAAATACGCTCTCAGCAAATAACAGCAGATTTGAAGGAGCAGAGGAAAGAATTAGTGATGCAGAAGACAGTACATATGAAATCAAACAGATAGTAGAATTGATCAATAAGGACATAGAAAAAATCTAACAAACACTTAGGGACCTGAATGCCAATGCAAAATGCACAAACCTACACATTATAGGCATACAAGAAGAAGAAAAGAGGGGAAAGGGGACAGAAGGTGTATTGGAGGAAATAATGGCTGAAAACTTCCCAAACCTATTAAGAGAGATGGATGTACATGTCCAGGAAGCACAATGAATGGCTAACAGCATAAATAACAACAGGCCTACCACAAGACACATACTTGTCAAATTATCCGATGCACAAGACAAAGTGAAAATACTGAAAGCAGCAAGAGAAAAGAGAACCATCACATACAAAGGAGGCTCCATAAGATTAAGTGCTGATTTCTCATCTGAAACCATGGAGGCAAGAAGGCAGTGGTATGACATAGTCTGGGTGTTAAAAGAAAAGAATTTCCAACCAAGAATACTCTATCCAGCAAAGCTAGCATTCGAAAATGATGGAGAATTCAAAATATTCACAGATAAACAGAAACTAAGAAAATATGCCAAAAAGAAACCTGCATTCAAGAAATACGACAGGAAATACTGCAGAAGCAAAGAAAAAAACAGAGACACAGACTTGGAGGACAGTGTAAGAACAACTAAAAAGTCAAAAAGAGAAAAAAAGTCAACATATGACAAACACAAATCCAAAAAATATATGGCTAATATGAGTAATTCCTTGAAAATAATAACACTGAAAACTGATGGATTAAAATCACCAATTAAGAGAAACAGATTGGAAGATTGGCTAAAGAAATATGACCCATCTATATGCTGTCAACAATAAACAGATCTTAGACCCAGCTATTCAAGGATATTGAAAGTGAATGGCTGGAAAACAATCTTACAGGAAAACAATAACCAAAAAAGAGCAAGTGTAGATATATTAATATCATACAAAATAAACTTTAAATGCAAAACTGTTGTGAGAGACAAAGATGGACACTACATAATAGTGAAAGGGATAACATTTTAAGAAGAAAGAACAATCATAAACATAAACACATATGCCCCTAACAAGGGCATTCCAAATACATGAGGCAAACATTGGAAAAATAAAGTGAAGGAATAGATGCCTCTACAATTGTAGTGGGGAAATTAATATAACACTATCAAGATTGGACAGAACATCTCAAAAGAAAATCAACAAAGAAACAAAGACTTTGAACAATATATTAGAAGATATGGACCTAATAGATATATAAAAACATTACACTGAAATACCACAGGATATACATTCTTCTCAAGTGCACATGGATCATTCTCCAAGATAAACCACATGCTAGGACACAAAAAAAGTCTAAATGAATTCAGAAAGATTGAAATCATACAAAATAATTTCTCTGACCACAGTGGAATGAGGGTGGAAATCTGCAAGAGCCAGAGACACAGATTTGGCGCCAAGATTTGGAAGTTAACCAACACACTGTTAAAAAAGCAGTGGGTCAATGAGGAAATCTCAAAAAAAATTAATAACTACCTTCAAACTAATGAAAATGATAGTACAACATATCCAAACTTATGGAATGCAGCAAAAGAAGTACTGAGAAGGAAATTTATGGCCATAAATTCATATATCAGAAAAGAAGAGCTAAAGTTGAAGAACTAACTCCACACTTGGAGAAATTAGTAAAAACAAAAAACAACAACAACAACAAAAACTCCAAAGGAAGAAGAAAGAAAGAAAGAACAAAAATCAGAGTAGAACTAAATGAAATAGAAAATAAGGTGGCAATTGATGACAATTTAGAGGGAATGGGCAAATTCCTAGAAACACATAAGCAGCCTCAATTGACTCCATTGATGAAAGAAGAAGTTGATGATGTCAACAAAGCAGTCACAAGTACAGAGATAGAAACAGTCATTAAAAACTTCCCAACTAAGAAGAGCCCTGGGGCAGATGGCTTCACAGGTGAATTCTACCAAACATTCCTGTAAGAACTAACACCAATCTTGCTTAAACGCTTTCAAAAAATCAAAACAAAGGGAACATTGTCAAACTCTTTCTATGATGCCAACATTATTCTAGTTCCAAAACCAAACAAAGACACCACAAGAAAGGAAAATTACAGACCAATCTCTCTAATGAACCTAGATGCAAAAATCCTCAAAAAAAAATACTATCTAATCATATTCAACAACACATTAAACAAATTATACACCATTACCCAGTGGGATTCATTGCTGTTAAGCAAGGATGGTTCAATATAAGAAAATCCATTAATGTAATACACTACATAAACAGATTGTGGGAAAAAATCACATGATCAATATCTATAGAGGCAGAAAAAGCAATTGACAAAATACAGCACATTTTCTTGATAAAAACACTACAAATGATTGGAACAGAAGGAAACTTTCTGACCATGATAAAGGATATATATGAAATACCCACATCTAATATCATTTACAAAGGTGAAATCCTAAAATCTTTCACTCTAAGTTCAGGAACATGACAACAATGCTCACAATCACTCCTCTTATTTAACATAGTCTTCGAAGTACTTGTTCAAGCACTGATGCAAGAACCAGACATAAAGGCATCCAAATTGGAAAGGAAGAAGTCAAAATTTCACTATTAACAGATGATATGATCCTATACATAGAAAACACTGAGAAGTCTTCAAGAAAGCTTCTAGAACTTATAAGTGAGTTAAGTAAAGTCACAGGTTACAAAATCAAAGTGCAAAAATCAGTAGCATTTCTGTAAACCAGTAATGAGTAATCTGAGGACGAAATCAGGAATCAAATAACATTTACAATAGTAAATAAAAAAATCAAATACTTAGGAATAAATAATTTAACTGAAGATGTAAAAGACTTATACACAGAAAACTGCACAACACTTTTCAAGGAAATCAAAGACCTAAATAAATGGAAGAATATTCCCTGTTCATGGATAAGAAGATTAAATATTATTGAGATGTCTATCCTACCAAAACTGATCTACAGATTCAATGCAATCCCAATAAAAATCATCACAGCATTCTTTAATGAACTAGAGAAATTAACCATGAAATTTCTTTGGAAAGGAAAGAGGACCGAATTGCCAAAAACATATTGAAAAAGAAAAATGAAATTGGAGGAATCATACTACCTGACTTCAAAACATACTACAAATCTACAGTAGTGAAAATGGCATGGTATTGGCAAAAGGATAGACATACTGACCAATGGAATGGAATTAAGAGTTCTGATATAGATTCTCATATATATAGCCATATGGTATTTGAAA
The DNA here is from genome assembly GCF_030445035.2 of Dasypus novemcinctus. NCBI lineage: Eukaryota > Metazoa > Chordata > Mammalia > Cingulata > Dasypodidae > Dasypus > Dasypus novemcinctus. The sequence goes on along the minus strand of NC_080704.1, from coordinate 65,238,046 downwards.
AGGCCACCAAGTCCTCAAAACTGGGAAAGAATGGCCTCTTCAACAAATGGTGCCTGGAGAACTGGATATCCTTACGTAAAAAAATGGAAGAAGGAGGAGGAGACAGGATGGTCGCTGAGTGAACTTGCCTTTGTGGTCTGTCCCGGGAAGAGACGGCTGGGAGCGGCGGCAGGTTCTCCAAGGCGAGGCTTTTTCGGGATTTTTGCAGGGCAGAAGTGCCGGGACATCGATCGGGTGGAAAGTGAACTTAACCAACAACAAGAAACTAGAATAAGAAGAAAAAAGGGACAAAGAGAAGATATAACACCTATGCAAAAATAACAGCTAATTAACCTCCAAGAGCAGACAAAGAAGCTAAGGAACTGATTAAATCTGTCAAGATAAAGAGATGACCAGAAAGCAACAAAAATCTACAAACCAAACCAGTAATCAGGAAAACATGGCTGAATCCAATCAACAAACCAAGAATCACGAAGGGGAGCAAAACTTGGCACAAGCAATGAAAGATCTCAGAACATTTATCACCGACAAATTTGATGAAGTAATGAAAGAGGTTAACAACATGAAGACATCACTTGGAGGGGAAATTGCAGACATACGCAAAAACATAACAGATATGATGGGAATGAACACCACAGTTCAAGAAATCTAAAAAACACTTGCAGCAAATATCAGCAGACTAGAAGAGACAGAGCAGAGAATTAGTGATGTGGAAGACAGTACATCAGAAATCAAACAGATAGTAGAAGGGGTCAATAAGAAAATAGAAAAAATCCAATTAGGACTTAGGGACCTGAATGACAATGCAAAACGCTCAAACATACGTATTATAGGCATTCCAGAAGGTGAAGAGAAGGGAAAGGGGTCAGAAGGAGTGTTGCAGGAAATAATGGCTGAAAACTTCCCAAATCTACTGAAAGAGACGGATGTACATATCCAAGAAGCACAGCGCACTCCACTAGTCATAAACCCCAACAGGCCCACCACAAGACATATACTTGTCAAATTATCCAATGCTCAAGACAAAGAGAAAATCCTAAAAGCAGCAAGAGAAAAGAAAACCATCACATACAAGGGAAGCTCAATTAGATTAAGTGCTGATTTCTCTTCTGAAACCATGGAGGCAAGAAGGCAGGGGTATGATATAGTCAAGGTACTAAAGGAAAAAAAATTCCAACCAAGAATACTCTATCCAGCTAAACTAGCATTGAAACATGATGGAGAGTTCAAAATATTCGCAGACAAACAGAAACTGAAAGAGTATACCAACAAGAAACCTCCCCTTCAAGAAATTCTAAAGGGAGTTCTGCAGGAAGAAAGGAAAAAACAGGAAAGGCAGAGTTGGAGGAGAGTATAAGACCAACAACAACAACAAAAAAGACAAAAAAAATATACAAACAAAATACGAAAAACACAAATCCAATCAAAATATGGCTAACACAAATAATTCCTTGATAGTAATAACACTGAATGTCAACGGATTAAACTCACCTATCAAAAGATTCAGACTGGGACATTGGATAAGGAAATATGACCCATCCGTAAGCTGTCTACAAGAGACATATCTTAGACCCAGAGACACATGGAGATTGAAAGTGAATGGCTGGAAAACAATCATACAAGCTAACAATAACCAAAAAAAGGCAGGAGTAGCTATGTTAATATCAGACAAAATAGACTTTAAATGTGAAACAATTGTGAGAGACAAAGAAGGATACTACATTTTAGTGAAAGGGAAAATCTGTCAAGAAGATCGAACAATCATAAATATTTATGCCCCTAACAAGGTTGCCTCTAAATACGTCAGGCAAACGCTGGAAAAACTAAGTGAAAGAATAGATGAATCTACAATTATAGTGGGGGATTTTAATACAACACTATCAACTCTGGACAGAACATCTCAAAAGAGAATCACCAAAGAAACAAAACATCTGAATAGTATATTAGAGGAGCTGGATCTAATAGACATATATAGATCGCTACACCCAAACACAGCAGGATATACATTTTTCTCAAGCGCACATGGCTCATTCTCCAAGATAGATCATATGCTAGGGGACAAAGAAAGGCTGAACGAATTCAGAAAGATTGAAATCATACAAAACATTATCTCTGACCACAGTGGAGTCAAGCTGGAGATTTGCAAGGGACAGAAGCCCAGATTTCACACCACAATTTGGAAATTAAACAGCACACTCTTAGAAAAACAGTGGGTCAAAGAGGAAAATCCCAAAAGAAATCAATGACTACCTTGAAGCAAATGATAATGATAACACAACATACCAAAATTTATGGGATGTAGCAAAAGCAGTACTGAGAGGGAAGTTTATAGCCATAAATTCACATATCAAAAAAGAAGAAAGAGCAAAAATTGAAGAACTAACTGCACATTTGAAGGAATTAGAAAAACAACAACAAAGTAACCCAACAGGAAGAAGGAAGGAAATAACAAAGATAAGAGCAGAACTAAATGAAATAGAAAATAAGAAAGCACTTGAACAGATAAACAAGACCAAGAGCTGGTTTTTTGAGAAGATTAACAAAATTGACAAACCTTTAGCAACACTAACAAAGAAAAAAAGAGAGAAGATGCAAATACACAAAATAAGAAATGAGAAAGGCGATATCCCCACTGACCCCACAGAAATAAAGACTATCATAAGAGGATATTTTGAAAAACTATATTACAACAAAAATGACAATCTAGAGGAAATGGACAAATTCCTAGAAACACATAAGCAGCCCATGTTGACAAAAGAAGAAATTGATGATCTTAACAAACCAATCACAAGCAGAGAGATAGAATCAGTCATTAAAAATCTCCCAACTAAGAAGAGCCCAGGGCCAGATGGCTTCACAGGTGAATTCTACAAAACATTCCGAAAAGAACTGACACCAATCCTGCTGAAACTATTCCAAAAAATCGAAACAGAAAGAACATTACCCAACTCCTTCTATGATGCCAACATTACCCTAGTACCAAAGCCAAACAAAGACATCACAAGAAAGGAAAATTACAGACCAATTTCTCTAATGAACCTAGACGCAAAAATACTTAACAAAATACTTGCTAATCGTATTCAACAACACATTAAACGTATTATACACGACTACGAAGTGGGATTAATCCCAGGTATGCAAGGATGTTTCAACATAAGAAAATCAATCAATGTAATACACCATATAAACAGATGGAAGGAAAAAAATCACATGATTATATCTATTGATGCAGAAAAAGCATTTGACAAAATACAGCACCCTTTCTTAATAAAAACACTCCAAAAGATTGGAATACAAGGAAATTTTTTGAACATGATAAAGAGTATATATGAAAAACCTAAAGCCAATATTGTTTACAATGGAGAAATCCTAGACTCCTTCCCTCTAAACTCCGGAACAAGACAAGGATGCCCACTGTCTCTGCTCCTATTTAACATTGTCTTAGAAGTACTTGCTCGAGCACTGAGGCAAGAACCAGAAATAAAAGGCATTCAAACTGGAAAGGAAGAAGTCAAAATTTCATTATTTGCAGATGACATGATCCTATACATAGAAAACCCTGAGAGATCTACAACGAAGATTCTAGAACTCATAAATGAGTTTAGTAAAGTCGCAGGTTATAACATCAATGCGCAAAAATCAGTAGCATTTCTGTACACCAATAATGAGCAAGATCAGGAGGAAATCAAGAAACAAATACCATTCACAATAGTAAATTAAAAAATCAAATACTTAGGAATAAATTTAACTAAAGAGGTAAAGAACTTATACACCGAGAACTATACAAGATTGTTCAAGGAAATCAAAGAAGACCTGAATAAATGGAAGACTATTCCTTGTTCATAGATAGGAAGACTGAACATTATTACGATGTCTATCCTACCAAAACTGATGTACACATTCAATGCAATCCCAATAAAAATCAATGCAGCCTTCTTTAAGGAACTAGAAAAACTAACTATGAAATTTATTTGGAAAGGAAAGAGACCCCGAATAGCCAAAGACATACTGAAAAAGAAAAACGAAACTGGAGGAATCACACTACCTGACTTCAAAACATACTACAAAGCTACGGTGGTGAAAACAGCATGGTATTGGCATAAGGAGAGACACATAGACCAATGGAATCGAATTGAAAGCTCTGATATAGAACCTAACATATACAGCCACATAATAGTCTATAAAGCCACCAAACCCTCTCAACTGGGAGAGAGTGGCCTATTCAACAAATGGTGTCTGGAGAACTGGATAGCCATATGTAGAAGAATGAAAGAGGATTACCGTCTCACACCTTATACAAAGATCAACTCAAGATGGATCAAAGACCTAAATATAAGAGTCAAGACCATAAAAACCTTAGAAAGCAGTGTAGGGAAACATCTACAGGACCTTGTAATAGGAAATGGATTTATGAATATCTCACCAAAAGCACGAGCAGCAAAAGAACTAATAGATAAATGGGACTTCCTCAAAATTAAAGCCTTCTGCACCTCAAAGGAGTTTGTCAAGAAAGTAAAAAGGGAGCCCACACAGTGGGAGAAAATATTTGGCAATCATATATCTGATAAGAAACTTATAACTTGCATATATAAAGAACTCCTATATCTTGAAAATAAAAAGATAACCCATTTTAAAACTGGGAAAAAGACTTAAATAGACTCTTCTCTGAAGAAGAAATACAAATGGCAAAAAAGCACATGAAAAAATGTTCCAAATCTCTAGCTATCAGAGAAATGCAAATCAAAACTACAATGAGATACCATCTTACACCCATAAGATTGGCAGCTATGAAAAAAACAGAAGAATACAAGTGCTGGAGAGGATGTGAAGGAAGGGGAACACTCATCCACTGCTGGTGGGAATGCAGAAGGATCCAACCGTTCTGGAGGACAGTATGGCGGTTTCTCAAAAAACTAGCCATAGATTTGCCATATGACCCAGCAATACCACTACTGGGTATATACCCAGCAGAACTGAAAACAAGGACACAAACAGATATATGTACACCAATGTTCATAGCAGCATTGTTCACTATTGCCAAAAGTTGGAATCAACCCAAATGCCCATCAACAGACGAGTGGATCAATAAAATGTGGTATATACACACAATGGAATACTACTCGGCTGTAAGAACAAACACACTACAAACACATGTGATAACATGGATGAATCTTGAGAACCTTATGTTGAGTGGATCAACCCAGACATTGAAGGACAAATACTGCATGACCTCAATGATATGAAATAACCAAGCTGCCCTAGATAGCAAGAGACTGAACAATAGGCTTACAGGAAATCTGAGGGTGGAGGAAGGATGTGAGCCGATGTCTGCAGGGGTGGAATTTAAGACGAGATGGTGGTAAGTATGAACAGAAAGAAGAGATAAAAGGGGGCAAGGGGTTGCCTTTGGTTGGGGCTTTGCGGGTTTGAGGGTGGCTGGGGAGGGACGGATGGGTAACATTGCCCAAAAGTGGGGGGAGGGAGGGGTAGCATACGAACACAGGAGAGGGTCAGGTGTTGGTGGAGAGTAAAATGCCGAGAAAATCATATCAAAATATAATAAAGAGGGTTACCTGTTTAGAATGCTCAGAGGGGAGGGTCTGATGCAGGACGGGCTCCTGGGGAATGTCTAAATGCTCATTCTGCCAGAGTGGGTGACACCATGGGGTAGAAACCCAAGTAGTGAGAGTGGGGGTGGACCCACATCCTGGGGAGGACTAATGCCATCAAATAGAGGGAACTGTATCCCTCGAGAGAAAGGGTGGCTCCCAGGGCATTGGGGCAGTTGAGCAAGTTAGGCCCTGAACACTATTCCATCTATCTCTTGAAGTGGCTCCTCAGGAAACGGAGGTTGGCTATCACTGAGGGCACCAAGGTGGAAGGGAAAATGGACGTTAAATGTGTGGAACCAAAGTAAATGGGGGGTAAGAGAGGAGTTTCTTGAGAGTACACATGGATGGATATAAAACATGTAATATTACACCATAACATATAGGAGATAACAGACTGATAATGTAAACCATAATGTAAAACATAGGATAACTAAGAATGTAAAAAACTGTGTATCCTAAAGTATGCACCATAATGTAAGCACAGATGTCACCTTGTTAGAAAGCTAGTGTCTCAGACTCTATACATCACGTTAAGTAAATATGATGTGAATAGGGTGTAAGAGTAGCACTGTGGAAGGGAAAAGGTTTTGTGGTGGATGTATGGGAGTGCTGTACATTATATATATGCATTGCTGTGGTCTAGGGCTCCTGTGAAGAGAAGCTGAATAATTAGGGGGGGGGGGGAAAAAGAAAAAAAGAAAAAGATAGGATGTAGAATTTTTTCCAAGTAAACACGTGTTCTTTATCTAACCTTTAAACCCATTGCTATATGCCATTCCCTAGTAAGGGACCCTGACATTATAATGGGCTTCAAATTTCGGGGATTTCTGGATCACAGAGTGTTTCAACAATGGCAATGGAGCGATACTGGTATGGGATGCCATTGACAGGTGATATATGGCTGACAGGGAGCTGTACAGAACATATGTCCAGGGTGCATGGTAATGTTTGGATATACTCATAGTGGTAACAATTAAAAACCACAGCGGGGGGGGGTACTGGGTTCCTGGCCAGTGGTGCTCTGTCATGGTCCCTAGGGGAGCAGCGACAGTCTCCCAGGTGCAGCGGCGGGGACTGGGAGGGAGTGAGGGTTCAACAGTGAGCCCCTGATGCTAATGACTATGCTTGTGAGCTGATAAGCCTAAAATAAGAACAAGGCCTAGAGCAACATTGTGCCTGGGAATTTCCTACTGTCAGCCTTCATGTTACTCAAATGTGGCCAGTCTCGAAGCCAAACTCAGCATGTAAATGCAATGCCTTCCCCCCAGCGTGGGACATGACACCCGGGGATGAGCCTCCCTGGCACCGAGGGACCACTATCAACTACCAACTGATGATGCAACTGGAAAATGACCTTATACGGAAGGTTCAATGCGGATCAGCAGAATATCCATGTCTACATAAAATACCATGACTTTAAAATGCTGTTTGACCTAAAGTAAGGGGGAAATGGAAAGGAGAAATGAGTTTATATGGCTACGAGTTTCTAAAAAAGAGTCTGGAGGCTGGCAGAAGGATTGCCCTTATGCACAACTGAGCAGAGTCAGAGAGACAGATAAAGCAGATACAACCCCCAGATATTGGTTCCTTTGAGGGCTAAAGAGACCCATGGGAGTTATGGTCATGGCTGATGGGGTTAACTACCAGGTCAGATGGCCCCTCTTTGGAAATGGTGTTTATGTGTGATGCATCTGGACTCAGATGGGATCTCCCTTCATAAGACTTTCATGCTAATGTGCTGGAGGTGCTGTTAATGTTGGGGTTTAAGATATATTTAGGGGATTTGAATCTCTGGACTGACAATGTGATAGCCAGGTCCTGAGTCTCAAGAGACTCCAGCACCTACAATCTGTTTCATTGGACTTACTATACTCAGCTAAGATGGAGTTGAAGAAGGACAGCCACCACACCATGGAGCCTAGAGTGATTACAACTGAAAGTGGGAGGATTGCATCCAGCATCCATGTGGAATCTGAGCCTTCTCTTGACATAGAGGTGCAATGGACACAACCAATCCAAAGTCCACATAGAAGAGGTGGCATTGGATTGGGAAAAGTGGACATGGTGGCTGATGCGTATGGGGAAAGGCAGGAAGAGATGAGAGGTGGAGGCGTCTTTGGGACATGGAGCTGCCCTGGATGGTGCTTCAGAGGCAATCACCGGACATTGTATATCCTCACAGGGCCCACTGGATGGAATGGGGGAGAGTATGGGCCATGATGTGGACCATTGACTATGAGGTGCAGAGGTGCCCAACCGGACATTGTAAATCCTCACAGGGCCCACTGGATGGAATGGAGGAGAGTATGGGCCATGATGTGAACCATTGTCTATGAGGTGCAGAGGTGCCCAAAGATGTACTTACCAAATCCAATGGATGTGTCATGATGATGGGAACGAGTGTTGTTGGGGGGGGGAGAGGGGAGCTGGGGGGTGGGGTTGAATGGGACCTCACATATATATTTTTAATGTAATATTATTACAAAGTCAATAAAAAAATAAATAAATAAATAAAAAATAAATTAAAAAAAAGAATAAATCAAGAGGGGGCTTAGATCCCACATGGCTGGAAAAAAAAAAAAAAGATGTACTTACCAAATCCGATGGATGTGTCATGATGATGGGAGGGAGTGTTGCTGGGGGGGGGAGAGGTGGGGTGGGGGGGTGGGGTTGAATGGGACCTCACATATATATTTTTAATGTAATATTATTACAAAGTCAATAAAATAAAAAATAAAAAATAAAAAATAAAAATAAATAAATAAATAAAAAGGAAAAAAAAATGGAAGAAGATTACCAACTCACACCTTATACAACAATCAACTCAAGATGGATCAGAGACCTAAATATAAAAGCCAAGATGGTAAAGACCTTGGAAAGCAATGTAGGGAACCATCTACAGGACCTTGTAATAGGCAACAGTTTTATGAATTTCACATCAAAAGCACGAGCAGCAAAAGAACAAATACAAAAATGGGACTTCCTCAAAATTAAACCCTTCTGCATCTCAAAGGATTTTATCAAGAAAGTGAAAAGAGACCCTACACAATGGGAGAAAATATTTGGAAAACATGTATCTGAAAGGAGACATATTTTGCATATATAAAGAACTCTTATATCTTGATAATAAAAATAAAAACAGCCCATTTAAAAATTGGAAAAAAATTTGAACAGACACTTCTCCAATGAAGATATACAAATGGCTAAAAAACACATGAAAAAATGCTCAAAATCACTAGCTATTAGGTAATGCAAATCAAAACTACAATGATATGGGAACCTCATATTTTTTAATGTAACAAAAACATAAAGACAGAAAAAATAAAATAAAATAGAAAAAAACTACAATGAGATATCATCTTACTCCCATTAGACTAGCAGCTATTAAAAAATCAGAAGACTACAATTGTTGGAGAGGATGTGGAGGAATGGGAACACTAATCCACTGTTCATGGGAATGCAGAAGGATCCAGACATTCTGGAGGAGAGTTTGGCAGTTTTTCAAAAAACTAGCTATAGTTTCACCATATGACCCAACAATTCCAGTGCTGGGTATATACCCATAAAAACAGAAAACAAAGACACAAACTGATATATGCACACCAATGTTCACAGCAGCATTATTTAGTATTGCCAAAAGTTGGAATCAACCCAAAAGCCCATGAACAGATGAATAGATAAATAAAATGTGGTATATACATAAAATGGCATATTACTCAGCTATACAAGCAAATACAGTTCAAACACATGTGATAACATGGATGAATCTTGAGAACCTTATGTTGAGTGAAGAAACCCAGGCATTGAAGGACAAATACTACATGACCTCTCTGATATTAAATAAGTAAACCAAGCTGTCTCAGAGAGCTAGAGACTGGAGGATAAACATAAAGGAAGTTGGGGGGTAGAAGAAGGTTGCAAACTGTCACCTACTTGCTTGAAATCTAAGATAAGCTCTAGGTAAGTATTTGCTCAGGGAAAGGATAAAATGGGGGCATAAGGATGATATCTTAGTGTGGGACTTTGTGGGCTTGAGGGGAACTATGGATGGGAGGATGTGTCAGATGCCCGAGAAATTCGGGGGAGTGTGGGGCGAAATTTGAACATAGGAGATTGTCAGGTATGTGGTTGAAATTATACTGCAGAGAAAACTGTTAAGAAAATATAATACAGAATTTTGCCTGTTTAAGATGGTTAAGGGAGGCATCTGACACAAGGCAAGCTTCTAGGGAGTGTGTGAGTGCTCCTTTTGTCATAGTGGGTTATATCACTGGGTGAAGACCCATACAATGAGACTGAAGGTATACCCACATCCTGAGGAAGACTGATGATCTCAAACAGAGGGAATTGTATCTCTCAAAAGAATTGGTGGGTCCCAATTGGTTAAGACAGTCAAGTATGCCAAGCCCTTAACATTTTTGCAAGTATCTCTGAATATGGTCCTTCAAATAATGAAGATTGATTGTCATGGTGGGCCCTGACGGGAGGGGGAAATAAGAGTTGAATACATGGAATCAGTGTAGCTCTGGGGCAATGGAAGTGTTCCACAAGATCATACAATGATGGATATAGGACATGTTAAATTACACCAAAATGTATAAAAGTCTCTAGGTTAAAACTTAAACCATAATGTAAACCATAAGATAACTAAAAATTTAGAAAATTGTTTATTCTAAAATATAAACCATAATGTAAACCCAAATGGAACCATGTTTGAAAGCTATTGTTTCAATATCTGTACATTAGCTGCAGCAAATATAATATGAACATGTAAAAAGATCATTGTTGAGGAAGGAACAAAGGGTTTGATGTTGAATATGTGGGAGTGCCATATATTGTATATAAATGAATTACTGTGATCTAAAACTTATGTGAAGACAAACATAATAATCAGGAAAGACAAAAGAAAGGAGGTAGACACTGAGGAAGAAATGGAAGAAATTGCCTTGCCACTGTACATACAGGGCAACACCTATACACCTATAGCAGTGATGAAAGGCAAAATGTCAGAAACAAAGCTTTTTCATTTTCTCATTCTTTGATAGCCCAATTTATTTTTCCTTTATTTAATTTTTCTAAATTACTATGTATTCTATATCTAACCTTTACACCCATCACTATATTCCATTTTATTATTAATGCAACCTGGCAATATATTTGGTTTCCTTTTTTAAGAAGTTTTTGACTCCAGAGAGGTTCAACTATGGTGGGGGAGGAGTGCTTGTGTGGGGTGTGATTGGTGGGGGGCATACGGTTAGGAGGGAGTTTTCCAGGGCATGTATACAGGGTACATAGAAATGTCTGGGTATTTTCATAGTGGTTTCACTTGGAAACGACAACTGAGAGAGTGCTGAGTTCCTGGCCAGGGGAGCCCTATCACATTCCCCAACAGAACAGCAGCAATCCCCCAAGTGGAGTCGCAAAAACGAACAAAGATGGATGGTCCAACGTGAGCCCTTGATACTGATAGCTCCAATTATGAGCCTGTGTGCCTGAAATATGAACTAGGCCTAGAGCTGCGAGGTGCCTAAGAGTTACCACATGAGAGCCTCCATGTTGCCCAAATGTGGCCACTCTCTAAGCCAAAGTCAGCATATAGATGCATTGCCTTCCCTGCAGTGTGGGCCATGACTCCAGGGGATGAAACTCCCTGGCGCCGAGGGATTACGACCAAGCACCAGCTGGTAGAAAAAGACCTTGAATAAAGAGGTCAACTCAGACCAGCAGAATATCTCAGTTTACGTGTAATAAGGTGTTTAAAATTGCTTTTTGACTTTGGATAAAAGGGGGAAATGGAAAGGACTCCAAAATGAGTCGGGAGGTTATCAGATGGGTGACGCTTATGCATGCCTCAGCAGGGTACCAGAGACAGGCAAGGTAGATGGAAACCCAGTTTCTAGTTCTCCTGAAAGCTGCAGAGACCCACAGGTTCTATGATCTTGGCAGATGGCTCTGGAGTTCAGGGCCATGTCAGTTGGCCCTACTTTGGACTTTGTGTTGCTGAGTGTGATGGAGTTGGACTCAGATATGACCTTTTTTCACATGCCTCTTCTGTTACTTTTCCCAGACCTGTGGTTGGCGTTTGGATTGGTGTATACTCAGGAGACCTGAATCTCTGAACTGTCTATGTGATAGCCAGGCCCTGGACCTCAGCAGACTTGTGGCTCCTACCCTCTGGTTTGTTGGACTTACCCTGGTCAGTTGACAGGGAGGTGAAGAGGGTCAACCACCACACCAAGGAGCCAATAGTGTCTACAGCTGCAAGGTGGAGAATTGCATCCACCATCCATGTGGAATCTAAACACCCTGTTGATATAGAGGGAGACTGGACATAACCACCCCAGGGTCCACAGGATGGAGGAATAGAGTCTGGATTAGAGTGGACTTACTGGTGTTCTGCTAGGGAATTATCGTGATTAGTAAGGGAAGAAATTGTAGTAGTTATATGGAGACAGTGGCCACGGTGGCTGCTGATGGCAGGGAGAGGGAAGAAGAGATATGGTGTGGGAGCACTTTGAGGATTTGGAGTTGTCCTAGGAGGTGCTGCAGGGATGGATTCTGGGCATTGTGTGTCCTGTCATGTCCCCCTGGGTGGCCTGAGGAGAGTGTAGATTACAATGTGTATGACTGTCTATGTCGTGCAGCAGTGCTATAGAATGTATTCACCAGGTGCAGTGGATGTTCTGCAATGATGGAAGAGGTTGTTGATGTGGGACCGGTGGGGGGGGGGGGGTGTATGGAGACATCATATATTTTGAATGTAATATTTAAAAGAAAATAAATAAGAAAAAATATACCCCCCACCACTCCTACCCCACCCCTCCCACATCAACAAAGTCTTCCATCATCATGGCACATCCATTGCACCCTTGCATTTCCCTAATAGCTAGTGATTTTGACAGTTTTTTCATGTACTTTACAGCCATTTGTTTTTCCTCTTTGCACAAGTGTCAGTTTAAGTTTCTAGTCCATTTTTAAATGGGTTGTTTGTCTTTTAATTTTTGAGATACAGGAGTTCATTATATATGCAGGATATAAGTCTCCTATCAGATATATGGTTACCAAATATTTTCTCCCATTGCGTGTGCTCTCTTTATACTTTCTTGAAAAATTCCTTTGAGGTGCACAAGGCTTTAATTTTGAGGAAGTCCCATTTATCTATTAGTTCTTTTGCTGCTCATGCTTTTGGTGTGAAGTTCATGAAGCCACTTCCTATTAAAAGGTCCTGTAGATGCTTCCCTACATTGCTTTCCAAGGTCTTTATGACCTTGACTATTATGTTTAGGTCTTTGAACCATCTTGAGTTAATTATTGTATAAGGTGTGAGTTGGTATTCATTTTTCATTCTTTTACATATGGATATCCAGTTCTTCAGGCACCAGTTGTTGAAGAGGCCATTCTCTCCCAGTTGAGTGGGTTTGGTAGGCTTAAAAGAATTTGGGGGTTAGAAGAAGGTCGTGAGCTGACACCTACCTGAGTGAAATATATGATAAGCTGGAGGTAAGTATTTGTACAGGGAAGGGATAAAATGGGGGCATAAGGACATCTTTGGGTGGGGTTTTGCAAGTTTGAGGGGGGCTAGGGATGGGAGGGTGGTTAGTATGTCCCAAAAAATTGGGGGTACGGTGGAGGAACATATAAACATAAGAGATTGTCAGGTTTGTTGTTGAGAGTATATTGTTGAGAAAACTTTTTCAAAAATATAATAAGGAAGGTTACCTGTTTAAGATGCTTAAAGGGGAGAATCTGACATAGGACAGGATTTTAGGGAGTGTGCGAGTGCTCATTTTGTCATAGTTGGTTATATCATTGGATGGTAACCCACACAATGAGAGTGAAGGTATACCTACATCCTGGGGAGGACTGATGTTCTCAAATAGAAGAAATTGTATCTCTCGAGAGAAATGATGGCTCTCAATGCATTAGGGCAGTCGAGGATGTCAAGCCCTCAACATTGTTGCAAATATCTCTGAACATGGCCCTTCAAGCAATGAAGAATGATTGTCACTCTGGTCCCTGAGGGGAGGAGGAAATAAGTATTGAATAGGTGGAATCAGTGTAACTGTGGGGCAATGGATGTGTTCCACAAGATTATGCAAGGATGGATATAGGACATGTTAAATTACACCCAAAAATGTAGAGGGGCCTATAGAATAAAATGTAAATCATAATGTAAAACATAAGATAATTAAAATTTTAGAAAATTGTATAGTCTAAAATATAGACCACAATGCAAACTCAAGTGTAACCTTGTTTGAAAGCTATTGTCTCAATACCTGTACATCAGTTGCAGTAAATATAGAATGAACATGTAAAAAGATTACTGCTGGGCAAGGGACAAAGTGTCTGATGTTGAGAATGTATTCTTTATCTAACCTTTAAACCCATCACTATATTTCATTTTCCTGTTAATTGAATTTGATAATATATTAGGCTTCATTTTGTAGGAAGTTTTGGACTACAGAAAGGTTCAACTATGGCAGGAGTGGAATATTATTGTGGGGTGTTATTGATGGGGGGCACATGGTTGGGAGGAATTTCTCCAGGGTGTGTATAAATTGTACATAAAAATGTTTGGATATACGTTGGGTATTTTCATAGTATTTATAGTTACAAACAACAACTGAGGGAGTGCTGAGTTCCTAGCCGGGGGAGCTCTATCACATTCCCCAGTGGAACAGCAACAATCCCCCAAGTGCAACGGCAAAGACCAACAAAACAGGTGGTCCAACAATGAGCCCTTGATAATGATGACTATGGTTATATGCCTGTGTACCTGAGGTATGAACTGGGCCTAGAGTTGCAGGGTGCCTAAGAGTTACCTCTGAGAGTCTCCATGCTGCTCAAATGTGGCCACTCTCTAAGCCAAACTCAGCATGTAAATGCATTACCTTCCTCCCATTGTGGGACATGAATCCTGGGGATGAGCCTCCCTGGCACCGAGGGATTACTACAAAGCACCAGCTGCTGATGTAACTAGAAAAGGACCTTGAATAAAAGGGTCATCTCAGAGAAGAATATCTCTGCCTACATGTAGGATCCTGTGTTAAAAACTGCTTTTTGACCTTGAATAAAAGGGTGAAATGGCAAAGACAAATGAGTTTATGTGGCTAAGAGTCTTCAAAAAAAAATCAGGGGGTCATCAGAGAGGTCACTCTTACATATACCTCAGCAGGATCCCAGAGACAGCCAAAGGTGATACAACCCAAGTACTGTTTCTCCTGAGGGCTTCGGAGATCCACAGGCTCTATGGTCATGGCAAATGGCTCTGAAATTCAGTTTTGTGTCAGTTGGCCTTACTTGGGAATTTTTGTTCCTGAGTGTGATGGAGTTGGACTCAGATGTAACCTTTTTACACATGCCTCTTACGTCACTTTTACTGAAACCTGTGGTTGGTGCTAGTGTTGGTGTACTCAGGAGACTTGAATCTCTGGACTGTTCATGTAACAGCCAGGCCCTGAGCCTCAGCAGACTTGCAAGTCCTACCCTCCGGTTCATTGGACTTACCCAAGTCAGTTAACATGGAGGTGAAAAAGGTCAACCACCACACCAGGGAACTGAGAGTGCCTAGAACTGCAAGCAGATTTGCATCCATCATCCATGTGGAATCTAAGCCCCCTCTTGATAAAGAGGTGGAGTGGACATCACCAACCCAGGGTCCACAGGATGCCCCACGCGCAAGGAGTGCGCCCCATAAGGAGAGCTGCCCAGCGCAAAATAAAGTGCAGCCTGCCCAGGAATGGCATCGCACACACGGAGAACTGACACAGCAAGATGACGCAACAAAAAGAGACAGGGATTCCCGTAACACTGACAACAACAGAAGTGGACAAAAAGAACACGCAGCAAAATGGACACAGAGAACAGTCAACTGGGGAGGGGAGGAGGGGAGAGAAATAAATAAATAAATAAATCTTAAAAAAAAACAAACAGTATGGTGTAACAGCTGATGATGTAACTAGAAAATGGCCTTGAATAAAAGGGTCAACTTGGACCAGCAGAATATCTCAGTCTACATATAATACCAGGAGTTAAAAATGCTTTTTGACCTGAATAAAAGGGGGAAATGGAAAGGACAAATGAGTTTATATGGCTATAAGTCTCCAGAAAGAGCCGGGAGGTTATCAGAGGGTTTACTCTTATGCACACCTGAGCAGAGTCCCAGAGACAGATAAAGTAGATACAATCCCAGGTATTGGTTCTTCTGAGGACTACAGAGACCCACAGGTTCTATGGTCATGGCAGATGGAGTTCAGTGCCATGTCAGTTGGCCCTAGTTTGGAGTTTGTGTTTCTGTGTGATGGAGCTTGACTTAGATGTGATCTTTGTCCACAAGCCTCTCCTGTTACTTTTACTGGAACTGTAGTTGGTGCTGGGGTTTAATGTATACCCAGGGGACGTGAATCTCTGGACTGACCATGTGATAACCAGGCCCTGGGCCTCAACAGACTTGCAGCTCCTACACTCTGATTTATTGGACTTACCCCACTCAGCTAACATGGAATTGAAGAAGGTCAACAACCACACAAGGGAGCCAAGAGTGCCTACAACTGAAAGCAAGAGGATTGCATCCAGCATCCATGTGGAATCTAAGCCTCTTCTTGATATACATGTGGAGTAGACACAACCATTCCAAGGTCCACAGGATGGAAGAATAGAGTATGGATTAGAGTGGACTTGCTAATATTCTATTCATGAACTATTGTGATTAGAAATCAAAGAAAATGTGGCATTGGTGTGGAGAAAGTGGCCATGGTGGCTGCTGGGGGCAGGGTGTGGGAGATAGAGATGTGATGTGGGGGCATTTTCGGGACTAGGAATTGTCCTGGGTGGTGCTGCAGGGACAGTTACTGGACACTGTGTGTCCTCCCATGGCCCACTGGGTGGACTATGGGAGATTGTGGACTACAGTTTGGACCATTGACCGTGGGGTGCGATGGTGCTCAGAGATGTATTCACCAAATGCAATGAATGTCTCATGATGATGGAGGAGGTTGTTGTTACGGAGGGAGGAGTGGGGTGAGGGGGTGGGAAGTATATGGGAACCCTATATTTTTTTAATATAACTTAAAAAAATATAACATTAAAAAAATAAATAAGACAACAACAAAAAAGAAAAAAAGAAAATAAAACAGTATGGTGCGCCAACATATATTCATCAATTGCAATGAATGTACCACACTAATGAAATATGTTGTTTATGTGGGGAAAAGTGGGAGGTGGGGGGAATGGGGCATATAGGAATCCCTTATATATATTTTTATGTAACATTTTATGTAAACTAAGTGTCTTTTTAAAAAAATAAAAGATACATATTGAAAAACAAAACAAAAACAATATGGTACTAGAAAAAAGACAGAATGAAAAGTGGAACCAAATTGATTATTCATGAACTCTCACACCTATGGTCAAGTGAGTTTTGGCAAGACTTTCAAACCCATGCAGGTATGTCAGAACAGT
This sequence comes from Dasypus novemcinctus, assembly GCF_030445035.2. NCBI lineage: Eukaryota > Metazoa > Chordata > Mammalia > Cingulata > Dasypodidae > Dasypus > Dasypus novemcinctus. The sequence goes on along the minus strand of NC_080704.1, from coordinate 65,220,974 downwards.
CTATTCATCCAATGTTGCTGGGAGAACTGGATACCCATATCCAAGAGAAAAAAAAAAAGAAATAGGACCCCTATCTCATATCTTATACAGAAATTAACTCAAAATGGATCAAAAATATTAATTTAAAAGCTAGAACTGTAGCAGTGCTCCAAAATGCATTCATCAAATGCAATGAGTGTGCTGCACCGATGAAAGAGGTTGCTGAAGTGGGAGCACTGAGGGGCAGGGTCTATGAGAACCTCATATTTTTTAATGTAACATTTTGAGTGCTCTATGTATCTTTTTAAAAAAGATAATTTTTAAAATGTCAGTGGCACCAGAGGAGAAAGGAAAAGACATCATTGTGTGCTTTGCCATGTGACAGAAAAGCCAAGGACCAAGGATCACTGGCAGCCAGCCACAGAGTACCACAGTTTTCAGGGAGAAAGCACATAGCCTTGCTGATCCATCAGGGTTGCGCTTCTCCTAGCCTCAAAAACATCAGCCAATAAATCCCCCTTGTTCAAGCCTACCCATTATATGTTTAATCAGCTGGGAAAATAAGACACTGGATATTATCCTAGGGCAGCACTCTTCAAATGTCTCTGTCTTAGGACTCTTCTGCTCCTAAAAATCATAGAGGCTTTCAGCTTTTTTTGATGTAGGTTGCATCTATTGACTTTTACCATATTAGAAATTAAAAGAGGAGTTAAAAATATGCATTGAACTGATATGAACAGATACTACCTTTGATCACAGCCAAAAGACGGAGTCTACTATAGAGTTATTGTGACTCTAGCAATGGAAGAAAGTATTTCATTGATGTGGACACAGTGGCCATGGGAGTTGCTGAAGGCAGGAGAGGCACAAAGAGGTGTGATATGGGGCATTTTTGGGACTTTGAGTTGTCCTGAATGATATTGCAGGGACAGATGCAGGACATTGTATATCCTGCCATAACCCACTGAATGGACTGGGGGAGAGTGTAAACTACAACGTAAATTATAATCCATGCTGTGTAGCAGTATTCCAAAATTTATGCATCGAATGCAATGAATGTACGACACTAATGAAAGTTGTTGATGTGGGAGGATTGGGGGGTGTGGGGAATGGGGTACATGGGGGATTCTTATATTTTTTAATGTAACATTTTGTGTCATCTATGTATCTTTTTAAAAAAAGGTACTAAACAAAAAAAAATAAATGCTGTGATCTGTGATTGGCCATGCCCATCCCTGTTTTGGGGGTAAAGGGGCAAAGGCTTTTTTTCCCTGTCAGCAGCCAATAGCCATGGACTGAAACCTTTGGTGATGCTGTAAGAGGGGTATGTGCACTGGTAAACACTGTGCAGGGAGGGAAATTTACAGTTCTTTATTGTAATTTATCAACCTCTTCCTCTTGCTCTTCCCTGGATGCTGTGCAGTGTTCTTCTCACCTATAAAGTTTCAAAATAATTGTTTCAGACAAGTTCCTGCCTGTTTAATTGTTGTTTTGTTGGAGAAACTGAGTTCTGGAGCTCCCTAGCCGGCCATCTTCCCTGGAAGACATCTACACCTCTTTTGATATAAAGGCAGTGGAATCAAGTTGGTGTGTATTCTTCTAGTCCCTGTATTTACATATGCATATATACTTGCAAGAAAAGACAGAATAATTATATTTTATATAAATGGAATAATTTTTTCAATTGACAATATGATTTGAAGATTATTCATAGTCATTCTTATTAAGCACTGCTTTGCATTCTACTATAAATTATACCACATTTTATTTCACTCTTCCTTACTTATGGGCATTTATGTAATTTATATTTTTTACAATTATACTCAATGCTGAAATGAATATCTTTATTGTATATTTACTTACCTGTACATATATGACATTTCCTCTAGTGTAGACAGCAAAAAGTGGAATTGTTGGGACAGATTATATGGCTGTTTTGGTCATAAATATGGCAAAATATCCCTCCATAATGACTGTGCCAGTTTTACCTCCAAATGTTAGTGTATAATAATTGCCACATTCCATATAGTTTGCCAGCATTTACTCTTATCAAACTCATAAGTATTTGCCAGTCAAATGAGTGGTATATAGCTCTCCTTATTTTATTTTTATTTCTCTGATAACTACTGAAGTTGAGCATATTTTATGTTTATTGGATACATATAATCCACTTGTAAATTACCTGTTAATTTCCTCATTTGTATTGTTCATTGTGTTATTTCTTGTTTATTTGTTGGAATTCTCTATGTTGCATAAAAATCTTGCATTACAAAAATTGCTTTTCTTCCAACTTTGTTTATATCTTTTATTTCTGAAGTTTTAAATTAATAGAAATATTGAAAATATGTTTATAAAAGCACTAAATAACTTTGTGTTTCTTTGCATGATGGGGATTTCTTGAGGGCAAGGGCTGTTTTATTCATTTCCATAGCAACCAGCCTGAAGTATGGACTATTGGTAGGTTTTCAGTCAATATCTGTAACAATGAATGCCATCAACCCAAAGGAATGACAATGAATCTTAGAATAAAGAATGAGTAAAGAAATACTGAGAAATCCACAAGCTCTGAGATTTTTTGTTTCTATCATTTGTAGTGAAAACCCCATCCTGGCAGCCCCAGAACAGTCACTCTTTCATCTGTCCCTCCATCTCTTGGCCTCATTTCCTCCACAGTATCTCAACATTTTTACTGCTCTCCCAGTGTATCTCTGTAAGACAAAGCTTCCCAAAGGTGAGGTTTCAGACAAGGCAGTTTCCCAAATCTCCACCTAGTTTCTATTTGTACTGCAATATCTTTAGAGTTTAAAGTTGATCCAATATCCTCTCCTCCTCCTTAATTATTAGGAAAAAAATAAAATGGTGAGAACTGGCCTGGGCATGGAAACCTAGCTAAGTCTGTGACCCACAAGCTCTTCTAGGATCTTTTTTAGGAAATAAACAAAGGAAACATGCGCTCTTCATGAGACCCCATTGAAGGACATATATAACTTTCCAAGTATAGGGAGGAACTATTGCACTTAGAAAAAAAGTTTGTGTTTAAAACATCCCAGCTTCCTTTCTTTTCCATGCTACTGTACAGCAAATTCATCACAACTTTGCCTAGCCAAGGAAAAGAAAATGAGCTTCTCATGCCATGTTTATGAAACATGAATTGGAGAAAGCATCAAGATAATAGCCATGGTTTCTTAAGTTTAAAACATTTTTATTCATAAAAAAGTACAATAATAGAAATGAACAAAATTATTTATTACACAAGCACATACCTCATCTGAATGCCACAGCTGAGGAGTCCCATTGAGCTAGAACAGAATATCTTATAAGTGATCATGCCAAGGCAAATCTTGTGTATTTTCAGGTGCCTAAGAGACTTTTATATTAAGAGATTGTTCATGATCCTAGCCTTAATGCCATGCTTTTGGAGCAAAAACTAGTATAAAATAGAGGAAAAAGGGGTGCTCTTGTAAGGCACTAAAATAATGAGTCACAAACATGAGAGTTATAGAGACTAAAGCTTAATATGCCTTTCTATAATTTCCTTAAACTAACAATGACAAAAATATCCAATCAATCCCTTCAATGCAGTCTCCTTTCCCCAACACAAAAAAAAATAAGAGTCAGGTCTGGCACTGCTCTCCTGCTGTGAACCCCTGTCAAAAAATAGGTTCAGATAACACTAAAGACTCCCTCCTCCCCCTTTTATTCACAAATACAATGAAAATAACACTGCTGCTTCACGGACAATTACGGGACACTGTAGATCCCCCCAGGGCCCACTGGATGGAACGTGAGAGAATCTGGGCTATGATGTGGACCATTGACTATGGGGTGCAGTGATGCTCAGAGATGAACTTACCAGGTGCAATGGATGTGTCATGATGATGGGAGAGAGTGTTGCTGTGGGGGGAGTGGGGGGCGGGGGCGGTGGGGTTGAATGGGACCTCATATATTTTTTTTAATGTAATTTAAAATAAATAAATAAATAATTTAAAAAAATAACACTGCATACAACATAGTTAAATGATCAACACAGCTACTTGTACTGACCCTGGGAAATATCAACTAGAAGGGGAGAAGATTTCTTAAATTACCAAAATAGTTTCTCTCCTTCCAATCTCTCACCCCCAATCCACTACCAGAAAAAGAAATGGAAAGTGAGACCAGTGTTTGAGAATCAAAGAAGTATTCTGTCACTGGCATACATTCCATCCTCTTCCAGCTCACTTCCACTCCAAAGACCTCACCCAACTTCCCTTATATTTTACTCTGTTCAGAGTACACTAAGTGGGTAAAGGGAAAATTTAACTGGCGAAGTTGAAGTAGTCAAATTCTGAAGGGCTCTATGAAATTGCCCTTGTGTTTCTAATATGGTTATGTAATATGTTCCAGACAGAGAGAGGAAAGAAGAATATAGTTTTTGAAGAAATTAATTTTTCCAATCTATTCCTTTAAGCCCTAAAATGCTTCAAGCCTGGAAACTCATATAAAACCTAAAGTTAGTAATGAAGAGAATGTGGGGAAAATAAAAGGAAGACCAGAAATAATTCTGCTTCTAGTGGCACTCTTCAATTGTCCTTCTTACTGACTCAAATTTAGCTCTTTATCACCCAGGAAGCCTAAGCTCCTTTTCTTAGGGTAAATATAGGGTACTAAAATTTTCACCATAACAAAGATCATAATATTTTGTTTATTCAAGAATCTCCCATCATTTTTGCCAACAACCGTTAAGGAGAAGCCTCATAACATTCCTGTGAGGTAGATATTTGAATTCCCATTTTACAGAAAGGTTAACTGAGGTACAGAGAGTTGACATGAGTTGCCTAATGTCAACCAAGTGAGAGGCTGTGGGGGAAATATTGGAGAGGTAACTCAGGGAGTATCCCTATTAGGGAGCTATCTCTAGTGGCAATAAACGATATTGCTAAGTATTTCTTTAACTTGGGCCAATTGAGTTTTTCTATGTGTCTACAGTACCTCATATAAAGCTTAGCATACTTGGAGGATCAAAAGACTCCTTGTATTATTCAATGATTGGTTCATCAGAAAACTTTGTGCTGTGTGGATAGATCCCCATGCTTGGAACTCAGATCACAGAAATCCCTAATTCCTTAAATTTGCAGACCAATTTGATTTTAAAAGCTGCTGGAAATATAAAATTGTAACTATCATGTACAAAAGTACTATACTCTAGTTGATAAAGCTTTTTCTCACAGATGAATAGGTTAACAATTTTGATATTACTATACATGTATACTGGAATTGAACAATTAAATAAATACATGGTAGAAGATGGGAGTTAGTTTTCTCATTGTTGGAGTGAGAGGTTACAGATCATCAAGAGTAGGAGGTTAAAATCATCCATGTAGATTTGACTTTGAGATATCAGTATGAACTCATGTTTAGCATAATATCGATACAGATGGTTATATATTGAAATATTTATAGATATGTGTATATACATGGTTTAGTATACATACAGATATTTCCTTGCTCTGTCAGTTGAAGTGAACTAGAAGCAATGACACCCTAGTAGCAAAGGGCATACCTAGAGCCCATATCTTGGTTCCTAGTACCACTCTCCAATAAAAGGAACCAGTGATCCTTGGAGAAATGGCTGATTCTAAAAGTGGGCCAAGATACATACAAGATGAACCTGGAGCATCTTGTAGTGCTGGAAAGTAAGAACATGCTCAAAAAAATGAAGGGAATATAATGAAGGAACTTCGGAGTCAACCCAAAAGAGCTCCCAATGACCAGAGCTGGAAACAATACGAGGAAAAATATAAAGCAGTATTAGGATTAAAACACAAAGTATAAAATAATTGTCCACAAGTCCACACTGATATAATGATTGAATAAAAAATAAATGGAAAGGAGAAACAAATCTGTGCAGAAGAATTCTAAACAGTTTATATAGATACTCCACCCTGAATGATGTAGAGCATTGCTCACCACAATTTAAATGTGGGCTGTGCACAGTGACTATCTTTCAATGTAGTATGTGTAGCAGTTTGATATGGTTATGAATTCCAAAAATAGATACTGGATTATGTTTGCAATCTCGTCTGTAGCTGGGCATGATTGAGTTATGATTAGGGCTTTGATTGGGCCACACCATTAGGGTATTGAATCCCTGCCCCTTGGTGGGTGAGGACTCATAGATAAAAGGCATGGTAAAGAACAGAGTTGAGAGTTTCTTTTGTTGGGATTTTGATGTTGGAGTTTGATGCTGAAATCTTAACCTGGAGGCCCAGGAAGTCAGCATGCAAAGGAAAGAGAAGTAAGCCCTGGGAAGAGAGGACCTGAGCCAGGAGAATAACATAGAGGAATAGAGATGGCTCCTTAGACATGGCAGAAACCCCAGGGAGAGAAACAGAGCCATTCATCTGATAGTCTACAGCTGACCATGTGGAGAGAGGCAAAGTCTAGAGAGCCTCATAGTCTGCAGCTGACCTTGTGGAGAAAACAGAGGTGCTGAGCTCAGAGGATCCCAGGAAGCATGAACCCTTGGCATTGGCAGCCATCTCGCTCCAACATGTGAAAATAGACTTTGGTGAGGGAAGTAATTTATCCTTTATGGCCTGGTATCTGTAAGTTCACACCCCAAATAAATACCCTTTATAAATACCACCCAATTTCTGATATTTTGCATCAGCACCCCTTTGATTGACTAACACAGTATGTAAGGGTGACAAAGAGCAACTTTACAGTGGAGAAACCAGACTAATAGCCAGGTGATCAAAGTTAACATAAAGAGTGATGCGATATTGATATTATGCCCCCTTGACATGATGACGTAAAAATGGCATTTTACCTCTGTGATCTTCCTTCCAAAAACTCATAACCTCTGTCTAATCTTGAGGAAAGTAACAGAAAAATCCCCATTGAGAGACATTCTACAAATAGGTCACCCGTAATCCTCCAAACGGTCAAGCCCATCAAAAAAAAATGGAAGTCTGACAAACTGTCAAAACCAGGAGGAACCTAAGGCAGCGTGACAACTAAATATAATCTGGTATCTTGGATGGGGTACTGGTACAGAAAAAAGACAGGTAAAATCTAGGGAAATTTGAATTTAGTATGGACTTCAGTTAATAAAAATGTATCAATATCAGTTCGTTAATTATAACACATATGCCATACTAATATAAGATTTTAATAATAGGGGAAATTGGATGTGGGGTATATGGAAACTCCATACTATTTTCATAATTTTTCTATAAATCTAAAACTGTCCTATAATAAAAAGTTTATTTTAAAAATATATCACGAGCCTTCCAGTCTTCCCCATAAATCACTGCACCTAATCTACCTAACGAGTTCACACATTTCATAGTTTTTCCTGACTTTTCCAATAATCATTATCAATAGTTATGTTCAGCTCTCATTCATCTACAGATGTGTATATTCCACTGCAACTAATTCCACACCAACAGTGCTTTGCTGATAGGAAAAGAACAAATTCAATTAAGCCCCAAATGCTACCTAAAACAGACATTTTTAAGTTCTTTTACATTCCATGGTAAAGTTTTATGTACTTTTGGTGCAGTAATTCTGTACTTGACCTGTATTTGCATTCCTGTACTCTATAAAATACTCTTTTTTTAATTAAAATTATTTATTTATTTTTAAAAATTACATTAAAAAAATATGAGGTCCCAATCAACCCCACCGCCCCCACCCCCCACTCCCCCCACAGCAACACTCTCTCCCATCATCGTGACACATCCATTGGTACTCTTAATGAATCTTTTCATATTTCTCAAAGTTTATATAATTTGAAAAATTTTATCATTTTTGTAGATGAGAGGGCAGTAAGAATACAATTAGAATTGACTCTTGTCTATAGAAAATTGGCAAAGCATCTATAAAGTCCCTCATTACTTTTTAGAAAAATAAATGAATGAAGACTCAAGAATGGCAGAGTTACCAAGTATTTGGGATCACAGTTTGATCATCATAACTAGTAAGCCAGTATGTTTGATAATCTTTATTTATTAATAGAGCATATGCCCCAATGCAAAAGAGCCTAAGGTCTGCATGTTTCAGGGATTACCTTCTCAGGTCAGTTCTGGACTCTGGAAAAGGAGTCTCAGAATAAAAACTGGAAAAAACAAGTAAGATCTTTGACTCTACTGTGAAATAATATGTCAACTACTTGTTTATATACTTAAACCTATTTACAATGGTAATTAACCTTTAACAATCTGTCTTGCTGCTACAAAGATGTCCCTTTTAACCGATCCTAGATATTTCTCAGTGTTTTAGCAATTAGTCTACAGTTTGGGATTTGCACACCAAAAAATCAAGAAAAAGCCCTCTTCTAAAAAATAATAATGATATTAGTAAAAATCCACATCTAATTTTGAAAAATACAGACAGTCCTTGAATTTATGTAGAGTTTATCATCCGGAAAGGCATTGCAAGTTGAAATGCGCTTTCAGATATTATAGAAATTGTTAAGAGTAGGAAAATTGTGTTCATAATGTTAGACAATGACCACAAGCACATTTTACTTATCATTTAAACAAATGTAAATGATTTTGTAAGTGGTCTAAAGTTTGCTGATGCTTAACATTTAAAATTGGACAAATAATGCAATAAATCACACAAAAAATATTGAATTTGTTTTAATAATGTGATCCTTAGGAGAATGGGTATGTAGTTCTACAATGCCTCGAGGAAACAGCAGGAGAAAGGCCTAACCCATATTTGCCTTATCTGTAAAATATGAGAGATGGCACGACTAGACAACTTTTGGTGTTAGTTTTATGATTTAATAAGAATGGACTGCCTTGGGAGGTAGTAACCTAAGTATTTAAGCAAGGACTAGATGAATATCTGCCAAGGAAAGAAGGTTCAATACGAAGACAACCTTAAGGAAAGAGGTTAGGTCCAAGACCAAATGATACAAAGACCCCTTGGGAGAAGAAATATTCCAACTGGAAGTAGACCTGTGGTCCAGACCCAGGGCAGAGGGTTTGTAGTCTCAGAGTACATAATGAGGCAGGCAGACTGAGCAACCAAATGTGTATATCACATGTTTGCTATAAGGACAAAAAGAAATGGCTTAGGTGATTGTAGCAGTTGTAGTATATCAAACTGATGTAAATTCAGGTCTGTTTATATACCAGTTTTTACTAAAGATGTCTTATGTTCCACTCAAAATACAAGAATGTATGCCAGTAATTGTGTGGAATGGGAAAAATTCCTTTCTTCTAACTCCTCATCTCCGTATAACATGGTCTCATCATACGATTATTACGCAACACATTCATAACAGATTCTTCTTGTAAACAAAAATAAAACCGTACAGCACAGTCCTTCAAGACTCACCAGGTTGCCGTTTGAATGAGGTTTGTGGTTAACAGCAATTTTTATATACTATCCAAATGAAAGCCCCTCTCTACTTATTCTCAGCATCAACCCAGTTCTGCTTGTTTCTGTCACTGCCTAACATACTCTTTTGGAACACTTTTCTCTCTACTGATCTGTTAGTGTGTGCTTTCTATATTTTTCCAAATTCATCATAACAATAATATAATTACACAATAAAATTTTAATCCTGAAGGAGAAAGAGAAGGGAGAGGCTTAGAAGGAGGAAAAGATCTCTTCATTCTTGTTGATGGATGTCCTATCTCAGAATATAGAGGGCAGCCATGGGTGCCACACTGGAATTCACACCATTGCAGATATTTTTAAAACTGGGGACTGAAGAGAGGTGAGGTTGGAATACGGCGACCCCATAGGAGACCAGCTGTCTTTTTCTCCAATCTCCTCAACCTGGCTCAGTGGGCTGCTCTAATCCCAGTCCAGAGCAAGGTGAAGCCAAAGAGGAAAAGATAGTCTTGATCTCAGCACACAATTGAGAAAAGAGACCAGGGTGACTCCTCCAGTGCTGCCTGTGCTGCTCACATAGTGTCATGTCGCCGGCGGTGCAGGGATAGGTGGTCAGAGCTAGAAAATCTGTGGCTGCAGTCTATGCACTGGAAGGGCTTGATGCCTGTATGCTTTTGGAATTGGCAGGTGAGTTCATCTGAGTGAGCAAATTTCCACGAGCAACCATCCCAGGTGCATACATAAGGCTTCTCTACTGAAAAGGGCATATGACAAAATAAAGAGAATCAGAGAAGATATGCTTGGATGCTGGAAGGTTAACATAATAAATAACATTTATAAAAACTTTGGTATACTCTTTCATAGTTTGTAACAAATGTTTCACAACAATACAAGGTGCTAGTGGTGGGGAGCTGTATGGGAGCCTTGAATGATTATGTGCATGTTTGTTTTGTAAATTTACAACTTTTAAAATACATTTATTGTTTTATATATGTTTATGTAAGAATAATATACTTCAGTAAAATTTTATTTTAAAAAAGTGAAATCAATTTGAAGGGATGCTGTTGTTCACTTCACAGAAATCCTAAGGATAGGTTGAGATGGTAGAATTGAAAGAACATAGGCTCTGGTGTAAACAGGCCTTAGAATCCTGGCTCTACTACATACTATGTGTCTGCTCTAATAAGTTACTTCCTCTTGGCTTTTTCTGTTTTCTCATCTCTAAAGGGGGATAAAAATACACAGGGTAGTTTTTTTATTTTTTAAACTCAGCTAGTAAGTGATAAATCTGAGATTCAAGCCAAGGTGTTTTGACACTTCCACTGTACCACAATTTATTAACCAAATTCTCTCCTCTAATATCTCCTACCAAATGACTTAAATTAGAGCCATATTCACACAATGAATGTCAGTCCCTGCCCTCTCAGAACTTATGATCTGGTTTAGGAAATGTGAAATATACATAGATCTTGACACTGTTCCACCTCTAAAATCCTTAACAGCCCATCTCAGAGCAGGGCTTTTTCCTCTCTTGTCTTTCATGCCATTGGCTCCAGGATATCATCATGGCTTCCAGTCTCATGGTCTCTCATTTTCTTCTGATTTGACTTTATTTTCTTTACCATTTAGTTAATGTACTAAGGCCCCTCACTTTAGCCACCTCACTCTAGTCACCACCTACACAAGTACCAAAATATCTTGAGCCAATTAAGCTGGCCTGAAAAACCCCACATGCTCTACACACTCACACATTTTCCTTGTCCCAACCTGGATTACAGGACTCCTCTAGACACAGTTGCCCAAAATCCCTCCAAGAATCCCTGGCCAGTTCCCTCTTCCCCACCCCTCTGTCTTCACTACATTCTCATTCTGACATTCATTGTGTCCCTCAGAATTCACTAAATTACAAGGGTTCTGATCTCATGTCTTTCATCTTATTAAGTATGGTATCATGATGAAATAAAGGGCTCTTGGATCATGTAAACTCTTCTGTGTCGGGAATGAAATAAGTTCATTGTAAATAATTCTTTATTGCATCAGTTTTAATAAGAGAACTCAAAATGAAAGGAAAAAAAAGCATCCATAATCCAAATAATTCTATAAATCTCTCATTATTCCCTTTAATCTACCAGATATTCCTGTAGACATTTATTCTTTACTTGGTTGTAATTATGATAAAAATACAATTTTTTAATATTCTTCTCATCAGATTATCACTTTTTGGAATGAGATGGATGAAACAAAGGTTGCCTGTATTTCTTTGTCATCTTCATAATTTTTTTATTAGAGAAGTTTTGAGCTTATAAAACAATCATGCATAATATGCAGAATTCCCATATATCACCCCTACACCAACATTTTGCATTGTAGTGGAACATTTGTTACAGATTATTAAAGAACATAATTAAAATATTACTGCTAACTTTATTTCATAGCTTATATTTTTTTGTATTTTTCCCATGGACCCTCCTATTATTACCACTATGTCTTTGTATTATACATTTATTACAATTACAGATTATGAAAGAACACTATTGCCACTAACTATGGACCATGGAGTACACTTGGTATATATTTCCGTGTACCCCCTATAATTAACACTATGTATTAGTATTGTACATTTCTTCTAGTTCATGAGAAAACAGTCTCCTATTTATACTGTTAACGACAGACCACCACATGTTTCACTGTGTTATACAATGCACTGACTTGTACATTCTATCCAAAGTGTACATTCAGTGGCTCTCACATTGATCAGAGTTGTGCAGTCATTACCCCAGTAAACCTTTGAATGTTTTCTTTAGTCCAAAAGGAAAAAAATAACATAGCTCTCTATTACTGACCCTTAGAATTGATAAAGTACCTTCTTTGACATTAATGAAAGAATATTACAGCATTGTTAACTATAGCTCAGAAGTTACATTAATTGTATTTTCCATGCATCTCAATATTCTTAGCACCTCGTAATAGTGATGTACATTTGTTCTAGTTTATAGAAGAACATTCTTGTATTTGCATTATTAACTACAATCCTCATCCACCTCTAGGATCACTACATTATTCAGTCCTTAGATTATTCTCTAGTTTTCTTTCAATTGTCATTTACATCCATAGACTACCCCTTTCAGCCACAAATCCATTCACAAACCAGTCGTGTTGGTTATATTCACTATGATGTATTACCATCAACTCTAACCATTTCCACATGCTTACACCCAGGCTAATTGGAAATTCTGCCTGCATTAGGCATTAGCACCTCTTCTTTAAATTTTTATTTATTTATTTATTTTGAGGAAGTGCCAGGGATTGAATCCAAGACCTCATTCATACGTGGGAAGCAAGTGCTCAACCTGCTTGAGCTAAATCTGCTCCCAGTACCTCTTTTCAGTCCTCAGTCTATCTCCTAGTAACTAATAATCTAGGTTTTAACACCATCTGTCTAGTCTTCATATTTAGGTAAGGCCTACAATAGTAAGGCCTTACAATATTTGTCCTATTATGTTTAGCTTATTTCACTTAACATAATGTCCTCAGGGTTCATCCATGTTACCTTGTGTACAAAATTTATTTCTTCTTACAGCCACCTAATATTAAATCATATATAAATACCACATTTTGTTTATCTGTTCATTGGTTGATGGACTCTTGGTTTCTTTCCATCTTTTGGGAATTGTGAATAATGCTGCTATTACTAACCTGTGGAATGACCTTCTGACTCACTTTGAAGTCTCTTAGCCATAAAAATGCATTTATATTTAATATTTCTCCATTTTGGTCATGGTCTTTTCCCAAATACATTGTGAGTTGGTGCTTGGTAATAATCCCTTGGTGCCAGTGAGGATCATCACTGGGAGTCATGTCCCAGTGATGGGACAGGTAAGGAGTTTATGTGCTGAGTTTGGCTTAGAAAGAGGCCACATTAGAGCAACAAGGAGGCTTTCAGGAGGTAACTCTTAGGCAATATATAATACTAGGCTAAGTTTTAATTTCACAAGAACAAGATTCATAAGTACAAACATCAACATCAAGGGCCTGGTGTATTGGTCTGTCCTTCCCTAGGCACTGCTCACACACTTTAGGGATGTTTGCCACTCTATTTGAGAATGTAGCAAGACTCCCAGAATGGGAATTTAATATCCTTTTGGTTATTGCATGGGTCTCCACCCACTGAGACGATACCCCATGACCACTTGAACATCCACTTGACAAAGACCTTTGAAGCACAAAAGTGTTTAAGTTTGAGGAGGTCCCATTTAACCATCTTTTCTTTCATTGATCATGCTTATGGTGTAAACTTTAAGAACCCACCACCTACCACCACATCTTCAAGCTGTTTCTGTAGATGTTTTTCTAGGAATTTTATGGTTCTTGTTTTTATATTTAGGTTTTGATCAATTTTGAGTTAATTTTCTATAAGGTATGAGGAAGAGGTCCTCCTTCTCTCTTTTGGATATGGATATCCAGTTTTTCCAGCATCATTTGTTGAATTGACTGTCTTGAAACATTTGTTTAGGTTTCACAACCAACCATTAATTCGGTTCCATTGGTTTATATGTCTACCAGAACATTACTACTATGCCATTTTTACCACTGTAGCTAGTTAATATGATTTAAGTCTGGTAGTGAGGGGCCTCCAACTTCATTCTTCCTTTTAAGATGTTTCTGCCTTTTGAGGCCCATTATGTTTCCAAATAAATTTGATACTTGTATTTTCATTTCTTTAAGTAATGTTGCTGGAACATTTATCAGGATTTCCTTGAATCTGTACATAAATTTGTGTAGTGTTAACATCTTAAAGCTATTTAGTTTTTCAATCCATGAGCATGGAATGTCCTTCCATTTATTTAGGTTTCTTTTTATTCCTTTTAACAATGCATTGTAGTTTTCTAAATATGAGTGTTTTATGTCCTTTGTTAAGTTTATTCATAAATATTTTATTCTGTAATTGTTATTGCAAATGGAATTTTTTTTCTTGACTTCCCCCTCAGATTGCTCACTATTAGTGTATAGAAACACATCAGATATTACATATTAACCTTGTATCCTGCCACTCCTCTGAATTCATTAATTAGTTTTGGTAACTTTTGTAGATTTTTTTCTGAATTTTCTAGGTATAGGATCATATCATCTGCAAATAGCCAAAGTGTTACTTCTTCCTTTCCAGTCTGGACACCTTTTATTTCTTTTTCTTGTCTAATTGCTCTAGTTAGAATCTCTAGCACCATATTGGACAGTAGTGGTGACAGTGAGCATCCTAGAGGGAAAACTTCAACTTCTCCCTATTGAGTACAATGTTAGCTGTGGGATTTTCGTATATGTACTTAATTATGTTGAAGAATTTTCCTTCTATACCTGTCTAATCAAGCATTTTAATCACATATCAACCACAAAAAGTTGAGTAATTTCCCCTCATTTTCAAATTTTTGGATGAGTTCAAACAGGTTTGGTATTAATTCTTCCCAAAATGCTTGGTAGAATTCATCTGTGAAACCATCTGGTCCTGGATTTTTCTTTCTTGGAAGATTTTTTATGTCCGATTCAATCTCTTTGCTTGCAATTAGTTTATTGTGTTCCTGTATTTCTTGTAGACTACATATTCATTGTTTGTGCCTTTCTAATAATTTGTCTATTTCACCTAGGCTGTCTAATTTATTGGCATACAGTTTGTCATAACAAGCTCTTATGATCCTTTTTAATTCCATGGGCTCAGATGTACTGTTCCCACTTTCATTCATGACTTTAATTATTTGCATCTTCTCTCTTTTTTTCTTTGTTAGCTTTGCTAAGGGCTTTGTTGATTATATTGATTTTTTGGTTTTGTTGATTTTCTCTATTTTTTTTCATTTTTTATTGTAGTTCTTTGAAGATACATAGATCACAAAAAAATGTTACATTAAAAAATATAGGGAAACGGACTTTCGCCCAGTGGTTAGGGCGTCCGTCTACCACATGGGAGGACCTCGGTTCAAGCCCTGGGCCTCCTTGACCCGTGTGGAGCTGGCCCATGCGCAGTGCTGATGCGCGCAAGGAGTGCCGTGCTACACAGGGGTGTCCCCCGCGTAGGGGAGCCCCACGCGCAAGGAGTGCACCCATAAGGAGAGCCGCCCAGCGCAAAGGAGGGAGCAGCCTGCCGAGGAATGGCGCCACCCACACTTCCCGTGCCGCTGATGACAACAGAAGCGGACAAAGAAACAAGACGCAGCAAAAAGACAGAAAACAGACAACCGGAGGAGGGGAGGGGAATTAAATAAATAAAAATAAATCTTTAAAAAAATAAAAAATAATAAAAAATATAAGAGGTTCCCACATACCCCCCACACCCCTCACATTCCTCCCACATCAACAACCTCCTTCATCCTTGCAGCACATCCATTGCATTTGGTGAATACAACCTGGAGCACTGTTACACCACATGGATTATAGTGTACATTATAGTTTACACTCTTCCCCAGTACATTCAGTGGGTTGAGGCAGGATATATAATGTCAAGCATCTGTCCCTACAATATCATTTAGGACAACTCCAAGTCCTGAAAATGCCCCCACATCACATTTCTACATTTCTCCTTCCCTCTCCCTGCACTTAGTAACTACCATGGCTACTTTCTCCACATTAAAGCTACAGTTTCTTCCATTACTAGTCACAATAGTTCTATAGTAGAATACCAGTAAATCCACTCTAATCCATATTTTCTTCCTCCATCCTGTGGACCCCAGGATGGTGATGTTCACTTGACCTCTATATCAAGAGGTGCCTTAGATCTCATTTGTTCTTAATTTCATTTATTTCTGCTCTAATCTATTTCTTTCCGCTTGCATCATGATTGGTTTGATGTGTTTTTTTCTAGTTTCTCCAGGTATACATGGAATGGTTCAATTTTAGCTCCTTCTTCTTTTTAAATGTATGCATTTAGTGCTATAAATTTCTCTCTCAGCCCTGCCTTTGCTGTGTCCTGTCTTCATATACTGTGTTCTCATTTTCATTTGTCTAGAGACATATACTAATTTCTCTTGCAATTTCTTCTTTGACCCACTGATTGTTTAAGAGTGTGTTATTTAAACTTCAATCAAGAAAGTCCCATCCATCTTCCATATGGGATTGAAGCCCCCTCTCAATTAGAGGTGGAGTGGGCATCACCGCCTCAGAATCCTCTGGATTGGAGAATGAACTATGGACTAAAGTAGACTTACCAGTAGTCTACTATAGACTTATTGTGATTATAGCAATGTAAGAACTTATATCATTGACATGGAGGTAGTAGCCTCTGGAGGTTCTGTGAGCAGGGAGAGGGAAAAACAGATGTAATATAGGGGCATTTTTGAGATGAGAATTGTCCTGAATGACATTGCAATGACAGATACAGGCCATTATATATCTTGCCATAACATAACCTACAAAATTGTGTGAGAGAAAGTATAAATCATGATGTAAACTATAATCCATTCTTAGTGGCTATGCTCCAAAATGTGTTCATCAATTGTAATGAATGTACCACACTAATGAAGGATGCTGTTAATGTGGGAAAATATGGGAGGTGTGGGGAGTGCATCACTGGTAAGTGCTTAGTATTAATCCCTTGGTGCCTGGGAGGTTCATTGCTGGGAGTCATGTCCCACACCTTGGTGAGCCCAATGAACTAGAAAGCAGGTGTTATAACTCTGCTGAAATTAAAGGCTCAATTGTCACAGACAGACAAAAGATTTAACTCTCTGGGACGTATATTCATCAAGTATGGTGCTAATTATGGATTCAGATAAAAGGGCAGAAGAGCCATGTGTAGAGAACCTATACATGAGTTTAACTCTTTTACACTGGGGAGCATAAATTCCAAAGTGAGGCCCACTGACAGGGTGCTGAATTCCTGAGTTCTCTGCCCTGCTTTTAGTTTCTGGATGTATCTAGAGCCCTCAGGAGCCCTGCTATTTGAGGAATTGTTTACTATGGCTGTCAATGGGTCCCTGCTGATTCTTGCATAAGCGTAATCTCCAGAATGACCTCCTGACTCAATTTGAAATCTCTTAGCCATAAAAACTCATTTGTATTTATCATTTACTTTTGGTCAAGCTCTTTTTCCAGATGCATTGCTGGTTGGTGCTTGGTAATAATCCCTTGGCGCCATGGAGGCTTATCTGTGGGAGTCATGTTCCATGCCAAGGGGAAGGTAGTGCATTTATATGCTATGTTTTTCTTAGAAAGAGGCCACATTTGAGTAACAAGGAGGTTTTCAGGAGGTCATTCTCAAGCAGTATATAATACTAGGCTAAGTTTCAATTTCACAAGAAAATGTTCATAAATACAAACATCAATATCTGGGCTGGGCATAATGGTCTGTCTTCCTTCACTAAACATTTCCCTTGCACTTGGGGGATCTTGTTGATCTATTAGAGAATGTAGCAGAACTCCCCAGGATGGGAATTCAATATTCTTTCAGTTATTGTGTGGCTCTCCACCCACCAAGACAATGTCCCATGAACACTTGAACGTATTCATATATCTTAGAGGCATGCCCCAGGTGAAACCCTTCCTATGAATCCTCACATCAGTACACCCCACACCAGTGATCCTCCCTGGCCACTGTTATGACCCTTCTGTGGTCCAAAGCCTCTCCAAAAATGAAGCAAAAATAAGCAAATAAAATTAATAAGAAAATGAAATAATTTAAAAAATAACCAATAAAGAAATTTTTAAAAATTAGAAATAAAAATTTAAAAATTAGACATTGTGTCTTTCATCACTGTAAGACTTGTTGTCTTGTATGTACAATGACATTGTCTTCCATATATTCCCACAATGTCTTTTTTTTAAGGTTTATTTTTTTTATTTATCTATTTCCCCTTCCCCCCATTGTTTGCTCTCTTGTGTCCATTCACTGTGTGTTCTTCTGTATCTGCTTGCATTATCAGGAGGCATCATGAATCTGTGTCTCTATTCCCACAATGTCTTATACTTTCAATGTAACTTTTCTGTAATACAAAATTTCTTAAGAAATAGAGTTTCTTATATTAACAAAAATACCAAGTGCTAAACAGTGATGTATTTTGAAAAAGATCTTGACCAAAGGGGGCAAACATTAAATACGAAAGAATTTTTAAGGCTAAGAGATTTCAAAGTGAGTCAGGATGTCACTCAAGAGGTTAGCCTTATGCATCTCTCAGGCAGATCTCACTAACCCCCACAATAAACAAATCCTCAAACAGAGGTGCTCCCAAGGGTTCTGCAAACATTTGGACAGTATAGGCAAGGCAGGAACCCAATGATATCAGCACCCCATTTTTGGGCCTTACATTGGAATATATGATAACCTACTTCCCAAATTTAAGAGTTAGACTCACTTACTATTTCCCTACACATGATTTTCCTACCCCTTTTATTGGAACTCATAATTAGCACTATACCCATTAAATATGTCTCAGAGACTTAAATCAGATTTAATTTTAGGTTCTATTTTATCCATTATAAGTATAGCTACCCAGGTTTTTGTTTTTGTTTTGGTTACTACATGAATAATGGAATGTCTTTTTCCAGTCTTTCACTTCCAATCTATTTATATCCTGGGGTCTCAGGTGAGTCTCTTGTAGACAGCATATAGATGGCTCACATTTTCTTATCCATTCTGCCAATTTCTGTCTTGACTGTGGAGTTTAATCCATTATAGTTCAATGTTTGCCTTTGTGGCTTGGCCAGAACACCAGTGTCTTTGTTCACACTGTGTCAAAATCCTTAGATACTCTCACATTGCTGTCTGGGCAGCATGCAACAGGAAAAGGAAGCTGGTAAAACTTTGGAAATTTTGGGTTCCAGGCAAAAACACAGTCTCCTCAATTTTCCTTATGATTTTGGTACTCTGGAGCCCCACATCAACATGCAGATCAAGCAGCTGCACCACAGTAAACATCACACTGCATGTGTGAATAACTTAAATGCTACTGAGGCTAAATATGAGGAGGCACTTGGCAAAGGGTGATGTTACAACACAGGTAGCTCTTCAGCCTGCACAAGCCTGAGCCCTAATAGTGGTGGAGAATACAAAGGGGAGTTGCTGGAAGCCATCAAACATGACTTTGGTTCTTTTGAATTTTTAAGGAAAAGCTGACAGCTGTAGCTGTTGGCATTCAATATGCAGGTTGGGGTTGGCTTGGCTTCAATAAGGAAAGGTGCCCTTACAGATAGCTCTTTGTTTTAATCAAGATCCACTGCAAGGAACAACAGGTCTTATTTCACTGCTGGAAATTTGATGTATGTGGGGACTCACAGAGAAAACTACATGGCAGAGAAGAGCAGAGGAGTTAGTTGGGGTTTTGATGCAAGAGTTTTCAGCTGGAGCCCAGTAAGTAAACACATGGAAAAGAGCAGAGCAGTTGAGCTTTGAGCCCCAGGGAGAGAGACAAAACCTAGAGAGCCTAAGAGTCTCTAGCTGACCTGGTGGAGAGAAAGGAGGAGCTGAGTCTGAAGAGAAATAAACCCTAGGAGAGAGACAAGACTTATCCCAGCCTACAGATGATATTGGCAGAATCTGGGACCAAGGAGCCTTAAGAGGAAGAAGAAGAAGAAGGGGAAGAGGAAGGCTGAACATTGGCAGCCATCTTGCTCAAAACACATGGCAACAGTCTTTGGTGAGGGAAGTAACTTATGCTTTATGGCCTGGTAACAGTAAGCTTCTACCCCAAATAAATACCCTTTATAAAAGTCAACAGATATTCTGGTATTTTGCATCAACAGCCCTTTGGCTGACTAATACACTCACACACACAACTCTTTTTGGTCTTGTGCGTGAGCATTGCTCTCAAGAGAACTGGGATGCTGCTGAGACAACTACCTTCCCAAGTAAAGGCAAACTGATCTTGAGACAATATCAGCTGTGTGCTTCCCTCCTGAAAAACAGTTATTATTTTCTTTTTTAATTTTTAATGTACAACCACAATAAAAATTTCATATTATTTTGTTTCTTCAATAAAGGAAAATATATGCCCATAATACAGTGAGATAGCCTTTGAAATAATGCTCCTATGTAGTTTTTGAATATAGACCTGGATATTATTTAAACATAGCAGGAATACTTTTTGTTTTGGGTTTAATGTTGTCAAGCATTTTCCCATGTTTTTTAATCATTGTTCTCATAATTTTTAATGGCTGTATATTTTATCAATTGGACATTTCCTAATCTATTTTAGAGCTCTATTACTGGATATTCATTTGTTCTCAATTATTTATTACAAAAATGCTTTGGTCAGCAACTATGCACACAGGTTTTTCCTTCAAATGGAATATTATCTACATGTTTTTCTATATAGGATTTTTCTTAAACCTATTTAGTAAAGGATGTTTTCCAATTTATTACTTTTTAATTTTTCATTTATACCCCAACATTTATTTTTCTATTTTTTCATGGAAAAATTGAGTAATTTAGCAGTTTCAATATTGAAGACGGAAGTTTAAAAAAGAATTTAAATTCAATACCTTTTTCTCTTAGAATTCAATTAGAAAAGTATTTAGGCTTTCTAAATTGTCAAATGAATGGATGTATTGATAACTCTGTGTGAATTTTTGTGTACATGTGTGTGCTTGTGGATTGAAAAAACTTTGGATATTCTGATAGTCATCCTTTATATACCACAGTAATGTGAATTTCATGGAACTCAAATGGGAGTCATCTGCTTTCTGCTTGCCTATGTGAACAGGACAATGTACTCTGTCTAAAGAGACAATAAAGAAAACTAAGTCCTGTTTAAAAAAAAAAGATGGGCTTTTAAATACAAGTAGTATGTTAGATCATAGTTTCTACTGAACTAACACATATATGCAGAGAGTACTGATTTATAGAAAGCTTTTCAATTCCTACTAAGCTATAAGAGTTCAAAAAAATTCAAGGTTGAAATTTCTATGGAGCTTTATTTTTGCTTTGACTTTATGTTGAGAGAATGGAGGAAAGCATGGGAGAAAGCACAGTTCAGTAAAATTTTTATTTTTCCCCCACATCAAATAGGTTTTAAGAGATTAAGGTACTTTAGAAACTAAAAATCTTATTCACACAGGAAAAAAAGGAAACTTTAAGATTCTCTTTAACCCTGTTT
Organism: Dasypus novemcinctus; assembly: GCF_030445035.2. Taxonomy (NCBI): domain Eukaryota; kingdom Metazoa; phylum Chordata; class Mammalia; order Cingulata; family Dasypodidae; genus Dasypus; species Dasypus novemcinctus. The sequence goes on along the minus strand of NC_080704.1, from coordinate 65,199,588 downwards.
TCATAATAGAAAAGAGACAAAAGAAAATAAAATTGAAGTTTTGCGGTCACCCCTCGGGCTGAAGTGTGGTTTGCTGGCCTGGCAGGGGAGCGGCCGCGGTAGGCCTAATTCCGCTGTCCCCATAATAGGGTGGCTGGTCGGACTCACTGCCACCCCTGAAGGAAGCTTGGCATGGGCGCAGAGTGCCCTCGGGTCTCCCCTTCTCGGCAGCCATGCTTCCGTGGCCGCCCCTCCTCCCAGATGGCGCCACCCGATGCCTTGTGGGGCGGCACCCTTCTTCTTCGTTCTCCCTAGGGCAGAAAATTCCAGTCTGCCCTTTTCCCCTCCCCCGACAGCAGCAACAGCCAGGCGTGGGCGGGAAACTCAAGTCTGCCCTCCACCCCAGCAACAGCAGCCACCAATCCCTAAACCCTGCCCCTTCCCCCAGCAACAGCGACAGCCAATCCCTAACCACCACCCCTCCCCCATCAAGTACCGCCCACTGACCTTTCGCCGGCAACCAATCAGAACAGGGCGTGGCTTCGACCAATCAGCCTTCCCCAGCCCCTATAAAACTGTTGCCTCTCCCTCAATAAAGTTGGACTTGCGTGTTTACCTTGTCTCCTCGGTAGTTCTTCTGCCATGCGCCCTCCAGTCCTGAGAGCCCCCGACAAGGGCCTGGCCTCCCTTGTCCCCAGTTCGTCGCCTGCTTCTCCGGGCGACCCCTTCATCGCCTGCTTCTCCGGGCGACCCCTTCGTCGCCGGCTTCGCCGGGCGACCCCGTCAGCCGAACCGCGCAACCCCTTGTGAGACCGATCCCTCGTCTGCTGCCGGACCGACCCCTCGTCCCAAGTGGGACCGACCCTTCATCCCAAGTGGGACCGACCCCTCGTCCAGAGCTGGACCGACCCCTCGTCCACAGCCAGACCCCACCTCTACCGACCGAGCAAACTGTTGCAAAGTTTCTTCCATAAAAGAAAAGTGCTGCTAATCAAAGAGGGACTTTTGCGACCAAATTAGTCAATGCTATACTCCTGGAAAAGCTTACAAAGCCTTAAAATGATCAGTGCTACAAAGAAACAAGAAAGGAAAACTAATACTGTCTTTGAAACAGTATCTGTGGGTTGATTGTTGTATAATAAACTTTGATGCTGTGAAATTACAACTTTATTACACACTGAAATTCATGATCTTAAAATGAGCTTTCAATTTCTGTTGGGCACCTTTGAAAAATTAATGTCCCAACCATAAAATTTCAAATGAGATTGAAATGTATTGTGATTTAAGGCAAAAACTATGTATAAATCTATGTTTTACTTTCTGTTTTAATTTCAGAGTGATTACTGTTTGGGAAAGCTCTTCAGAGAATCTTTTATAAATTACTATTTCTCATTATCAGTCATGCCCGAATGATCCCAGCAAGCTAAGGTTCTGTCTCTAAGATATGCATCAAACCTAGTACATACTAAAACTCTTATAATGCCATGAATAGTTTTTGTGTAATTAGTCATTAGAGAAACAATTATTTTCCTAATATAATGACATAGAGCTTTGAGAGTTAATAAAAGATTCTGTTAGTCATTAAAAATGTTATTAATGGACAGTGTAGGGAAAAGCAGGCTACACTTGAGTAGGTAAGTAGACTTGACAGGCACAAATGAAGCTAGGGTATCACCAGGGAGACAGGAGAGAGCAGGTGGACAGAGTTGCCCAGCTGGACACTGGGGTAAAGTAAAGCCACCCAACAGGCACCAGAGAATAGGGAAGAGTACCAGACAGCCCAGGAAAGAAAAATCACCCAACTGACCCTAGAGAAGGGGGAGTCATGCAGCCAGCATTGGGGGAGAGTGGAGATGCTGAGGAGTGATCCCACAGAAGGACCTGTGCCCAGCCTGTTTAGGGTAAAGGGGAGCAGGGAAAGCTGTGAGAAGAGCTGAGGGAAGTTAGTCAGAGGTGTTCTTTTATCTCTCTTTTTCCAATTTCTGTTTATCCTTTTTTTCTCTATACAGGTAGAGGTGGAGAGACTGGATGTGGGATGATTTATTGGTTGGTGCAAGCAGCTTAATAGGAGTAGACAATTGAGTTGTTGGTGGCCTATAAGGGAAGCCTGTTTAATTCTCTCTTCACCCTGCAGAGAGGGAGGTTGTTCATTGATTAATTGAACAAAAAGGCAGCCTAAGAGTAGGAGCCTACCTGGTACTGGTGGTCTGAGAAGGAGACTCAGATTTCTGTATTGCTTTGTTTTTGCTTCTACTCATCCTTATTTTCTTTCCTTCTTATATTGGTTTTCTTCATTTCTTTATTCTCTTCCTAGTTCTCTTGTGTTTTATTTTTTCCATTTTCACTTTTTCTTTTTCTGTATTAATGTTTTTTTCTTTCATTATCTCCTTCTTCTTTAATTCCTTTCTGCTTTACCTGTTTTTTCTTTTTCTCTTCTTGTCTCAAATTTTCTGGTCTTTCATTTCATTTTATTTTTTCCTGTTTCATTTTGGATCTTATATATTTTTATTCCTGTTTACTACTTTTTCCTCTTATTATTTAATTTTGCTGCCTTTTTTGTTCTTGTTCTTTCCTTCTTTTTATGCTTTAATTTTTTTTCTCTTCTTCTTTCTTTCAGTTTTAGGATCTAATATAATTTCTGTTGAAACCAGACAACTACAGGATATAGAATAAGTGGAACAAAGTGATAAAGAGGACTCATAACACAAACACAAATAAAAGTAAATACACAGACTAGCAAGCAATATTAACAAACTGAATAAGCACATTGAGATAAATAGATGCCTAAACATCAGCAAAAAATTACAAGCCATATTAAGAAAAAGGAATTCATTGCCCAGTCTAAAGAACAGACTAAAAAGCAGGAGGAGACACACAAAGTTGAACAACTAATCTAAGATGGACAAATAAATACCTTTAAACAACTCAATGAAATGACGGAAGAGAGAGAAGATATCAAGAACACATAGAGGGAATAGGAGAGGCAGGGCAAGATGGTGTCCCAGTGAGTGCACCTTCCTCATCATTCCTGCAAAAAAGTGGAGAAAGAGTTGGGAAAGAATCATGCCTGAATGAGCTCTTCTGGGAACCCACAAAGCAGGAAGTTTCTGGAAATTGGTCTGAAGAGAGTACGAGAAAAGGAGTGCTTGCTCAAGGTAAACCGTGGATTTGACACTTGAAAAGGAAGCTGTGGGAAAGCTAAACTCTTCCCCTAGAGCTGTTAGCCACAGCATTCCCTAAAAACTGCCGGTTGCACAGTGGCATTCCTGAGCCCCTTGTTCCCCAAACAGGTGATCACAGAATCTGCATTCCCTGAAACTTGCATTTCACAAACCCTGTGTTCCCCATAAACCATGTTCCCAGAACCCAGGTTCCTCAAGCCCACATCCCTCAATCCCACGGTCCCTGAACCCTGGCATTCTCCTAGCCCACTGGTTTCAGAAAAACACCAAGAGTGGGAGGATTCTGGTGAGGGGTGCAGAGGAGCTTAAGGACTACAGGATCAATTTTCTGGTTCCCCGTTGTTTTGAGCTTGGAGGAGAATGCAAGCTGTCTTGGGGAGAGGCTAGGAAGAGATGATAGGTGGATCTGCTGAGAGAGCCAGATTTACCTAAATGCCCTGAAATAGGGAAAATTGGTCTGGGAGTAGGTGAAGCCAGGCAATTAACTAGTCCTGTGCAGCACACCTAAGGGAGGGGGACAGTAGGACATCCTTGGTAGGCTTCCAAAAGCATATTTAGGGTTCCTTACAAGGTGTGTGTGCTCTCTCTCAAAAAGACTAAGAACCTCTGGTTCGTTGGACCTAGACAGGCAAGCTAACAGAGAGGTGAAGTTGGTTAACCACCACACCAGGGAAGCAAGAGGGTCTACAACTGCAAGCAGGAGAATGGCATCCATCATCCATCTGAAATCTAAGTCCCCTCTTACTACAGACATGGAATGGACATCACCATCCCAGGATCCACAGGATGGAGGAACAAAATATGGATTAGAGTGGGCTTACTGATATTCTACTATGGAAATTTTGTGATTAGTAATGAAAGAAATTGTAGCATTGATGTGGAGAAAGTGACCAAGTTAGTTGCTGAGCACAGGGAGAGGGAAGAAGAGATGTGATGTGGGGGCATTTTTGAGACATGGAGTTGTCCTAAATGATATTGCAGGGACAGATGCTGGGCATTATATATCCTGCCATAACCCACTGAATGGACTGGGGGAGAGTTTAAACTACAATGTAAACTATTAACCATGTGGTGCAGCAGTGCTCCAAAATGTATTCACCAAATGCAGTGAATGTGCCACAATGATGAAAGAGGTTGTTGATGTGGGAGGGGTGGGGTGAGGGGGGGGGTTGGTGGTATATCGGAACCTCTTATAGTTTTTAATGTAACATTTAAAAAAGATAAAGAGACCATAGGGGGGATAAAAGAGACCAAGAGACATTATTTTCTGTGGTGAGTTGGTTCACCAGGGTCCCATTTGAATCTCAGAGGGGAGCTCTCATGCAGGCTTCCTGCTGTCCTGGGAGAGAGGGAAGGGGGAAGGGAGGAAGGGTGAAGGATAGACTCCTAAACGGTTTGTTCAATTGCAAAGAGGACTCATTGCTTGAGGGCTTGTCTGGATTTTTTGGTCTTTTTTTGTTTTTTGTCTTTCCTTCTTCTTTATCCCCTCACAACCATTTCATTTTTTCTCTTTCTCCATTTTTTTCTTTTTTTCTGTTAGGTGCTACAAGCAGTGTTTCTTGTTTGCTGTGCTTCCTCATCCTCGAATTCCTCTTTTCTGGGATACTGATTTTGGCTACCAATGCTATCCCCTTTCTTTTACATCTTTCTATCTTCCATCTTTTATTGTTTCTCTTACATTCCACCTCTCTTTGCTTAGCCCCCAGTTTTTCTGCCTCTTTATTTCTAACATGTCTATTCTGTATTTTATCTTTTATTCACTCTTTATTTTATTGTCCATTCTGTTCTCTTTCCCTCTCTACTGACTACACTGGCCTTTTAAGTCATACTATATTCTTCTCCATATTCAGTTTACCATCTCATTGTAGGTACTCCACTTTTTTACTGTTATAACTCTACACAGCTTATGTGAGTTTAATATTAATTCTCATAATTCTCACATGATTCCTCTGCTAACATTTACTATCAATACTACTATTATACTTTTTCTTATCTTACTTCTTTTGCTTTCCCTGGCCCTAAATTTTCCTTCAAAGGACCTTAGACAATGAGAAGGAAATTAAATGAGAAGAATAAAGTGTCAAAGAGAAGACTTAACACACCAAAAGAGTACCTAAATAAATCCCAAGACTAGTTAGAGAGTTAGAGAAGCTTATCACCTGAACACACTCTTCAAAATAAAATGATGGCCAGAGAGAGAAAAAAAAATACAAACCATAACAATAATCAGGAAAACACGGCCCAATCCAATGAACAAACTAAAAACCAGGAAGAGGAGAAGAACATCAAACAACTAATCAAAACTCTCAAAACAAATAACATTGAACAATTTAATGAACTGAAGAAAGAGATTAAGGATATTAAGAAAACACTTGAAGAGCATACAGAAGAAATTGTAAACATACACATAAATATAATGGGTATGAGGGTGATGAACAGCACCATCCCAGGAATCAAATACACACTTTCAGGAAATAACAGCAGCTTTGAAGAGGAAGAGGAAAGAATCAGTGATGTGGAAGACAGTACATTTGAAATCATATAGTAGAATTGATCAATAAAAAGATAGAAAAAAATGAAGCAGGGACTTAAGGACACAAATGACAACATAAAATGCACAAACATATGCATTATAGGTATCGCAGAAGGAGAAGTAAAGGAAAAGGGGACAGAAGGGATGCTGGAGGAAATAATGGCTGAAAAATTTCCAAAACTATTGAGGGGGTTGGTTGTACATGTCCAGGAAGTACAATGCACCCCAAACAGGATAAATCTCAACAGGCTTACCCCAAGACATATACTTGTCAAATTATCCAATGCTCAAGACAAAGAGAAAATACTGAAGGTAGCAAAAGAAAAGAGAACCATCACTTGTATGTGAAGCTCAATAAGAATAAGTGCTGATTTCTCATCTGAAACCATGGAAGCAAGAAGGCAGTAGAATGACATAGTCAAGACCCTAAAAGAAAATAAAAATTTTTGAGAGAATACACTATCCAGCAAAGCTAGCCTTCAAAAATGATGGAGAGTTCAAAATATTCACAGATAAACAGAAACTAAGAGAGTATGCCAACAAGAAACTTGCACTTTAAAAAACACTAAAGGAGATCTGCAGGAGGAAACAAAACAAAACAAAAAAAACAAAGAGAAGAGCCAGATTTGGGGGAGATTGTAAGAACAACAAAAAAGAAAAAGAAAAAAAATAACCTATGACATACCCACATTAAAGGAAAATATGACTAATGTAAGTAATTCCATGAGATTAATAACACTAAATGTCAGTGGATTAAACTCAACTGTCAAGAAACACAGGTTGGAAAAATGGATAAGGAAATATGAGCCATCTATATGCTGTCTACAAGAAACCCATTTTAGACCAGGAATTCAAGAAAGTTGAAAGTGAATGGCTGGAAAACAATCTTAGAGGCAAACAATAAACAAAAGAGGGCAGGAGAAGCTATATTAATATGAGAAAAAATAGACTTTAAATGCAAAACTACTGTGAGAGACAAAGATGGACAGTACATAATAGTCTAGGGGTAATCTTGCAGGAAGAAAGAACAATCATAAACATTTATTCTCCTAACCACAGTGCCTCTAAATATGTGCAGCAAACACAGGAAATAAAAGGAATAGATGCCTCTACATTTATAGTGGGGGAATTTAATTCACCACTATCACCATTGCCAGAACATCTCAACAGAGAATCAATAAAGAAACAAGAGTTTGAACAATATATTAGAGGAACTGTACCTAAAAGATAAATTATACCTAAATACAGAAAGATATACCCAAATACAACAGGATATACATTCTTCTCAAGCATACATGGATCATTCTCCAAGACAGACAAATTGCTAGGCCACAGAGAAAGACTCGATGAATTCCAAAATATTAAAATCATATGAAATAATTTCTCTGACTACAGTGGAATGAAGCTGGAATTCTGCAAGGAACAGAGTCCCAGATTAGGCAGCAAGATATGGAAGTTAAGCAACACACTCTTAGAGAAACAGTGGGTCAAGAGGAAATCTAAAAAAAAAATCCATAACTACCTTGAAATTAATGAAAATGATAACACAACATATCAAAACTTATGGGAAGCAGCAAAAGTTGTACTGAAAGGGAAATTCATAGCCATAAATTCATACATCAAAAAAGCGTTAAATTGAAGACCTAATTGCACACTTTCAGGAATTATTAAAAACCAACAAACTATCTCAAAAGTAAGAAGAAAGAAAGAAATAAAAAGATCAGAGCACAACTAAATGAACTAGAAAAAAGGAAGGCACTAGAAAAGGTAAACAAAACAAAGGGCTGGTTCTTTGAGGAGGTCAATAAAATTGACAAACCCTTAGCTAGAGTAACAAAGCAAAAAAAAAAAAGAAGAAGATGCAAATACACAAAATAAGAACTGAGATAGGAGATATCAACACTCACCACACAGAAAAAAAGGCTGTCATAAGAGGATACTTTGAAAAACCATATGCCAAGAATTGGAAAATTTAGAGGAAATGGACAAGTTCCTAGAAACACATAGCACCCTACATTGACAAAAGAAGAAATTAATGATCTGAACAAATAATTCATAAATAAAAAGATAGAATCAATCTTTAAAAACCTCCCAATTAAGAAGCGCCCTGGAACAGATGGCTTCACAGGTGAATTCTACCAAACATTTGGGAAAGAACTAAACAACAATCTTGCCTAAAAACTTTCAAAAAAAAAAACAATGCAGAATGAACATTGCCTAACTCATTCTATGATGCCAACATTACTATAATACCAAAGTCATACAAAAACACCACATAAACACATCAAAGGAAAAATTGCATGATCATGTCTAGAGATGCAGAAAAAGCATTTGACAAAACACAGCAACCTTTCTTGATAAAAACACTGCAAAAGATAAGAATAGAAGGAAACTTTTTGAACAGAATAAAGGGTATACATGAAGAACCCACAGCTAACATTATTTACAATGGTGAAATCCTAAAATCTTTCCCTCTATGGTCACAAACAGGATGAGGAAGCCCACTATCACTGCTCCAATTTAACATTATGTTAGAAGTACTTCCTCAAGCACTGAGGCAAGAACCAGATACAAAAGGCATCCAAATTGGAAAAGAAGAATTCAAAATCTCACTATATGCAGACTACATGATCCTACAGATAGAAAGCACTGATACATCATAAGAAAGCCTCTAGAACTTATAAATAAGACCTTTAAAGTCACAGGTTATAAGATCAATGTTACAATGCTGAGGGTTAGACACACTAGACTGTCCTACCCCATTGGAAGCCACCAATTCTATCAAGAGAAACAATTTTCTATATTTGAGAACATCAGGCCACACCAAGAAGGGGGTACCCCTTCCCACACATTGTATGGGTCTCCATCCAATGATGTAACACACTATGACAAGATGAGCACTCACACACTCCCTAGAAGCCTGCCCCTGTGCCAGATGCACCCCTTTAAGCACTGAAAACAGGTATCCCTTCCTTATATTTTCTAAAGAGTTTTCTCAACCTTATACATCCAACCACATCCCTGACAATCTCCCATTTTCATCTGATCCTCCCAGCCCTTCCTCCAATTCCTGGGTCATCTGAACCATCCTCCAAATCCTAGCCCCCATCAAGCCTGCAAAGCCCCACCCAATAGTATCCCTATGCCCCCATTTTATTCCTTCCCTGTACAACTACTTACCTCCACTTAATCATAGATTTTACCCATGTAGGCATCAGCTCAAAATCTTCCTCTCCCCCCAATTTCCTGTAAATCTATCATCCAGTCTCTAGCTCTCTGAGACAGCTTTGGTCTCATTGTGGCCCCTGAGGGGAGGGAGAGTGGAATAGGAAAGACAGAAGCAGGGTAAATGGCAGCAATGGAAGTGTTCCACTAGATCATGCAGTGCTGGATATAGGACATGCTAAATTTCTCCAGAAATCTATAAAAGTCTATAGGCTAAAATGTAAGCCATAAAGTAAACCAAAATGGAACCATGTTTGGTAGCTATGTTTCCTTATCTGTACATTAGCTACAGCAAATATAGCATAAAGATGTAAAAAGATCATTCCTGGGGAAGGGGGAAGAGTTTGATGTTGGATATATGGGAATCCCCTGTATTGTATATGTGACTTTACTGTAATCAAAATCATTTTTGAAGACAACATTAAAAATAAAAAAAATAGGTGTAGACACTGAGGAAGGAATGAAAGAAATTGCCTTGCCACTGTACATAAGGGCAACACCTATTACAGTAATGAAAGGCAAAATATCAAAAACAAAGTTTTATGATATTTTTCATTTTTAATACCCCAATTTATGTTTTACTTTATTTTAGTTTTTTCTAAATTAGTATTTATTCTATTTTTAATCTTTAAACCTATCATTATCATTTGATTGTCCTACTAATTGAATTTGGCAATATATTAGGCTTCATTTTTTATGAAATTTTGGACCACAAAGGACTCAACTATGGCAGGGGAGGAACACTGTTGTATGGTGTTATTGATGGGGGCACATGGTTTAGAGGAAGTTCTCCAGGGCATGTATAAAGGGTATATAAAACTGTTCAGATATTCGTTGGGTATTTTCACAGTAGTTATAGTTACAAATGACAACTAAGGTAGTGCTTACTTCCTAGCCAGGGAAGCTCTGCCATATTCCACAATGGAAAAGCAACAATTCCCCAAGTGCAAGGGCAAAGAACAGTGAAGAAGAATGGTCCAATGATGAACTTTTGATCCTGATGACTATGTTTATGAGCCTGTGTGCCTGAAATTTCAACTAGGCCTAGAGCAGCAGGGAGGTCTAGAGTTACTGCTTCAGAGCCTCCATGTTGCTCATACGTGGCCACTGTCTAAGACAAACTCAGCATGTAAATGCATTACCTTCCTCCCAGCATGGGACGTGACTCCCAGGGATGAAACTTCCTGGCATTAAGGGATTACTACCAATTACTAACCGGTGATGCAACCAGAAAAAGGCCTTGAATAAAAGGGGGAAAAGTTAGAGACAAATGAGCATATATGGCTAAGAGTCTTCAAAAAACAATTGGGAGGTCAGAGAGGTCATGCTTATGCATGCCTCAGCAGGATCCCAGAGACAGCCTAAGTAGATACAACCCCATGTACCTGTGCTCGTGAGGGCTACATAGACACACAGGTTCTACAGTCTGGCAGATGACTCTGGAGCTCAGTGCCTTGTCAGTGGGCCCTACTTTCAAGTTTGTTTTCCTGAGTGTGATGGTGTTGGACTCAGATGTGACCTTTTTACACATGCCTCTTCTGTCACTTTTACTGAACCTGTGGTTGGTGCTGGGGTGGTTTATACTCAGGAGACTTGAAACTCTGGTTTGGCCATGTGCCAGCTGCATCCTGAGCCTCAGTAGAGTTGCAACCCAGACCCTCTGGTTCTTTGGACTTACCCAGGTCAGCTAACAGGGAGGTTAAGATGGTCAGATACCACACTAGAGAATCAAGGGCCTACAACATCAAGCAGGAAAATTACATCCATGAACCATGTGGGATCTAAGGCCCCTCTTGATGTAGACTTGGAGTGGACATGACCATCCCAGGGTCCACAGTATGGAGGAAATAAAATATGGATTAGGGTGGACATACTGCTATTCTACTATAGAACTATTGTGACTAGTAATGGAAGAAATTGTAGCATCGATGTGGATAACTTTGCCATGGTAGTTTCTGAGGGCAGGGAGAGAGAAGAAGAGATGTAATGTCGGGGCATTTTTGGGACTTGGAGTTGTCCTAAATGATATTGCAGGGACAGATTTTGGACATTATATATCCTGCCATAACCCATTGAATGGACTAGGGGAGAGAGTAAACTAAAATTCAAACTATTATTTATGTGGAGCAGCAGTGCTCCAAAATATATTTACCAAATGCAATGAATTTGCCATGATGATGAAAGAGGTTGTTGATGTTGGAGGAGTGTGGGCTGTAGGGTGTGGGGTAAATGGGAACTCCTTATATTTTTAATGTAATATTTTTTGTGATTCATGGATCTTCAAAAAATGCTATTAAATAAATAAATAAATAAATAAATAAAGTAAATTAAGTTTTCATTCCTTTGGATTAGATTACTTGATAATACTGCTTTAGGGATTTTGATTGGACTATGTCAGTGAGGCGTGACTCATTTTGACTGTCCACCTCCTTATTGGGTCTGATATAAATTTACCCATATAGACAGACACAAGAAAAACAAAGCTGGTATATTTTATTCTTCAGTGTGAGAGAAAGGACTATAGGAAATCAGAAATCCCAAAGAGCCTCAAAGATCTGAAGCATCATAGAGAGATGAGACATTTGCCTGATAGTTTGCAGGTGAAATTGGGAAGAAAGCAGAGCAGCCAAGTCTGAGAGAAGAAGCTCAATAAGAGACAAGCCCTATGCCTGGTTGCCCTCAACTGAGCTCTGGGAGATGGTACAGCCTGGAGGAGAAGGCAGAGATCACACAGACATTGCCCACCATCTTGCTTCATCACATGGCAGCTGACTTGGATAAGAAAGCACTTCTTTTTTTTTTTTTTTTTCAGTATAATCACATAGTTGTATTTTCATCATTTCAGTCATTTTTAGAGCATTTTCATTATTCCAATAATAATAATAATAATAAACAAAAAACAAAAAATAAAATCTCATCATTTCTCAATTTCTCTATGCTTCCCCTGCCATACATAACTACTATTCTGTTTCTGTCTCTCTAGTTTATTTTTATTTATATTTTGGAAAAACAGTCTTATAAATTAAATATCACCCATACTTGTATTTTACATGAAGTTTCAGATGTTATACAGTCCCATGTTACATTTTTTAGCTTTCCTTTTAGCAATGTACATGTCCTTAGACTTTCCCTTTCAACCACTGTCATACCCATATAATAACTCTGTCAGTTACAAACACTATGATATGCATTCACCATTTCTATTCATTTCCAAAGATTTACAAACAATCTTTTTACCAATTCTGCACAGATTAACCCTCAGAACATGATCCTTTGTTTAGAAAATCTGAAGAAATCCACAAGAAAACTATTAGCGCTAAAATACGAGTTCAGCATAGTGGCAGGGTACATGATCAACATGCAAAAATTGATTGGTTTCCTGAACACTACCAATGAACAATTCAAAAAGGAAATCAAGAAAATAATTCCATTCACAATAGTCTTTAAAAAATAAAATATCTGTGAAAAAGTTTAACCAAGGATACAAAAAATTTGCACAACCAGAACTACAAAACACTGCTGAAGGAAATCAAAGATCTAAATAAATGGCAGATCTAAATGAATGTTCATGAGGATGAAAAGAGTTAATAATTGTTAAGATGTTAATATTACCCAAAGCAATATACAAATTCAATGCCTTCCCTATCAAAATTCCAGGAGCCTTTTTTGCAGAAACGGAAAAAGTAATCCTCAAATGCATCTGGAACTACAAGGGCCCCGATATCCAAAACGACTTTGTTTTTTTTTGTATGGGCCATGATGTGGACCATTGTCTATGAGGTGCAGAGGTGCCCAAAGATGTACTTACCAAATCCAATGGATGTGTCATGATGATGGGAACAAGTGTTGTTGGGGGGGGGGAGAGGGGGGGTGGGGTTGAATGGGACCTCACATATATATTTTTAATGTAATATTATTACAAAGTCAATAAAAAAAAAAGAAAGCACTTCTTATGGTGCCTTGAATTGGACTTTTCATGTTTTCATGTTCTTGGAACTGTAAGCTTTTACCCTTTATAAGAGCAAACAAATTTCTGGTAAATGGGAAATTTTCAAGCTTTATTTCTTGAAATATTCTTTCTGCCCCCTTTCTCTCCTCTTCTTCTGGAACTCCCATGACACATGTTTTTGAGCTTCATGTTATCATTCAACTCCCTGAGCCTTGGTCATCTTTTTCCAATCTTTTCTCTTTCTTCTCTCTTTTCAATTTCAGCTGTTCTGTCTTCTGCATCAGTTATTTTTTCTTCTATGATTTGAGTCTGCAGTTGTATGCCTCCATTTTCTTTTTAATCTCAACTATTGTGTCTTTCATTTACATAAGCTCTTTTATTTTTCTATTCAGATCTTTAAATTCTTTTTTGTGCTGGCCCAGTGTCTTCTTGATGCATTTTATCTCTTTAGCCATATTGTTTGTCAACTTATTGATTTGATTTAGCAGATTTGTATGAACCACATTGATTAGTTGTCTCAAATCCTGTGTCTCATCTGGAGATTTGGTATGTTCCTTTGCTTGAACCATATCTTTATTTTTCTTAGTATAGCTTGCAATTTTTTGCTGGTATTTAGGCTTCTGTTTATGATGGTGAGTATACTCTGATCCTCAATTCCTCTGTCTTGCATTAGTATTTAGTGACAAGAGACTGTGTTATTGCTGTTTTTTGATTCTTGGTTCAACCTGCCCTAGCTCTATAGGATTGTCCCTGTCTAGTTGCTCAAATTCAGGCTATGGAACCAGTAAAGGGGGGGGGATGCAGACTAGCTTCCAAGGGGATTGGGGAGGTAGGCTGCAAAGGCATGAAAAAGCCACTTTTATTTTCATTTTCCTTGCATGCATTTCCTTGGTCTGTCAGCAGATTGTGCTCCTCATCAGACCTCTCAGCTTGAATCCTGTTTGGAATATGTTCACTCTTTCCCTTCCCAGAACAATGTGACAGAGGATACTGCCTCAGGCTTTGTAGAGCCTTACAAATCAAACTTCCTCAGAAGCTGTTCTTTCCCCTTATCTGGCATCCCCCTTCCTTTTCCTGTGTCAGAAATAATTCCATTCCCTTCTGCATCCTCAACAACCAGTACTGGTCAGCAAGGAGTTTGAGATGGTTGGATCTCTTTAGTCTGCTGGCTCCTAGAGCAAACAATGGTATGGCCCCACCCAGCCTGGGATGACTTGTGGGACACAACAGACCAAATTTGCTGGCTGAAAGCTGAAACTCCCTTAAGCTGCATCCCTTTTTCTCCTCTTTCCTAAGGAAGTAGACACCTGCAGCTCCCTCTGTCCCTAGCCACTGGCCAGAGGGCAGAGTACTCAAAGTTGTCTGCTCCAAGGGTGGGTGGAAGGGTGCTGGCAGCTGCAGCTGCAACTTTTACTCACAGATGTTTCCTGTTGGGACTTTTTCTGCTTTTTCTTTGCCCCTCTCTCCTTTGGATGGTTTCAAGCCTTTCTCTGATAGCCTATGCCCTACATTTTTTTCTAGGCCATTTCTGCGAGTCCTCTAGCTATTTTTCTGTGAGACAAGAGAGTCCTGTGTCTCTTTAATTTTCCATCTTCCTGGAAGTCTTCCACTGATATTATAATCACCTATATTCCTCTAGTTCTTTCTCTTCTTCTTTCTTATAAATTCCCCATAGCATTTGATTTTCTGCTGTTCTAAATTCTGGTTGCTATCTAGTTTGTACATACTGCCGTTTAACTTTCTGCTCACCACCCATCAGCCCTCCCAAGTGTTCCCTGATTAACTGTACAGATTTCAGAATGGAATCCAATCTGGCTAATAGTTTTGGACCATACCCAGTTAACCAGTTGATGGTTGATGATTAAAGATGTCAACAACTAATAACATCAACACTCAAAAATTGCTTCACTGGCTGCTAAGAAGAATGAGACAGAATTGGATGCATTATTACTGAAGGACCCCCAATGATATATCAAATGAAAACAAAATCTATAAAACAATACAGAAACATACTGGGATCCCATATACACACATACTATATAATTGAAAAAGATCTGGAAGGCTACACAGCAAATCATTAATAGTGGGGAGGAGAACAATACTTCAGGGGGTGTCAAAAGTATGTAAACAGGGTTTTCACTTTTTGGTCTAAGTAATTCTATTTCATCTCCACCACTCCCAACAGTTGTATTGCTGTATGTTTTGTTGTGATCTCTCAAGGATTCCTCCTAAGATTTTCTCTCTTTGCTACACCCAAACAAAGAAAATCTGAATTGTAAATCACTGTCACCCTGTGGCTGGCAGAGCTCATTGCTAGAACACAGGTTTTACTGAAAAGGAATTCAGCAATGAGGCCTATTTTTCTATTCTAAAAGCAGTTTCCTTTTACTATCATTGAACAACCTCCACTTTGTGCCAATGAACTTCATACAGCAAAACCCCCAACCTCCATCAATTTATCCCCTAAACTGAAGAACAAACAATATGTAGAAAATAAGAAATTCATAGTATAAAGCAGTACATGTTTAAGGTCAATCACTTAGTTACAAAGACAGTAAGCATGGTAAAAATTCCACACCTATAAAATAATCTGTGTGCTAGTATGAAGGCACTGAGCTATAGAGGCATGGATTGGTTTTAGCTGGGTGAAGCATAAGGCAAAATGGAAATCACTCAGTTGCCATTAAGGGCTGGACAGGCAGTGTAGTGAATGATATGCAGGATCAGCTATTTCAGAGCATGTGCTATTTTTCCAGGAGTACTATACCAAAGGGCAGAGAGGAGTGGTGGGAACAATCTGCCTTGGATACAGGCAATAAGGGGGCAGTGAATTGACTATAGAGGATTTTAAAACAATAATAAAACTGACTAAAAGTCATCCTGCTTTTAATTAACACCATGCAAAAATGCCAAAGATAAAATACTCTTTTCTGCCAAGGCAGATATTCCCACTGCCTTCCCCCCATGAAAGACCACTGCCTAAAGAAAACAGTGGGTCATGTGAAACATTGAACATTTTTTAAATTAAACTTTTTATTTTGAAATAATTGTAGATTCACATGCAGTTGTGAAAAGTAATACAGAAACTCTCTCCATTGCTGTTTTATAGCCATACCCACTTCCCTCCTGCCTCCACTCCCCTTACCTCTGGCAATTACTAAACTGTTTTCCATTTCTATAATTTTGCCATTTCAAGAATGTTATAAAAATGGAATCATATGCATTTTAAAAGCCTATCAAAAATGGGATTTGCAGTTTTCACTCAACATAATTCTTCATAGATCATTCCAGGCTGTTGAGTGTATAAACATTTCTTTCCTTTTTTTTTTCCTAAGTAATATTTCACGGTATGATTGCACCACGGTTTGTTTAACCATTCACCTGTTGAAAGACATGCGTATCATTCCCAACAGTAGGCTATTACAAATAAAGCTTCTATAAATACTAATGTGAAGGTTTCATGTAGAATTAAGTTTTTATTTTTCTGTTATAAATGCCCAAGTGGTCAATTGCTGGATTGTGTGTTAGTTGCATGTTTAATTCATTTAGTTTTTAAGAAACTGTCAAATTATTTTCCAAAATGGCTATATCAATATACATTCCCACCAGCAATGCATGAGTGAGCCGGTTACTCCACATGTTCAACAGCACTTGATGTTGTCACAACTTTTTTTTACAAAACAATTTCATTGAAATATATTAATAAAGCATAAATCCATCCAAAGTGTACAATCAATGGCATTTAGTATAATTGCATATTTCTGCATTCATCACTACAATAATTTTTAGAGCACTTTTGATATTTCAATAATAATAATACTGAAAATAAAAACAAAACAAACAAGCCTGGTGTTTGCACAGGAGACTTGAGTCTCTGGGCTGTCCATGTGTTAGCTAGGCCCTGAGCCTCAGCAGTGTGCAGCACCTACTCTCCAGTTCATTGGACTTACCTAGGTCAGCTGATAGGGAGGTGAGGATGTACAAGCACCACACCAAGGAACCAAGAGAGTCTACAGCTGTGAGTCACAAGACTCCCATCTCCAGTTATGTGGGATCAAATCCCCTTCTCAATTGAAAGGTGGAGTGGGCATCACCACCCCAGGGTCTTCAGGATGGAGGAATAAAATATGGATTACAATGGACTTACTGGTATTCTACTATAGAATTATTGTGATTCTAGCAATGGAAGAAATTATATCATTGATGTGGAGACTGTGGCCAATAGAGTTGCTGAAGGCAGGGAGAAGGAAAAGGAGGTGTGATATGGGGGCATTTTTGGGACTTGGAGTTGTCCTGAATGATATTACAGTGGCAAATGCAGGACATTATATATCCTCCATAACCCACTGAGTGGACTGGGGAAGAATGTAAACTACAACGAAACTATAATCCATGTTGTGTAGCAGGGCTCCGAAATGTATTCATCAATTGCAATGACTGCACCATACTAATGAAAGAAATTGTTGATATGGGAAAAAAGGGGGTTTGGGGAGTGGGGCATATGATAGTTGCGGCTGGGGCGGCTTGCACCCCGATGCTGACGGGGGGGTTTGGAGGGGTCAGACTAGACCGCAGTGGCGTCTGATGCTACGGCAGACAGCATCAGAGGGGCTCTCAGGCGTGGAGGACGCACGACAAGGGGAGGAAGAAAGCCGCGGAGACCAGGTCTGTGCGCAAGTCCGGTTTATTGCGGAAGGGGACACAGCTTTATAGGGTTAGGGACTGCGTGGAGGGATTTGATAGGTGCGGGCGGGTACTGCTTCCTGATAGGTGATTGTAAGCGGTTGCTAGGCAGAGGGCTGGCTGAGAGGTTTGGAATAGGGGAGGGGAAAGGGGGAGTGAGAGCTGGCCGGATGTTGGGCTAGGCGGGAGATAGAAAGGGGGAGGGCAGCGCCGGCCAGCCGCTAGCAGCAAAGGCCTAGTCAGGCGTGGTCACCTTATCTAGTGGCCCAGTGGGCAGAGGCGGTATCACTTCTTGCCGCTCCGTTTGCTACTGTGGCAAGCCGGGCGCCCTTCCTCCCACAATAACCTCCTATATTTTTAATGTAACATTTTATGTGATCTATGTATCTTTTAAAAATAAATAAAATATATTTATGGAATTAATAATTAAATTTAGAGCTTTTAAAACACAAGAATACACGTTCAATTAGCTGTCAGAGCAGTGAGATGCCATGTCATTTAGCCTTTAGAGCTGCTTTGAACATCTGTGAAAGAATAAAGAATGGAATGGATAAATAAAAATAAATTTATATATATATAAATAACATCCATATTCATATTTCACATGAGTGTTGACCCTATTATAAACCCCATGTTACATTTTTTACCATTCTTTCTAATAATATACATGTCCTTAGACTTTCCCTTTCAAACACTTTCATACCTGTATAATAGCTCTGCTAGTTACAAACAGCATGATGTGCTCTCAACATTTCCATTCATTTCCAAAGAATTAGCAAACAACCTTTTAACCAATTTAGCACAGATTAATGATCAGCTTTTCATTCTCTGCCATCACTCTATTTTCGGGTGACCTATATTCTAATTAATTCTGTGAGTTTACATAATATATTTAATTCATAATAGTGCAATCATACAGTATTTGTCCTTTTGTGTGTGGCTTGGTTTACTCAACATAATGTTCTCCAGGATCATCCATGTTGTCATATATATATTATGACTTCATTTCTTTTTACCACTGCATAATACTCTATCATATTTAAACACCACAATTTATTTATCCACTCATCAGTTGTGAACACATAGGTTGTTTCCAAATTTTAGTAATCATAAATAATGATACTCTGAATATAAGTGCACAGATATCTATTCTTGTCACTGCTCTCAGTTCTTCTAAGTATATGCCTAGTAATGGTATTTCTGGGTCCTATGGGAAGTCTATATTCAACTTCCTTATGAACTGCCAAACAGTTCTCCACAGTGTCTGTCCCATTCTACATTCCCACCAACAGTGAATACGCATTTCTCTCCACATCCTCTCCAACATTACAGTTTTCTGACATTTTAATAGCAGCCAGTCTCATGTGTGTGAAATGATATCGCATTGTAGTTTTGATTTGCATTACAAAATCACTAGTGATATTCAACTTTTTTTCAGGTGTTACTTCACCACTTGAATTTCTTCTTTGGACAATTGTCTTTTCAAGTTGTTTTCCCATTTTTAAATCTGTTAGTTTGTCTTTTTATTGTTGACTTGTATGACAATTTTATATAAAATGGAAATCAAATCTTTTATAAGATATGTGATTGCAAAATATTTTCTTCCAATGAGTTGGCTGCCTTTTCACCCTTTTGACAAGTAATTTGAGGTGTAAAAGTGTTTAATTTTGAGGAAGTCTCATTTATCTATTTTTTTAATTTCTCATGCTTTGGATGTAAGGTTTAAGAAACTACGACCTACCAAAGGATCTTGAAGATGTTTTCCTACATTCACTTCTAAGAGTTTTGTGGTTGTCAATTTTATATTTGGTCCTTGATCCATTTTGAGTTAATTTTCATATAAGGTGTGTGATAAAGGTCATTTTTCTTTCTTTTGGCTATGGCTATCCAATTCTCCAGTTAGTTGAATAGACTGTTCTGGCCCATCTGGATGGGCTTAACAGTCTTGTCAAAAATCACTTGAGTGTAGAAAAGAGGGTCTATTTGAGTTCTTGATTCTGTTCCACTGGTGAATCTATCTATCTTTATGTAAGTACCAGACTGTTTTTACCACTGTAGCAAGGAACTATGGTTTAGAGTCTGTAGCAGTTTGATATGGTTATGAATTCCAAAAATAGATATTGGATTATGTTTGTAATCTGGTCTGTACCTGGGCATGATTGAGTTATGATTGGGGCTTTGTATGGGCCACGTCATTAAGGCATTGAGTCCCCATCCGTTGGTGGGTGGTGAATCATAGATAAAAGGCATGGCAAAGGACAGTGCTGGGGGTTTTTGACGTTGGAGTTTTAATATTGGAGTTTGATGCTGAAGCTTTAAGCTCAGCCCAGGAAGGTAGCACACAGAGGAAAGAGAAGCAAGCCCCAGGAAGTGAGGAACCCAGGAAGCCTGAACCCTCACAGATGTTGGTAGCCATTTTGCTCCCACATGTGAAAATAGTCTTCGGTGAGGGAAGTAACTTACGCTTTATGGCCTGGTATCTGTAAGCTTCTATCCTATATAAATACATTTTATAAAAACAGACAATTTTCTGGTACTTTGCATCAGTACTCTTTTGGTTGCCTAATACAGAATTTGGTACCAAGGAGTGGGGATGTGTTTTTGCAATTACCAAAATGCTGCAATGGTTTTATAAATGGGTAAGGGGTATTTTTTGGAGTAATTGTTAGATGCTTGGGAGAAAAGACCTACAGTGCTTTGAAGGGACTGCTGATAGCAATATGGATGCTAAAGAGACTTTTTATGAAGCTTTAGAAGTAAATGATCAAACTATTCTTAGAAACTGGAGGAAAGGTGATCCATGTTTTAAAGTTGTAGAGAATGTAACAAGATGAACTCCTGGTATTTTATGGAAGGCAGAATTTGAAAATGACTAGCCTGGGCATTTAGCTGAAGAAATTTCCAAAGAAAACCCAGAGAATATGGTTTGGCTTCTCTTTGCAGCTTATAGCAAAATTCCAGATGAGAGATATGCTAAGGATTGAACTGTCAGGCACAAAGAAAACAGAAACTGATTCTGGAAATTCTGAGCCTCTGGAAAGAAAGCTCCCAGATGAAAGTGCCCCATTGGAGAATTTAACTAAATGTGGAACTTGTAAATCAGGATTGAAGATTGTGGAAAGTCTTACTGTCTGATGGCTTGGACCCCTGCTTTTTGCACGCTAAACCAATAAGGTTTTGAGAGAGCTGAATGAACAAAACCACAGTCAGCTTGGATTAAAAGGGACATGGAAAGGAGAGTTTGAAGGAGAAACAGCTTTAAGAGGAAAACCATGGAAGCTGAGTTCTGGAATTAAGACATCATCTTGGGCCAAGAGACAAACCCCAACCATGTGTACAGAAAAGGTGAGT
Organism: Dasypus novemcinctus; assembly: GCF_030445035.2. Classification (NCBI taxonomy): domain Eukaryota; kingdom Metazoa; phylum Chordata; class Mammalia; order Cingulata; family Dasypodidae; genus Dasypus; species Dasypus novemcinctus. The sequence continues at coordinate 65,178,686 of NC_080704.1, read as the reverse complement.
TTGCACCAGTAGTTGAAGAGGGTGGATGTTCCTGCCTGATATTCTGGAAGAGTTTTGCTGCCCCAGGGTACAGAGAGAGTGAAACACATTCCCCAAGGATTATGGTGGTTAAAGTCAGCAACCCACAGGTCTGAGAGGGGTGGACTTGTCCCTCAAAGGTTAGGGAATTCCAGGTTGTCAACTTGTTGCTCTGAGATGGTTCAGCCTGTATGCCAAAGGTTAGGGGGAATGTTGTCTTCAGGTCACTGTACTAGGGGGTCATGACTCTAACCCAAAGATTGGGTAAGGTGTGGCAATCACCCCAACACTCTTGGAGCAAGAGGTCTGGATCTTTGTTAACACCCAGTTGCTGGATGAGGGTGGAAACAAAAAAACAAAAAAAGGTCATTGGGCAAGCCTCTGGAAAGGATGTGTTCCCATAAGGCCCCAACGAGAAGACACCATCATCTTAAGAATGACTCTCAGACTGAAATTGAATGGAGGATGCCCTGCAGATTTACTGAACTGTAGAGGACCTGTGACTCATGCACCCCCCCCCCCCAATTTCTCCCTATTGTAATGAAAATGTTTATCCTTTCTTCATTTGTGTATTGGAAACAGATGATTTGTTTTGCAAGTTTCAGAAGTCTATAGCAGACAAGACTTCGCATTTCTTTAAATTGATTGTGATATGATTTAGTACTTGCATTGTTACTGATTTAAGGTTTTTTAATATTGTAATGCCGTTTTGGAATTCAGAGGGTGGAGTGTAGCAGTTTGATATGGTTTTGAATTCCAAAAACAGATATTGGATTATGTTTGTAATTTGGTCTATGCCTGGGCATGATTGAGTTATGATTGGGTTTTGATTGGGCCACATCATTAGCACACAAAGGAAAGAGAAGCAAGCCCCAGGAAGGGAGGAACCCAGGAATAGATGTTGGCAGCCATCTTGTTCCCATATGTGAAAATAGACTTTGATGAGGGAAGTAACATATGATTTATGACCTGGTATCTGTAAGCTCCTACCCCAAATAAACAAACTTTATAAAAACCAACCAGTTTCTGGTATTTTGCATGATCACCCCTTTGGCTGACTAATACAGAATCCAAAATTGAGAGTCCTCCAATTTTGTTCTTTATTGTTAAGACATTTTTGGCTATTTTGGGTCCCTTACTACAGAAAAATTTGATTATTGGCTTTTCCATTTCCTCAATAAAAGGCTGTTGGGATTTTTATTGGGTTTGTATTGAATCTGTAAATCAGTTTCTGTAGAAATGACATCTTAATGATGTTTAGTTTTCCAAACCATGAACACGGAATGCCCATCCATAAGTCTTCTGTTTATTTTAGCCATATTTTGTGGTTTTCTGAATACAGGTCCGTTATGTTCTTCATTAAGCTTGTTCCTTAATATGTGATTTTTAAGTTGCTAATATAAATTATTTTTTCTTTTTTACTCCTCACATTGCACGTCAATATTATAAAGAAATTCTATTGATTTTCATGTATTAATCTTGTATCCCACCACTTTGCTGAACTCCTGTATTAATTCTAGTGGATTTGTGGATTTTTCATGCTTTTCTAGATATAGGGTCATATCATCATTGAATGATGAAAGCTTTACTTCCTTTCCTATCTGGGTGTGGTGTTTTTTTTTAATCTATCGTATCTGCTCTAGCTAGAACATCAAACACAATACGGAATAACAATGGTGACAGTGGGCATCCTTATCTTGGTCATAATCTCAGCGGATCATTGAGTACAATGCTGGCTGTATATTTTTCACATATGCACTGTTCACTTACAGAGAATGCTTCCTTCTATTCCTATTTTTGGTGTGTTTTTATCAAGAAAGTGCTGTATTTTGTCAAACGCCTTTTCTGCATGGACAGAGGAGATCTTGTAATTTTTCTTCTTTAATTTATCAAAGTGGTCTATTACATTAATTGATCTTCTTTTGTTGAAACATCCTTGCATACGTGGGATAAAACCACTTGATCTTGGTGTATAATTTTTTTTAAAGGCAGCTTTCAGATTCTGTTCGCAGGTATTTTTTTTTTTGACGATTTTTGCATTTACATATTTTAGATATATTGGTCTGTAATTTTCTTTTTTATGGTAACTTTAAATGGATTTGATATTAGGGTGATGTTGCCATCATAAAATGAGGTTGGTAGTGTTCTTTCCTGTTCAATTTTTGTAACTGTCTGCGCGAGATTGGTATTAGATTGTCTTTGACTGATTGGTAAAATTCATGTGTGAAGTCATCTGGTCCCAGGTTTTTCAGGGAGGTTTCTGATGAGTATTTCAATCTCGTTACTTGTGATGCATTTGTTTAGACCTTTAATTTTTTCTAGGGTCAGTGTAGGTGGTTCCTGTGTTTCTAGGAATTTGTCCATTGCGGTCACCCCTCGGGCTGAAATGTGGTTTGCTGGCCTGGCAGGGGAGCGGCCGCGGTAGGCCTAATTCCGCTGCCCCCATAATAGGGTGGTTGGTAGGGCCCACCGCCACCCCTGAAGGAAGCTCGGCATGGGCGCAGAGTGCCCTCGGGTCTCCCCTTCTCGGCAGCCATGCTTCCGCGGCCACCCATCCTCCCAGATGGCGCCACCCGATGCCTTGTGGGGCGGCACCCTTCTTCTTCCTTCTCCCTGCGCAGGCGCAGGGCAGAAAATTCCAGTCTGCCTTTTTCCCCTCCCCCGACAGCAGCAACAGCCAGGTGTGGGCGGAAAAATCCAGCCCGCCCTTTTCCCCTCCCCCGACAGCAGCAACAGCCAGGCGTGGGCGGAAAAATCCAGTCTGCCCTCCACCCCAGCAACAGCAGCCACCAATCCCTAAACCCTGCCCCTTCCCCCAGCAACAGTGACAGCCAATCCCTAACCACCACCCCTCCCCCGTCCAGTACCGCCCACTGACCTTTCGCCGGCAACCAATCAGAACAGGGCATGGCTTCAACCAATCAGCCTTCCCCAGCCCCTATAAAACTGTTGCCTCTCCCTCAGTAAAGTGGACTTGCGTGTTTACCTTGTCTCCGCGGTAGTTCTTCTGCCGTGCGCCCTCCAGTCCTGAGAGCCCCCGACAAGGGCCTGGCCTCCCTTGACCCCAGTTCGTCGCCTGCTTCTCCGGGCGACCCCTTCATCGCCGGCTTCGCCGGGCGACCCCGTCAGCCGAACCGCGCAACCCCTTGTGAGACCGATCCCTCGTCTGCTGCCGGACCGACCCCTCGTCCCAAGTGGGACCGACCCCTCGTCCCAAGCGGGACCGACCCCTCGTCCAGAGCTGGACCGACCCCTCGTCCGCAGCCAGACCCCACCTCTACCGACCGAGCAAGCCGTCGCAGTTGGCGCCCAACGTGGGGCAAGGCAACCCCACCACAGCCTCACTCCATAACCTGGCGGCCCACCCCCCTCCTTTCTTCTCACCTTGGGACTTCTCTCATGCAACATTGCTGCTACCTGAGCCTTGGCTACCTCATACGATCCACGGCGGTCTGGGAGAATCACTGGATGGCTTTCTCCTTCCATGTCGGGGGCTTATACCGACCCGCTATGATTAAGAGGAGCCTTGGATTTCTCGGGAGCACGCGCTTGCACGTCTGAAGTAATCCTACCACAGCCCTACCCCCCTCCTCTCTTCTCACCTTGGGACTTCTCTCGTGCAACATTGCTGCTACCTGAGCCTTGGCTACCTCATATGATCCACGGCGGTCTGGGAGAATCACTGGATGGCTTTCTCCTTCCATGTCGGGGGCTTATACCGACACGCTATGATTAAGAGGAGCCTTGGATTTCTCGGGAGCATGCGCTTGCACGTCTGAAGTAACCCTACCATAGTCCTACGCTCTCCTCTCTTCTCACCCCTATCTTTTCGCTCTGCATTGCTGCTCCTGAACCTTGGTGACCTCATACGATCCACGGCGGTCTGGGAGAATCGCTGGATGGCTTTCTCCTTCCATGTCGGGGGCTTATACCGACCCGCTATGATTAAGAGGCGCCAATAAAACTCTCAGGAGCGCGTGCCTGAGCACCTCCACCCCTGCCTTCACCTCTGCCTTCTCCACTCTGCGCTTGCTCCCCTTTGCCTTGCTCCACTGCTCGTCATCCCGCCCTCCCCTCGTCGGGGCCTTCTCTTGGCCCGCGACCACCGTCGGAGCCCCACCGGCTCTGACCCCTCGTCTCACCGCGCACCTCGGCTCCCATCGCCACGCTCTCAAGGTAAGGGCCCCTTTTCTTATCGGCTCCAAAAGGCCATTAGCAATGGGTAACATCCTATCTGCTAAGCAAGCCCCACAAGTTCGGGCTCTCGCCGGTCTCCTAGACACTCGCCGGTGTGGGATCTCTTTCAAACGGCTTCAGGTATATCAGGACCTTCTTCTCCCCTTTAATCCGTGGCTTACCACGTGTCAGCTTTGGGACCCGGACACCTATACTCGTTATAAATAATAATAAAAGGTTTAATAAAGTATTGTTTACATTAAGGTATTAAATGGTTAATTCCAAAAGGTCATTCTTAAATATATATATATAAAGCTGAATTGATGATAATAATAATAAAAGGTAATTTTATAACAGGAAAGATTAACAGCAACCAAGCTCCCCTGCCAACTTGCTTTTAGGAAACGGTTTCTAATATTGCATGCTACTAAGTATTTAAAGAAAAGTTATTCTTAAGGAAACAGAAGATGGTTTTGTCTTTGCAGCCATTGTCTATTTAGCAACACCCCTCGCTATCGGCCTAGCCACTGTTGCGCCGGACGATTGGAACCTTAAACAAAGACTCCTCCTCACTGTCATCTTCCTATCTATCGTTACTATATTTACTGCCCTCATTCTCCTTCGTTTATAAAGCAGTCTCCTACAAACCACAAAGCTTCTGTCTTAAACATACCATTCTCAACCCTATCCTCTAAATGATCTTCTCACTTCCCCCACAGCCTTTAATACTCTATTTCTTCCTCATAACCTTTGCTTTCTTGATAATATTTTCCGCCATCTGTCTAGCCACTACTGCGGCGGCTTGCTCGGTCAGTAGAGGTGGGGTCTGGCTGCGGACGAGGGGTCGGTCCAGCTCTGGACGAGGGGTCGGTCCCGCTTGGGACAAGGGGTCAGTCCCACTTGGGACGAGGGGTCGGTCTGGCAGCAGACGAGGGATCGGTCTCACAAGGGGTTGCGCGGTTCGGCTGACGGGGGTCGCCCGGCGAAGCCGGCGACGAAGGGGTCGCCCGGAGAAGCAGGCGACAAACTGGGGACAAGGGAGGCCAGGCCCTTGTCGGGGGCTCTCAGGACTGGAGGGCGCACGGCAGAAGAACTACCGCGGAGACAAGGTAAACACGCAAGTCCACTTTACTGAGGGAGAGGCAACAGTTTTATAGGGGCTGGGGAAGGCTGATTGGTCGAAGCCACGCCCTGTTCTGATTGGTTGCTGGCGAAAGGTCAGTGGGCGGTACTGGACGGGGGAGGGGTGGTGGTTAGGGATTGGCTGTCGCTGTTGCTGGGGGAAGGGGCAGGGTTTAGGGATTGGTGGCTGCTGTTGCTGGGGTGGAGGGCAGACTTGAGTTTCCCGCCCACGCCTGGCTGTTGCTGCTGTCGGGGGAGGGGAAAAGGGCGGGCTGGATTTTTCCGCCCACGCCTGGCTGTTGCTGCTGTCGGGGGAGGGGAAAAGGGCGGGCTGGATTTTTCCGCCCACACCTGGCTGTTGCTGCTGTCGGGGGAGGGGAAAAGGGCAGACTGGAATTTTCCACCCTGCGCCTGCGCAGGGAGAAGGAAGAAGAAAGGTGCCACCCCACAAGGCATCGGGTGGCGGCATCTGGGAGGAGGGGCAGCCACGGAAGCATGGCTGCCGAGAAGGGGAGACCCGAGGGCACTCTGCGCCCATGCCGAGCTCCCTTCGGGGGTGGCGGTGAGTCCGACCAGCCACCCTATTATGGGGGCAGCGGCTTGGCCTGCAGCGGCTGCTCCCCCGCCAGGCCAGAAAACCACACTTCAGCCTGAGGGGTGACCGCATTCCCCCCTTCTTTTCAAATAAGGGCCAGGTTGGCAGCAGCAACAAGTAGCCGAGGTCCAAGAGGCAGTAAGCAATGAGGGAAGCGGGGCTGAAGAGGGAGGTGAGTATGACGGGGATATAAATGTACAATTTGGGGGGCGGTATCTTGCCGTTGCAAGCAAGGGTGGCCAATGTCCAATTCTCGTTTATCTCGGTGGCTATAAGGTCCATGTGCTGTTAAAAGTCCAGGATGATAGCGCGTTACAGGTGGTTGATCTATTCTTGGTGGCGAAGAGCAGTAGAGGCAGACTGTGTGATGGTCTGGAGGATCGCAGCGGTGAGGACAAGTTGCGTCAGGGCACCAGCAACGGTGGTGGCGGCAGCATCGGGAGTGGTGGAGACGTAGGCGAGGACAATAAGAAGGCCAAAGTCTTCACGGGCGCGAGAGAGGCCGATGTTAATGGGGCGGGCCGACATGGAGCGGCCCAATCTGCAACGCAGTAGGGGTTCAAGCGAAAAAAGGAGGGGGGCGGGGGACGAGAAAGGACGCTTTGGATGGCTGAGAAGAGGAGTGAGGTCGAGACAGGAGGAAGCTCCGCAGAAGTATGGGGAGGCAAGAGCAGAAGTGTTATTGGATGCTAGAAAGCAGGCCGCGGGCCGGGGAAAGCGGGTTGCGGGCCGTTTAGCAGGGCTGGAGCTGCTTGAGAGCGATGGCGGCATGGGGGGCCGTGGTTACAATCTTCTGGGGTGGTAGCGGCTAGACAGATGGCGGAAAATATTATCAAGAAAGCAAAGGTTATGAGGAAGAAATAGAGTATTAAAGGCTGTGGGGGAAGTGAGAAGATCATTTAGAGGATAGGGTTGAGAATGGTATGTTTAAGACAGAAGCTTTGTGGTTTGTAGGAGACTGCTTTATAAACGAAGGAGAATGAGGGCAGTAAATATAGTATAACGATAGATAGGAAGATGACAGTGAGGAGGAGTCTTTGTTTAAGGTTCCAATTGTCCGGCGCAACAGTGGCTAGGCCGATAGCGAGGGGTGTTGCTAAATAGACAATGGCTGCAAAGACAAAACCATTTTTTGTTTCCTTAAGAATAACTTTTCTTTAAATACTTAGTAGCATGCAATATTAGAAACCATTTCCTAAAAGCAAGTTGGCAGTGGAGCTTGGTTGCTGTTAATCTTTCCTGTTATAAAATTACCTTTTATTATTATTATCATCAATTTAGTTTTATATATATATATTTAAGAATGACCTTTTGGAATTAGCCATTTAATACCTTAATGTAAACTATTGAAGATAAATTTTATCCTTACAGAACACATTCCCTTACGTAAAGTTATCACAATACCTTTTACACTTGCTGCATGCAAATTAAATTTCAAGAGTTTATGAAAATTAGCCATTTTACTTTAGGACAAAATACGTCTTTTTGCAAAACTTATTACATTTCCGTTAGCATTTTTACAAACTTTTACCTTTTTAATATTCATATAAGTTTTACATTCTTCATATTATCCTGTGAAGAAAAATAAGTTATTCATTTTAATCTAGGCAAGAACAACTTTTTATGAAGACGTACAGTTAATTTTGTTAATTAAGACTTACAATTTTTTTTAATTGTAGATATCTTATTAACATTTAAACTTATGTATTAATATAATAAACTTAAGTATTAATATAAGCGCTTATTTAATTTTTGGCCATTTGAATAGAGCTCTTTTAAAGATTTCTAGTAATTTATATTTACCATCCGGAGGTATCACAATATACGTTGACATTGAACGAACAGACAGACAAACACAGAACAATTACAACACATTAACAGAAATATATAATTTACAGTTGACTCATAATTCTTACTTTCTTGGTATAGCTGCTTTTAAATCTTTTTTTATAGATTTTTCATAGATTATACCCTTCAAGATTTCTTGTGGACTTCATGTTGCCTGTAATAAGCCAGGAGGGAATCTTTTACCTTCCTGCGCCACAGCAAAAGTGACCCTATCTATAAGGCGAGTATAGGTGTCCGGGTCCCAAAGCTGACACGTGGTAAGCCACGGATTAAAGGGGAGAAGAAGGTCCCAATATACTTGAAGCTGTTTGAAAGAGATCTTACACCGGTGAGTGTCTAGGAGACCGGTGAGGGCCCGGACTTGTGGGGCTTGCTTAGCAGAAAGGATGTTACCCATTGCTAATGGCCTTTTGGAGCCGATAAGAAAAGGGGCCCTTACCTTGAGAGCGCGGCGATGGGAGCCGAGGTGCACGGTGAGACGAGGGGTCGGAGCCGATGGGACTCTGACGGTGGTCGCGGGCCAAGAGAAGGCCCCGACGAGGGGAGGGCGGGACGACGAGCAGTGGAGCAAGGCAAAGGGGAGCAAGCGTGAAGGGGAGGAGGCAGAGGTGAAGGCAGGGGTGGAGGTGCTCAGGCACGCGCTCCTGAGAGTTTTATTGGCGCCTCTTAATCATAGCGGGTCGGTATAAGCCCCCGACATGGAAGGAGAAAGCCATCCAGCGATTCTCCCAGACCGCCGTGGATCATATGAGGTCACCAAGGTTCAGGAGCAGCAATGCAGAGTGAAAAGATAGGGGTGAGAAAAGAGGAGGGCGTAGGGCTGTGGTAGGGTTACTTCAGACGTGCAAGCGCGTGCTCCCGAGAAATCCAAGGCTCCTCTTAATCATAGCGGGTCGGTATAAGCCCCCGACATGGAAGGAGAAAGCCATCCAGCGATTCTCCCAGACCGCCGTGGATCGTATGAGGTAGCCAAGGCTCAGGTAGCAGCAATGTTGCACGAGAGAAGTCCCAAGGTGAGAATAGAGGAGGGCGTAGGGCTGTGGTGGGATTACTTCAGACGTGCAAGCGCGCGCTCCCGAGAAATCCAAGGCTCCTCTTAATCATAGCGGGTCGGTATAAGCCCCCCGACATGGAAGGAGAAAGCCATCCAGCGATTCTCCCAGACCGCCGTGGATCATATGAGGTAGCCAAGGCTCAGGTAGCAGCAATGTTGCACGAGAGAAGCCCCACGGTGAGAAGAGAGGGGGGGGGGCGCCAGGTTATGGAGTGAGGCTGTGGTGGAGTTGCCTTGCCCCACGTTGGGCGCCAACTGCGGCGGCTTGCTCGGTCGGTAGAGGTGGGGTCTGGCTGCGGACGAGGGGTCGGTCCAGCTCTGGACGAGGGGTCGGTCCCGCTTGGGACGAGGGGTCAGTCCCACTTGGGACGAGGGGGTCGGTCCGGCAGCAGACGAGGGATCGGTCTCACAAGGGGTTGCGCGGTTCGGCTGACGGGGTCGCCCGGCGAAGCCGGCGACGAAGGGGTCGCCCGGAGAAGCAGGCGACGAACTGGGGACAAGGGAGGCCAGGCCCTTGTCGGGGGCTCTCAGGACTGGAGGGCGCACGGCAGAAGAACTACCGCGGAGACAAGGTAAACACGCAAGTCCACTTTACTGAGGGAGAGGCAACAGTTTTATAGGGGCTGGGGAAGGCTGATTGGTCGAAGCCACGCCCTGTTCTGATTGGTTGCCGGTGAAAGGTCAGTGGGCGGTACTGGACGGGGGAGGGGTGGTGGTTAGGGATTGGCTGTCGCTGTTGCTGGGGGAAGGGGCAGGGTTTAGGGATTGGTGGCTGCTGTTGCTGGGGTGGAGGGCAGACTGGATTTTTCCGCCCACACCTGGCTGTTGCTGCTGTCGGGGGAGGGGAAAAGGGCAGACTGGAATTTTCCACCCTGCGCCTGCGCAGGGAGAAGGAAGAAGAAAGGTGCCACCCCACAAGGCATCGGGTGGCGGCATCTGGGAGGAGGGGCAGCCACGGAAGCATGGCTGCCGAGAAGGGGAGACCCGAGGGCACTCTGCGCCCATGCCGAGCTCCCTTCGGGGGTGGCGGTGAGTCCGACCAGCCACCCTATTATGGGGGCAGCGGCTTGGCCTGCAGCGGCTGCTCCCCCGCCAGGCCAGAAAACCACACTTCAGCCTGAGGGGTGACCGCACACTACCACCCCAGAAGATTGTAACCACGGCCCCCCATGCTGATCGCTCTCAAGCAGCTCCAGCCCCGCGAAACGGCCCGCAACCTGCTTTCCCCGGCCTGCGGCCTGCTTTCTAGCATCTAATAACGTTTCTGCTTTTAACAGCTCCCCATACTTCTGCGGAGCTTCCTCCTGTCTCGACCTCACTCCTCTTCTCAGCCATCCAAAGCATCCTTTCTCGTCCCCCGCCCCCCCTCCTTTTTTCGCTTGAACCCCTACTGCGTTGCAGATTGGGCCGCCCCATGTCGGCCCGCCCCATTAACATCGGCCTCTCTCGCACCCGTGAAGACTTTGGCCTTCTTATTGTCCTCGCCTACGTCTCCACCACTCCCGACGCTGCCGCCACCACCGTCGCTGGTGCCCTGACGCGACTTGTCCTCACCGCTGCGATCCTCCAGACCATCACACAGTCTACCTCTACCGTTCTTTGCCGCCAAGAAGAGATCAACTACCTGTAATGCGCTGTCATCCTGGACTTTTAACAAGCAGATGGACCTTATAGCCACCGAGATCAACAAGAATTGGACATTGGCCACCCTTGCTTGCAACGGCAAGATACTGCCCCCCAAATTGTACATTTGTATCCCCGTCATACTCACCTCCTTCTTCAGCCCCGCTTCCCTCATTGCTTACTGCCTCTTGGGCCTCGGCTACTTGTTGCTGCTGCCATCCTGGCCCTTATTTGAAAAGAAGGGGGAAATGCGGTCACCCCTCGGGCTGAAGTGTGGTTTGCTGGCCTGGCAGGGGAGTGGCCGCGGTAGGCCTAATTCCGCTGCCCCCATAATAGGGTGGTTGGTTGGGCCCACTGCCACCCCTGAAGGAAGCTTGGCATGGGCGCAGAGTGCCCTCGGGTCTCCCCTTCTCGGCAGCCATGCTTCCACGGCCGCTCCTCCTCCCAGATGGCGCCACCCCGATGCCTTGTGGGGTGGCACCCTTCTTCTTCCTTCTCCCTGCGCAGGCGCAGGGCAGAAAATTCCAGTCTGCCCTTTTCCCCTCCCCCCGACATCAGCAACAGCCAGGTGTGGGCGGAAAAATCCAGCCGCCCTTTTCCCCTCCCCCGACAGCAGCAACAGCCAGGCGTGGGCGGAAAAATCCAGTCTGCCCTCCACCCCAGCAACAGCAGCCACCAATCCCTAAACCCTGCCCCTTCCCCCAGCAACAGCGACAGCCAATCCCTAACCACCACCCCTCCCCCATCCAGTACCGCCCACTGACCTTTCGCCGGCAACCAATCAGAACAGGGCATGGCTTCGACCAATCAGCCTTCCCCAGCCCCTATAAAACTGTTGCCTCTCCCTCAGTAAAGTGGACTTGCGTGTTTACCTTGTCTCCGCGGTAGTTCTTCTGCCGTGCGCCCTCCAGTCCTGAGAGCCCCTGACAAGGGCCTGGCCTCCCTTGTCCCCAATTCATCGCCTGCTTCTCCGGGCGACCCCTTCGTCGCCGGCTTCGCCGGGCGACCCCGTCAGCCGAACCGCGCAACCCCTTGTGAGTCCGATCCCTCGTCTGCTGCCGGACCGACCCCTCGTCCCAAGTGGGACCAACCCCTCGTCCAAGCGGGACCGACCCCTCGTCCAGAGCTGGACCGACCCCTCGTCCGCAGCCAGACCCCACCTCTACCGACCGAGCAAGCCGTCGCAGTCCATCTCTTCTACATTGTCTAGATTTTGGCATACAGCTGTTCATAGCATCCTTTATGATCTCTTTTATTTGTGTGGGGTCAGTGTTAATGTGCTTCTCTCATTTCTCAGGTTATTTTGGTGTCTTCTCTCTGTTGTCAGTCTAGCTAAGGGGCTGTCAATTTTTATTTTTTCAAAGATTCAACTTTTTAAAAAATTCTCTCTGTTGTTAGATTTCATTTATTTCTGCTCTTATACTGACTATTTCTTTCATTCAGCTTGGTTGGGGATTATTTTGCTGTTCTTTTTCTAGTTCTTCCAGGTATGCAGTTAGATCTTCAATTTGGACTCTTTCTTCCTTTTTAATATAAGCACTGAGGTCATAAATTTCCCTCTCAGCCCTGGCTTTGCAGTGTCCCATAGGTTTCTTTTTCTTTATTATTATTTTTTAAAGATATATATATACTGTTAGAGGTTTGCAATAATTCACAAGCTGTACCTCAGTTTCCCCCTGATATGCATTTGGAAAAAGGTAAACCCACTCCCCCGTGTTTGAGGGTATGGCACTTTCCCACAGGTTAAACAAAGGAACCCCATAGAGACAGGAATAAGGGGAGATAGAGATCTTCACCATCTGAGTATCAGAGGGAGATGGAAATCTTTACTACCTCTACCCTAATATCAGATGGAGACAGAAACCTTCACTATTTACATATCAGAGGAATAAAGAAACCTGTTAAAACCCTACAGATCAAAAGAAACATTTGCTCCTGCAGCATTGCAAGGGACCACAAACTCCCTAATCATTATCAGGAAAATTTTCTGACCCCTAAAGCTTCCTATTGGTCCCTGAACCTCACTCGGACCCTCAAACCCCCTCCAACTATAGTTCCCCCACCTAAGAATATACTGTATAAATTCAAATTCCACCTTTCCAGGAGGTGGGATGAAGTTTCTCTTCAGACCCCCACCATGCTGGTGGGGGTGCTGAAGTCTGTTTTTCAGACCCCCTCTGTTGGGAGATCTTCTCAGTAAATTCTTTCCTTATGGTCAGTCAGTCTCCGTGTCCCAGTAAATGCTGTATTTTCTCCAGCAAATACCACAAAATGTTACATTAAAGAACATAAGATGGAGTTCAGTGCCATGACAGTTGACTCTTCTTTGGAGTTTGTGTTCCTGTGTGATGGAGCTGGACTCAGACGTGATCTTTTTTCACAAGCCGCCTCTCCTGTTACTTTTACCAGAACTGTAGTTGGTGCTGGGTTTTAATATATACCCAGGGGACCTGAATCTCTGGACTGACCATGTGATAGTCAGGCCCTGAGCCTCAACAGACTTCAGCTCCTACACTCTGGTTTATTGGACTTACCCTGCTCAGCTAACATGGAGTTGAAGAGGGTCAACCCCCACACCATGGAGCCAAGAGTGCCTACAACTGAAGGCAGGAGGTTTGCATCCAGCATCCATGTGGAATCTTAAGCCCCCTCTTGATATAGATGTGGAGTGGACACAACCATTCCAACGTCCACAGGATGGAGGAATAGCATATGGATTAAAGTGGACTTACTGATATTCTATTCATGAACTATTGTGATTAGTAATTGAAGAAAATGTGCATTGGTGTGGATAAAGTGGCCATGGTGGCTGCTGGGTGTGGGGATGGGAGGAAGAGATGAGATGTGGAGGTGTTTTCGGGACTTGGAGTTGTCCTGGGTGATGCTGCAGGGACAGTTACTGGACATTGTATGCCCTCCCATGGCCCACTTGATGGAAAGTGGGAGAGTGTGGACTATAATGTGGACCATTGACCATGAGGTGCAGCGGTGCTCAGAGATGTATTCACCAAATGCAATGAATGTTTCATGATGATGGAGGAGATTGTTGCTATGGGGGGGAGGAGGGGGATGAGGGCATTGGGGGGGTATATGGGGACCTCATATTTTTTTAATGTAATATTAAAAAAATTAAAAAGTATAATGTACCTGGCACTTAAAAAAAAAACATAAGAGGTTCTCACATACCCCAGTCTCCACACACCCCCACTCCTCCCACATCAGCAACTTCTTTCATTAGTGTGGTACATTCATTGCGTTTGATGAGTACATTTTGGCGCATTGCTACACAGCATGGATTAGAGTGCGTTCACCCCTTGGGCTGAAGTGTGGTTTGCTGGCCTGGTGGGGGAGTGGCCACGGCAGGCCAAGCCGCTGCCCCCATAATAGGGTGGCTGGTCAGACTCACCGCCACCCTTGAAGGGAGCTCGGCATGGGCGCAGATTGCCCTCGGGTCTCCCCTTCTCGGCAGCCATGCTTCTGTGGCCGCCCCTCCTCCCGGATGGTGCCACACGATGCTTGTGGGGCGGCACCCTTCTTATTCTTTCTCCCTGCGCAGGCGCAGGGTGGAAAATTCCAGTCTGCCCTTTTCCCTCCCCCCGACAGCAGCAACAGCCGGGCGTGGGCGGGAAACTCAAGTCTGCCCTTCACCCCAGCAACAGCAGCCACCAATCCCTAAACCCTGCCCCTTCCCCCAGCAACAGCGACAGCCAATACCTAACCACCACCCCTCCCCCATCCAGTACCGCCCACTGACCTTTCGCCGGCAACCAATCAGAACAGGGCGTGGCTTCGACCAATCAGCCTTCCCCAGCCCCTATAAAACTGTTGCCTCTCCCTCAATAAAGTTGGACTTGCGTGTTTACCTTGTCTCTGCGGTAGTTCTTCTGCCGTGCGCCCTCCAGTCCTGAGAGCCCCCGACAAGGGCCTGGCCTCCCTTGTCCCCAGTTCATCGCCTGCTTCTCCAGGCGACCCCTTCGTGGCCTGCTTCTCTGGGCGACCCCCTTCGTCGCCGGCTTCGCCGGGCGACCCCGTCAGTCGAACCGCGCAACCCTTGTGAGACCAATCCCCTCGTCTGCTGCCGGACCGACCCCTCGTCCCAAGTGGGACCGACCCCTCATCCCAAGCAGGACCGAACCCTCGTCCAGAGCTGGACCGACCCCTCATCCGCAGCCAGACCCCACCTCTACCGACCGAGCAAGCCGCTGCAGTTGGCGCCCAACGTGGGGCAAGGCAACTCCACCACAGCCTCACTCCATAACCTGGCAGCCCCCCCCTTCTCACCTTGGGACTTCTCTCGTGCAACATTGCTGCTACCTGAGCCTTGGCTACCTCATACAATCCACGGCGGTCTGGGAGAATCACTGGATGGCTTTCTCCTTCCATGTCGGGGGCTTATACCGACCCGCTATGATTAAGAGGAGCCTTGGATTTCTCGGGAGCGCGCGCTTGCACGTCTGAAGTAACCCTACCACAGCCCTACCCCCTCCTCTCTTCTCACCCCTATCTTTTCGCTCTGCATTGCTGCTCCTGAACCTTGGTGACCTCATATGATCCACAGCGGTCTGGGAGAATCGCTGGATGGCTTTCTCCTTCCATGTTGGGGGTTTATACCGACCCGGTATGATTAAGAGGCGCCAATAAAACTCTCAGGAGCGCGTGGCCTGAGCACCTCCACCCCTGCCTTCACCTCTGCCTCCTCCCCTCCATGCTTGCTCCCCCTTTGCCTTGCTCCACTGCTCGTCATTCCGCCCTCCCCTCGTCGGGGCCTTCTCTTGGCCTGCGACCACCATCGGAGTCCCATCGGCTCCGACCCCTCATCTCACCGCGCACCTCGGCTCCCATCGCCACGCTCTCAAGGTAAGGGCCCCTTTTCTTATTGGCTCCAAAAGGCCATTAGCAATGGGTAACATCCTATCTGCTAAGCAAGCCCCACAAGTTTGGGCCCTCGCCAGTCTCCTAGACACTCACCGGTGTAAGATCTCTTTGAAACAGCTTCAAGTATATTGGGACCTTCTTCTCCCCTTTAATCCGTGGCTTACCACGTGTCAGCTCTGGGACCCGGATACCTACACTCACCTTATATAGGGTCACTTCTGCTGTGGAGCAGGAAGGTAAAAGATTCCCTCCTGGCTTATTACCGGCGCTTTTTACCATCCGCTCCTGCCTTCAAGGCACCCCTACCATCGACTACTTCCGGCCGCGCCACCTCCGCCGCCGTGATTGTCAGGACGGTGACTTTAACAGGGACCCTGATTGGAATTCTGATACCGACTCCGACTCTGACTCTGAGTCGCTTGTCGAGCGCCTTAATAACGCGCTCGAAAATTGTCCCCCTAAACAGTGTAATCTAGCAGTGCCGAGCGTGGGTGAAGATGGCGAACTTCCGCCTTCTTCCTCGCTCGAAAAGGGGAGGCACTCTCAAGATGGCGGACTTCCGCCTTCTTCCTCGCTCGTAAAGGGGAGGTCCCTTTGCCCCTCCCTCCCCCCAACAACTTCCTGCCTGGGTGGACCGGAAGCTCCCTCCCCGCCATTTTGTAGCACCGCTGGGGACGGCCCGCAGCCATTTTGTAACACCGCAGGGGCAATGGCTCCTCTTGCGCCCTCCGAGCCAACAGCCCCCCCCGGCTCCGCCTCCCCCTGGCAGCTCCCTCCATCCAATCCATGGCAAGCTGCCGCACGCGCGGCCCCCTCTAGCCTATTTTTGGACCCGTATTCCTCCCCCACCGGGGCACCTCCGCCTACCTCCCTGCCACCTCCTACCACCTGCTTTCCCCTTCTGCCCTACCTCCTCCCTCACTAATATTAAGCAGGGGCCAGAATAACCCTTTTCAAATTTTGTAGGCAAATCGTGCTGTTTTGTTTTGTTTCCATTCTAGTTCTGATTGGGCTTGCTCAACCAAGATAATAAAATTAGTACCAAGTTTTTATCAAGGTCTAAACGAAGTTTCCAGTTTTGAATCAATAGTTTTTCCCAGAACTTCAAGTCTCAGTTTAATCTTACAGTAATAATCCAAAAATGTGTGTTAATAGTCTGTCTAAACTACAAAATGAAAACTTAAACTACATTTATGCTGCTCAAGTTATTTTAACTGATTGCTGATAACTAATAAAAATGTTTCCAAGCACAAGCTTTCATATTACAGGCAACATGAAGGTCCAGAAGAAATCTTGAAGGGTATAATCTATGATATGCTATATAAAAAAGGATTTAAAAGCAGCTATACCAGAAAGTAAGAATTATGAGTCAACTGTAAATAAATTATATATTTCTGTTAATGTGTTGTAATTATTCTGTGTTTGTCTGTCTGTTCGTTCAATGTCAACGTATATTGTGATACCTCCGGATGGTAAATATAAATTACTAGAAATCTTTAAAAGAGCTCTATTCAAATGGCCAAAAATTAAATAAGTGCTTATATTAATACTTAAGTTTATTATATTAATACATAAGTTTAAATGTTAATAAGATATCTACAATTAAAAAAATTGTAAGTCTTAATTAACAAAATTAACTGTACGTCTTCATAAAAAGTTGTTCTTGCCTAGATTAAAATGAATAACTTATTTTTCTTCACAGGATAATATAAAGAATGTAAAACTTATATGAATATTAAAAAGGTTAAAAGTTTGTAAAAATGCTAACGGAAATGTAATAAGTTTTGCAAAAAGACGTATTTTGTCCTAAAGTAGGATGGCTAATTTTTCATAAACTCTTGAAACTTAATTTGCATGCGGCAAGTGTAAAAGGTATTGTGATAACTTTACGTAAGGGAATGTGTTCTGTAAAGATAAAATTTATCTTCAATAGATTACATTAAGGTATTAAATGGCTAATTCCAAAAGGTCATTCTTAAATATATATATATAAAACTGAATTGATGATAATAATAATAAAAGGTAATTTTATAACAGGAAAGATTAACAGCAACCAAGCTCCCCTGCCAACTTGCTTTTAGGAAACGGTTTCTAATATTGCATGCTACTAAGTATTTAAAGAAAAGTTATTCTTAAGGAAACAGAAGATGATTTTGTCTTTGCAGCCATTGTCTATTTAGCAACACCCCTCGCTATCGGCCTAGCCACTGTTGCGCCGGACGATTGGAACCTTAAACAAAGACTCCTCCTCACTGTCATCTTCCTATCTATCGTTACTATATTTACTGCCCTCATTCTCCTTCATTTATAAAGCAGTCTCCTACAAACCACAAAGCTTCTGTCTTAAACATACCATTCTCAACCCTATCCTCTAAATGATCTTCTCACTTCCCCCACAGCCTTTAATACTTTATTTCTTCCTCATAACCTTTGCTTTCTTGATAATATTTTCCGCCATCTGTCTAGCCGCTACCGCCCCAGAAGATTGGAACCTCGGCCAACAAATTCTACTCTCCATCACCTTTCTGTTTATTATCCTCTTTTATGCTTTACTCCTTATCTTCCTCCCATAATGACTTCACCAAGCCTCCTCTTGTCCAAAACCATCACCCTTCTTTTCCTCACACTCCCCATTGCACTCACCAACCCCAGCCATCAGCCTTTTAATTGGACAGTAAGCCTCTGGCAGGAAAAAGTAATCCTCTCCTACAATGTCTTCGCTGCCAAGGAGAGATCAACTACCTGCAACGCACTGTCATCCTGGACTTTTAACAACAGATGGATCTTATAGCCACCGAGATCAACAAGAATTGGACATTGGCCACCCTTGCTTGCAACGGCAAGATACTACCCCCTAAATTGTACATTTATATCCCCGTCATACTCACCTCCCTCTTCAGCCCCGCTTCCATCATTGTTTACTGCCTCTTGGGCCTTGGCTACTTGTTGCTGCTGCCATCCTGGCCCTTATTTCAAAAGAAGGAGGAAATGCGGTCACCCCTCGGGCTGAAGTGTGGTTTGCTGGCCTGGCGGGGCAGCGGCCGCGGCAGGCCAAGCCACTGCCCCCATAATAGGGTGGCTGTTCGGACTCACCGCCACCCCTGAAGGGAGCTCGGCATGGGCGCAGAGTGCCCTCGGGTCTCCCCTTCTCGGCCGCCATGCTTCCGCAACCGCCCCTCCTCCCGGATGGCGCCACAGGATGCCTGTGGGGCGGCACCCTTCTTCTTCTTTCTCCCTGCGCAGGCGCAGGGCGGAAAATTCCAGTCTGCCCTTTTCCCCTCCTCTGACAGCAGCAACAGCCAGGCGTGGGCGGAAAAATCCAGTCTGCCCTTTTCCCTCCCCCCGACAGCAGCAACAGCCAGGCGTGGGCGGGAAACTCAAGTCTGCCCTTCACCCCAGCAACAGCAGCCACCAATCCCTAAATCCTGTCCCTTCCCCCAGCAACAGTGACAGCCAATCCTTAACCACCACCCCTCCCCCATCCAGTACCGCCCACTGACCTTTCGCCAGCAACTAATCAGAACAGGGCGTGGCTTCGACCAATCAGCCTTCCCCAGCCCCTATAAAACTGTTGCCTCTCCCTCAATAAAGTTGGACTTGCGTGTTTACCTTGTCTCCGTGGTAGTTCTTCTGCCATGCGCACTCCAGTCCTGAGAGCCCCCGACAAGGGCCTGGCCTCCCTTGTCCCCAGTTCATCGCCTGCTTCTCTGGGCGACCCCTTCGTCGCCTGCTTCTCCGGGCGACCCCTTCGTCGCTGGCTTCGCCGGGCGACCCCGTCAGCCGAACCGCGCAACCCCTTGTGAGACCGATCCCTCGTCTGCTGCCGGACCGACCCCTCGTCCCAAGTGGGACCGACCCCTCGTCCCAAGCTGGACCGACCCCTCATCTGCAGCCAGACCCCACCTCTACCGACCGAGCAAGCCGCCGCATTAGAGTTTATGTTTGATATGTTTTCTCATTTTCATCTGTCTCAAGGTATTTGCTGAATTCACTTGCAATTTCTTCTTTGACCCACAAATTATTTAAGAACATATTGATTATTCTCCATATAATTATGATTGTTCCCTTTTCTTTCCACTATTGTTGTCCAACTTCATTCTCTTATGATCAGAGAAAGTGTTTTGTATAGTTTCAACCTTTTAAAATTTATTGAGATTTCACTTGTGACCCAACATTTTTCCTATTTTGGATAAGAATCCTTGATCACTTGAAAACAATGCATATCCTGCTGTTTTTGTGTTGAAATGGTCTGTAGATGTCTGTTAGGCTTTGTTCATTTATCATATTATTCATGCTGCTTATTTATCCTATGTCCAGGTGTCCTATCCAATACCGAGAGTCGTGTACTGAAATCTTCAACTGCTATTGCCCTACTCAATGGGAGAAAATACTTGGTAATAAACTGTCTGGTGGTGGCTTCATATCCAGCACATATAAAGAAACCCAACATCTGAAAAATTAAAAGACAAACAATCCATTTTAAAAATGGGTAAGAGATTTGAATAGACAGTTCCCCAAAAAAGAAATAGAAATGGCTGAAAAGCATAGGAAAAGATGTTAAACATCATTAGATATTATGGAAATGCAAACCAAAACTACAACTAGATATCATCTTACATGGTGGCTATTAAAAAACAGAGGTCTACAAGTGTTGGAGAGGATGTGGAGGAAACAGAAAATTTATCCACTGCTGGTAGGAATGTAGAATGGTGTAGCCATTGTGGAGGACAGTTTGGCAGTTCCTCAGGAAGCTAACTATAGAAATGCCATATGGTAAAGTAATTCCACTACTGGGTATATATGCAGAAGAATTGGAAGCATGGACATGAACAGATAAATGCACACCAATGTTCATAGTGGTATTATTCACTATTGCCAAAAGTTGGAAACAACCCAAACGTCCATCAACAGATTAATGGATAAACA
Organism: Dasypus novemcinctus; assembly: GCF_030445035.2. Taxonomy (NCBI): domain Eukaryota; kingdom Metazoa; phylum Chordata; class Mammalia; order Cingulata; family Dasypodidae; genus Dasypus; species Dasypus novemcinctus. The sequence goes on along the minus strand of NC_080704.1, from coordinate 65,158,449 downwards.
AATTGTGGCACATAGATACAATGGAATATTACTCAGATGTAAGAAGGAATGCAGTATTAACACACAGGATAACATGGATGAATCCTAAAGACCTTATGTTGAGTGAAGTAAGCAAGGCACTAAAGGACAAATATTACATGACCTCATTGATATGAATTAAGCAAATTGAGCAGACTCAGAGACTAGAAGACAGGTTTATAGGAGCCAGAAAGGGAGTAGAGAGTGGTAAACTGAAGCATATAAGGGGCAAAGTCTATGATAAGGTGGGAGTGGTTGGACTGTGAGTGTGTGTGACAGTGTTGCAGTGACATTATTTTATTCGACGGTGCTGGTCTGTGGGGCAGTAGGGTTTGGGGATTGGGTTGCACTATCCATGGGATGTAGGGGAGGGTTGAGAAAGGAACAGATGAACTCTGGGGATTTTCAGGTCTGTGGTTAAACCTATAATGTTGGAAATGATTTCTTAGCAATCAGGCAGATGAGGCTTACTGGTGTAGAGTGTCAGGAGTGGCAGGTATAGAAGATAGGGTGCACCTGTGGCAGGATTTTATGGAATATCTAAGTGGTCATATTGTCATAGTGTGTTATACCAGTGGGTGGAAACACACACAAGAAACAGGAAAATTTAAACTCCTATCCTAGGGAATCTTGCTATGTTCTCAATTAGAGGGCCAAGAATTCCTTAAGATAATAGGCAGTGCCTAATGGCATTTTCAGGGGTTGGAATTGTCCTGGGTTGTGCTGAAGGGACAGTTACCAGACATTGTATGTCTTCCCATGGCCCACTGGGTGGACTATGGGAGAGTGTGGGCTATGGTGTGGACCATTGACCATGAGGTGCAGCGGTGCTCAGAGATGTATTCACCAAATGCAATGAATGTCTCATGATAATGGAGGAGGTTGTTGTTATGGAGGGAGGAGTAGGGTGAGGTGGGTGTGGGGTATATAGGGACCTCATATTTTTTTAATGTAACATTGAAAAAAACAAATAAAGACAAAAAAAAACCCAAAACTGACCAATATGTCAAGCCCTCAATATTATTGCAAGTAACTATTAATCTTATTCTTCAAAAATTGTAACTTAGTGATTACCATAGGTTCCAAGGGGAGGTGAGGGGAAGAATAGAATAGATGGAATGTAGGGCGTTATTAGGACATTGGAATTGTTCAGCATGATCATGCAATAATGGATATTGTCCATTTCAAATTTTGTCAAAACATAAAAAATTACATGACCCAAAATGTAAACCATAAGGTAAACCATTGAACATGGTTAATGGCAGTGCTTCAATATTTGTACATCAATTGTAACAAAAGTACATTCCACATGTAAAATGTCATTCATGTGAGAGAGGAGAAAGGAAGGAGAGCTTTGGGTATATGGCAATCACCTGTATACTCAATGTGACTTTTCTGTATCCTAAAGCTCCTTTGAAATTAAAATGAAAATAATAAGACCTGGGGAATATATGGAAGAAAATGTCACTGTACATAAAAGACAACAGATCTTAAAGTGATGAAAGATACAATATCTACTTTTTTTTCAAATTGTTTTAATTTTTTGTATTTTATTCATTATTTTAAAAATTATTTCACTTTCTTATTAATTTTATTTGGTTATTTTAGTGACTTCATTTTTGGAGAGGATTGGGATCACAGAAGTGTCACAGCAGTGGCAGGGGAGGATTATTGGTGTGGGTTATCAATTATGTGGGGTACATGGGAATGGGTTCATCTGGGGCATGCCTCTAAGACATATGAATATGTTCAAGTGTTCATGGGACATTATCTCAGTGGGTGGATATCCACACAATAACTCAAATAATATTGAATTTCCATCCTGGGGAGTTCTGCTATATTCTTTAATAGGACATCAACAATCACCCGAGTGCAGGGGAAATGTCTAATGAAGGAAGACAGACTATTATGCCAGTCCCTTGACATTGATGATTGTAATAACAAACCTTTTCTTGTGAAATTGAAAATTAGCCTAGTATTAATACTGCCTAAGAGTTACTTCCTGATATTCTCCTTGTTGCTCAAATGTGGCTTCTTTCTAAGCTAAACTCAGCGTATAAACACAATACCTTCCCCCTGACATGGGACATGACTCCCAGGGATAAAACCCCTGGAACTGAGGGATTATTAGCAAGTACCAACTAGCAATGCATCTGGAAAAAGATCTTGACCAAATGGGGGAAATGGTAAATACAAATGAGCTTTTATGCCTAAGAGATTTCAGAGTGTTGGGACCTCATTCCAGAGGTTAAACTTATGCAAGTCTCAGCAGGAGCTCATTGGCTGCCACAGTAAACAGTGCCTCAAATAGTGGGGTTCTTCAGGGATCTGGAGATATGCAGAAACTATAAGCAGGGCCGACAGCTCAGGAATTTGGCACTCTCTCAGTGGGACTTACTTTGGGATTTATGCTTCCCAGTGTCACAGAGTTATACACATTTATAGGTTCTCTACATATGGCTCTTCTGTCCCTTTATTTGAACCCATAATTAGCACTATACTTGATGAATATATGTCCCAGATACTTAATCTTTGTTCTTTCCTTATACAAGTTGAGCCCTGGATTTCAGCAGAGTTGTCAAACCTACTCTGCAGGACACTGAACTCACTCATGACAACTAAAAAGGAGATGATGATGGACAATGCCCACCCCAAAGATCAGAGAGAGAGCCTGTAATGGCAAGTAAGATAGCTCCATCAATCTTCATGATGGAATCTAAGCTCCCTCTCAGTTAGAAGTAAAATGGGCATAAAAATCCCAAAATTCTTTTTTGCAAAATAAACAATAGCCTAATGTAGACTTATTATTATTCTACTCTAGGCTTATTATTCTAACAATGGAAGACCCCTTATCATTGTTGTAAAGGCACCAGAGGTCTGAGTGATGGGAGAGGGAAATAAGTGTAATAATGATGGATGTAGGATGACCAAATACCTGAACGTATTTTTTTCTCTCCCTATTGCTAGTATACAAAGGAATGAATTATATGTAAATTAGAAGGTAATGAAATGCAAAGCTTTCTTGGCAACAAATTTCACTTTTAGTGGTCAAGAAGATCCTGTTGAAGCAATAAAGTATAAAAACCATTTTCCTGACTCAAAGAGCTAGAGATTGGACGATAGGCTTAAATGAAATGGAGGGGAGAGGAAGGTTGTAAGCTGATGCCTACACAGGTGAAATCTATGATAAAGTGGAGGTAAGTAGTGCAGTGAAGGGATAACACGGGGCATAGGGATACTATTGGGTGGGGTTTTGCAGGCTTGAGTGGGTCTAGGGTTGGGAGGATAGGTCACATGATCGATGAAATTGGGGAGAAGGTTTGGGGGGAGCAGGTGAACATGAGAGATTGTCAAGTATGTGGTTGAAATAATGATGTTGAGAAAACACTTTAGAGAATATAATAAAGAAGGGTTACTTGTTTAAGGTGTTTTACAGAGGGCATTTGGCACAGGGTTCACCTGAGGCCAACTTCTAGGGAGTATGGGAGTGCTCATCTTTTCATAGTGTGTTATATTAGTGGGTGGAGACCCATGCAAAGAGCAGGAAGGTGTTGTACCCCCAACCTGGGAAGGCCTGATGTTCTCAATTTGAGGAGAGGGTGTCTCACAAAAGAATGGTTCGCTCCCAATGGGTGAGGACAGGCCTGTGTGTCAAGCCCTCAGCATTGTTGCAAGTATCTATGAATCTGGTCCGTCAAGCAGTGAAGCTTGGTTGTCACTGTGGGCCCTGAGGGGAGGGGGAGAGAGGAATAGAATAGATGGAAGAGGGGGTCACTGGAGGGCAATGGGAGTGTTCCATAAGATCATGCAATGAAGGATAGAGGCCATGTTAAATTTCATAAAATATTTCTAAAACTGTACAGTCTAAAATGTAAACCATAATGTAACCAAGAATTTAGAAAAATGAACAGTCTAAACTGTAAACCATAATGTAAAACATAATGGAACCATGGTTAGTAGCTATGTTTCTATATCTGTACATCATCTTTAGACATCCACATGTAAAAAACTCATTGTTGGGGAAGGGGAAAAGGGTTTGATGTTGAGTATATGGGAGTTCCCTTTATTGTATATGTAACTTCACTGTCATTTAAAATTTTTTTGAAGACTAAATTAAAAATTAATTTAAAAAAGATGTAGACACTGAGGAAGGATTGAAATAGATTGCCTTGTCACTACTTTTGGGAAGACAAAATTAAAAATTAGAAAAAAATGAAAGGATGTAGACACTGATGAAGAATTGAAAGAAATTGCTTTGCCACTGTACATACAAGGCAACACATATTGCCGTGAAGAAAGGTAAAATGACAAAAACAAAGCTTTATAATATATTTTATATTTTTTTATTTTTTTAATGTTATATTTAAAAAAATGAGGTTGCCATATAGCCCCCACCCCCCTCACTCCACTCCTCCCACATCAACAACCTCTTTCATCATCGTGGCACATTCATTGCATTTGGTGGATACATTTTGGAGCACTGCTGCACCACATGGATAGTGGTATACATTGTAGTTTACACTCTCCCCCAATCCATGCAGTGGGCCATGGCAGGACCTACAATGTCCAGCAACTGTTCCTGAAGTACCACTCAGGACAAATCCAAGTCCTGAAAAAGCCCCCACATCATATCTCTTCTTCCTTCTCCCTAGCTTCAGCAGCTACCATGGCCACTTCCTCCACATTAATACTACATTCTCCTCCATTACTAATCACAATAGTTCCAGAATAGAATATCAGTAAGTCCACTTTAACCCATATTCTATTCCTCCATCCTGTGGACCCTGGGATGGTTATGTCCACTCCACCTCTACATCGAGAGGGGTCTTAGATTCCACATGGATTATGGATGCTGTGGGCTTGCTATTTTGAGCTTGCTACTTTGAGTTAGCAACCCATGAGGACCGGGCGGGCTTCCACGGCTCGGCGGTGAGCCCCTAGGCCAGCGCGTAGGCCTAGGTTCTCCAGGTGTGGGGGACGCGCGGTAAAAACCACGGAGACAGCCTGTGAGAGTGAGCTAGTCCACTTTATTGCAGAAATACACTTGATTATATAAGGTTGGGTCAAGGGAGGGGTAGGAACGGGGGCGGATGAACTACGGGGCGGTAGTGGATAGGCGGAGCTGTGCAGGCAGCTATGAGGTAGGTGGTGAAGGATAGCAATGGCTGGAAAAGGGAGATAACAAAGGCTAGGAGGAGGGGTGAAGGGAGGCAGCAACAATTGCTCCTTTTGTTTTATAAAAAAAAAGGGGCGTGAGAGAGTAGGGGGATGGGCTGTGGAGGGTGAGAGAAAAAGGGGGTAGAATTGACTGGCGATGGGCAAATGACATATCATTTGGCCAGAATGTATGCATAGCCCTTAGGGTCGGTGCGTGCCGGTGCTAGACAAAATATCTAACATGATGTTGTGCACGCTTTTTTGGGGTGGATAGCGCTGTGGCTGGCTTAACCGTGAAGGACTCTCAGATGTATAGCAATAAAGGGGGGCGGAGGGTGCACCCAAGCCCTTTACGCCGAGGGAAACAAACCCGTGCCGGCGGCTAAGGTCAGGGAGTTTCACAGCAAGCAGCTTCACAGGCGGGAAGTACGGTGGGAAGGGGGGCAAGGACAAGGGCGAGATTGAGGAGCGAGATCAGAGGTAGCAAGACGGTGGTAATGGATTTGAACAAACGAGGAAAATACACTATCAGCGTGATCTTTGGCAAGGCGGATGATTCGTCGAATGGCCCAAAGACCAACGGTGAGACCTAGGATGATGAGCAGAACTGGGGTTATTAGCGGGAGGAGATAGGGGAGGAGAGGCTGCAGGAAGCCCCAGGAACCAGCAGTTTGGGCTCGTTCAAGTCGGCGTTGGTTGAGACCTTTTTCAAGTTCTTTTAAGCTGGAGTCTACTAAACCGGTATAGTTGGCATAGACACAGCATTCTTCTCCCAGAGCTGCACATAGGCCACCTTCTTTGAGGAGGAGGAGGTCAAGGCCTCGGCGGTTTTGCAGGACAACTTCTGAAAGGGAATTGAGGGAGTCTCTAAGATATTTGATTGCATCTCGGAGGTAGATGATATCAGAGTCTACTGCTTGTCTGAGGTTTTGGAGGGCGGAGGCTTGTGTGGCTAGGGCTGCAACACCAGTGGCAGCTCCAGCTGTAGCTAGGAGGGAAGTGACAGTGAGTACAGCAGTAATAGGTTCGCGTTTGTGGAGGTAAATAGCTTCTTGAGTGTGGTCAAAGGCTTCAAAGAAATGTAGAGGAGTGTGATAGATGACTCGAGGCGTGAGGAGGATGAGAACACACGTTTCTTTGGTCTTGTTAAGTGTGGCAACAGATAAGCATGGGGTAAGTCCGGTGGAAGAGCAGAGCCATTGGGTGGTGTTTAGGGGAACTAAGTATTTGGCAGAGATGTTTGGGGAGGTATAGTTGGTACAGGCAGTAAGGCTAGGAGTGTGGGAGGAACGGGGGTGAATGCATAAACCTTTGGAAGAGATGTGCGTAAAAGTGAGTGGGACATGAGTAGATTGATTCCAATTGCAGGAAGAGGGGGAATCGTCGGTGGAGGAAGTAAAGAGTGGTGAAGGGATAGCAAGTGGATCATAGAGGGGGAGGCTGGGGGAAAGACACAACCAGCAAGAGCGAGTGAGGTTGGGGTGGGAGGCGTTGAGAGAGGAATAGGAGGCGTTTAGGAGTTTGAAGTAGGGACTAGAGGGGATGAGAGGATGTGGTTGTATACCTGAAGCGGGGGGGGGGAGTGGGGCTTGTAGAAGGGACGACGGCGGCCGAGGTGGAAGAGATTTTGAGGGGGGTAGATGAGGATGGAAGAAGGTGAACAGTGGGTGAGGGAGGAGGGTTAAGGATGTGGTTGGGACCAATAGCAGAGGGTGGGGCAGAGACAACACGCTTTTGGATTTCAAACAAAGCGCCACGATCATAGTTGCTCATATACAACCGGAGTCCATAGGGGTGAGCGGCCAGCCATGTATCGTCGTTTGGGTTTTTTACTGTCAGCCAAATGAAGTCCCAACGGGAATTGTTGGCTACTTGGAGAGAGAGATACGGGTCTCTGTTGGGGGCGCCGGACCATCCATGGGCCATGGTCACACATCCCCAAGAGGGGCAGTAGAAGTGTGATAGGTCATGACAACCTCGAGCACTAGCAGGACAGATGTAAAAACCAGACACAGGGTTGAATTGAGGGCCAAGGAGACGGCTGTTTCGAGAAAGCAGGCATGCTGTATTCCCACTTCGACAGGATGAGGAGGAGTGGTGGCCTACTTTCGCTTTTCTGATGTTGCTTACTTGGCATTCGGGACAGAAGGAAATTCCAGCAAGAGGGCAGACGTGTGTGAGAAAGGAGGGAGCGACACTAGCAACATTATAAGCGAGAATGCGTTTTTCCGGGAATGTCTGCAAGGTCCAGTTGAATGGCTGATGGGATGAGGAGCTTTGGGCAGAGGAGGCTAGAGACAACATGAGAATGAGGAGATGGATGAGGTAGGGAAGGGTAGGGGAACAGGAGGCGGGGGTGTGAACAGAGCGGGCCTGTCGGAGGAGCTGGAGAACTTGGCGCTCGATGGGGTCATCATCTTCAAGGGAAAGACGGCTTAAGCGGCGGGCAAGGAAGCTTTGTCGACGTCGTTCGCGGCGAGAAGGAGCTGGTGTGGTTCTCACGGACGGTGGTGTTGGAGAGGTAGGCTCGAGTGAATTTACTTGGGGGCGCATGGTGGTCATGGGAGGAGGGCGACGAGGGAGTTGAAAACGCCAATTAGAAGTAGAAAGGCGACAGCAAGGAGAAAGCGTTGGCGGAGGTTCCAATCTGCTGGGGCTGTAGCCGCGAGACAGACAGCTGAAAAGATTGTTAAAAAAATGAAGACTATAAAAAAGAAGTATAAAAGTGGGTGAGGGTGCGAGGGGAGTGGGAAGAGCATCTGCACTGAGAGTTCTTCTCTGATAAGTTGTAAGGCACGTTTCGGTGGAGGTTAGGCACTTGTCAGCAGCAGGTTGTAGAGGCGGCAATAAGGCTCTTCTTGTAGACTGTGCAGAGGTGAGTCCTTTTGGGGAATCTGTAAAGACAAAGAAAGGAGAAGAGAGCCCTCATAGGGGAGGGACAATCAGCAGAAGGAAACTCGGAGAGAGCACTTATCTAATATAAACATTTCAGGGAGGGGCTGGTTGGTGCTGGATTTGAGCGAATGGGGCGATATCTGGGCCTCTGCAGTCAATGTTGTCTCTTACGGAGGGCATAGTGTGTTCATCATTCGGTGGAACTTTGGGGTCGGTGGCAGGCCGGATGTAGCGCCCAGGAACCCAGAGCGGTTGTGGCTCGGAGTCTGGGAAGACACAAGCAAAACCTCTCCCCTGTGCTAGCAAGGGAGCTGGATCTTGCCAAAGGTTTGTGGCGGGGTCTTTCCAATGAACAAGGGGAACTTGCGAAGGTTGCCACATGGGTCCCCAATGTTTATGGGTTGGGGAGAGTCCTTTGTCATCGAAGGTCAGGAGATTGTGATGGATAAGGCAGGCAGTAATGACGTCGGCAGGGGCCTTGTGGGGAGAGGAAGCTTTTTCCTTTTGAATGAGTAGCTTGAGCTGCTGGTGAGTACGCTCAATAATTCCTTGCCCTTGCGGGTTGTAGGGGATGCTGAAATGATGTGTGATGTGGTACATCTGCACAAAGCTGGCAAAGGTGGCACTGCGATAGGCTGGTCTATTGTCGGTTTTGAGATCCCAGGGAATTCCCATGAATAGAATGGCTTGCCGAAGCGCTTTGATGCAATGTTTGGCACTCTCTCCTGTGAGGGGCACGGCATAGCATAGGTGCGAGAAGGTATCAACTGCAACATGAAGATATTTAAGGCGCCCAAAAGCACTAACATGGGTGACGTCTAGCTGCCAGCGGGAGTTAGGCCGCAGGCCGCGGGGATTAGCTCCGTGGGGCTGCAAGGGTCCAAGGGGTAGCAGAGGTGCGCATGTTCGGCAGGAACGCACAAGATGTTTGCATGTTTCGATGGGGAGGTCTGGAAAGAGCCTCTGGATAGATCGCGCAGAGAAGTGGAATTGAGAGTGTAAAAGTTTGGCTTGGTTGACGAAGTCTCCTAGTCTTGTTTTGTCAATGGAATCTTCTCGAATGGCAGCTGGGTATACATGGCGGCCGGACGCTAAGGCGTCAGCAAGGGCATTTCCTTGAGTCAGTGGTCCTGGCAGGCCAGAGTGACTTCTGATATGAGCGATGAACCAGGGTTGTTGCCTTTCTTCAAGCAGTCGCTGTACAAAGGCGAGTGCTTGGTCTATAGATGAGTCGCTGGGTAGAAAGGTAGCAAGTGGGAGGCTGCGACATACCTGTAAGGTGTACAAGCTGTCTGTAAAGATGTTGAGAGGCTGGTCTGGGTAAAGATTGAGGACCGCAGCAACAGCTAAGAGTTCACCCACTTGAACAGAAAGGTGATTGGCAAACATCAACTGTCGTGGCTCAAGCTTTCCTGGCACATATATGACAGCAGCGAAGCCCTTTTTTGAGGCATCAGTGAAAGCAGTGATGGCAAAGGGGATTGGCTTTCTTGCGGGCAGCGGACGGAACAGGTTGAAAAATGCTAATTGAGATACACCTTGCAGCAGTGGATGATGAGGATAGTGGTTGTCGAAGGAGCCACGAAAGAACTCTATCAGGCTCTGCATTTGAGCATTATTCATGATAAGGGAAGTAACTTCTTTTGCATCAAAGGGCCAAACAATGGTGTGTGGCGGGACGCCGTACGTTTGTATGGAGAGAAGTACTAAGTCGGTGGCTAATGTGATCCAAGCCCTTGTAAATGGGCAGATTTTTGGGAGTTAACTTTTTGACGTGTGTAGAAAGAGAAGAGGACCATCTTGCTATAGGAGACCCGTTGGGGTGACTGGTGTTGGCAAAACTAAGGCAAGGATTGGGAGATCGGGAGAGAATCGCTCTAGGCGGCATTGCTGGAGTGCAGCATTTACTTGTTGGATGGCTTCTTTGGCAGCTGGGGTGATGGTGATGGGGCGAACGACTGCAGCGGATGGACTGCACTTAGTCTGCAGGAGCTCGAAAAGGGGTTGCATTTGCGCTGTTGTGATGGGGAGTGCTGATCGAAGCCAATTGATTTGTCCGCAAAGCCGTTGGAGCTCAGTCAGCGTCATGTGATCAGAAACATGGATTTGCGGGCTGGTGGGCCAAATATATTGATGAAAATGAAAGCCTAAGAACTGGAAAGGTGGCTGGGGGTTGACCTTGTCAGGTTGCACTATTAATCTAAGACTTGAGAGGTTCGTCATAACTGCAGAGAGTAAATCATTGAGAAGTGTGTTAGAACTTGCTGCTAAAAGAAGGTCATCCATATAGTGGATGATGTATGTGTGCTCTGGATGGAACTTAGAGCGTAGCAGCTCAATGGCATGATTGACATAGAGCTGACATATAGTTGGACTGTTCCGCATGCCTTGTGGTAGTACTCGCCATTGGAATCGGAGTGCTGCTCTTTGATTGTTGGTACGCGGGACTGTAAATGCAAACCGTGGACAGTCTCGCGGGTGAAGAGGAATGGAGAAAAAGCAATCTTTGATGTCAATAGTGGCTGCATAAAAATGCTGGGGGACTGCAGTGGGATGCGGCCAACCAGGCTGAGGTGACCCCATTGGCTTAATATGCTTGTTAATTTCTCGAAGGTCGTGGAGGAGGCGAAACTTACTTGTGTTCTTTTTGTTGATGACAAAAACTGGCGAGTTATAGGGACTGGTAGACGGCTCAATATGCCCTGCCTGTAGTTGCTCTTCAACGAGGGCAGAGAGAGCTTGTAGTTTGTGAGTTGGCAAGGGCCACTGCTTGACCCAGATGGGCTCTTCTGTGTCCCATTCCAGAGGGATAGGGTCAGGTTTTGAAACAGGAGCAGTGGCCCCTATAAGGGGGGGGGGGCGGCACAGCTAAGAAGGCTTCTGTGGTGATTCGAGCTTTTAGCTGGCTGAGTACATCTCTTCTCCACAGGATGGTTTGGACTGAAGAGAGGACGAGAGGACGAATTTGACCTTCGTTACCCTCTCGGTCGCTCTAATGCAGAGGCTGAGATGTTTTCCAAGAAGTAGCAGCTCTTGTGGCGCCGATGAATTGAGGGCCAGTTTCGAGGGGCCAGTGATTAAAAGCGGCGATTTCGAAGGGAATACAAGAGATTTCGGCACCCGAGTCTAAGAGTCCGTCAAGCCATTGTCCCTCTATTTTAAGTTCTAGTGAAGGTTTTTGGTGACGTTTGATAGGCATGGTCCACATTAGGGTTTTGGAGCTTTGTGGAGGGCCTCTTGGGGGAGGGGCTGAGGCCTGCCCCACTGGAAGTTTAAAGGCTGAGAAAAACGTTGTGCTGAGCGACAGTCGCGGGCCCAGTGATACCCTTTACCACAGCGCGGGCATGGCGTGGGGGGGCCTCTTGGTCTGTGCAGTGCTACGGCAGGGCGGGAAGCTGCCGGTTGAGGGCACTCGCGAACAAAATGACCGGGCTGACCGCATCGAAAGCAGGCAGAAGTGGAGGCAGATGAGACAGCCATGGCGGAAGCAAAGGCAGCAGTAAGTGCTTTAGTCTGTGGGTCAATGTCTCGACAAGCTAGGACCCATTCGTGCATCGGCTTGTCGCGGATAGGAAGGATGACAGCTCGGAAGGGTGCGAGGCACCTATCGAGAATGAGTTCTTTTGCTAACGCAAACTGAGCATCTTTGTTAGTAATTTTACGTTGGCATGCTTCGATAACGCGGGCGACAAATGCCGGAAAGGTTTCTTGCGAGTCTTGAAGCATTTGCACGAACTTGGTGGATTGTTTGGTGGAAATTAAAGAGAATGACCGCTGAACGAGAACTTTCACTCGGAGCCAAAACCCTGGGTCTATGTTCACATAGGAACGAGGGTCAGCATAGTTGTTAACCCCTGTGTAGGCATCAGCTGGATCTTGGACACCCGCTCGAACATTTTCCACTACTTGTTGATCAACAGCTACTTGATAGTGAGCGCGCCATTCAAGGAACTGGCCTGGCTGAAGGATGGAACGAGCTAGAGAAATCCAATCATAGGGAAGAACAAGCTGAACCCCCAACTCTTCTATTAGTTGTTGAACATATGGGCTATCAATGCCGTCTTCTTTAACGGCTTTACGAAAAGTTTTAACTTTTTCTGCTGTGAAGGGAAGCCAAGTTTGAGGGCGTTGCTGCGTGGGCAGCGGGTTGAGCGGGTATAGCTGGGGGGTGGGAGAATGTGCTTCGCTAGAAGCAGGTGGGGGGCTGCTGCCATACGGTGGTGGCGAGGGACGAACGGTAGCGGGAAACAGATGAGAGAATGATGGCTTAGCAGCGTCAAGGCGGCAACAAACTGGCGGCAGGATATTTTTGGGTGCTGGACAAGATGGCGGAGCGGCTACATCACTTCCGGGCGCCTGCCAAGATGGCGGTGTAGTTACGTCATTTCCGGGCGCTGGCCAAGATGGCGGCGAAGTCGCGTCATTTCCGGGCGCCGGCCAAGATGGCGGCGAAGTCGTGTCATTTCCGGACGCCTGCCAAGATGGCGGTGAAGTCGCGTCATTTCCGGGCGCCGGCCAAGATGGCGGCTGCATTATTTCCGGGGCAGGGCCGGAAGATGATGGGACAGGGAGGGGCGGGTAAAGGGGAGAGGAAGCGCCTTTGTTCCCGCCGGCGGGCTCGGATATAGGTGAAGAAGAAGCCGGAAGTGCGCCATTTTGGGCAGAGGTGGAAGAAGAGGGAGAAAGTCTGCTATTTTGAGGAGCTACTGAAGCGGCTTCTGTGGGTCGTGGGGAGCGCGGGCGGGGAGGTTCACGCTCGAGAGCGGCGGCGAGCTGGTCAGACAGAGAATTTGTGTCGCCAGGATCATCGGGCTCATAGTCATTGGGTTGCTTAACCGATTTGTCTCGGATGGCTTCTGACGGCGCACCAAGGAGACAGGCGCGTATGGCTACTAGAGCAGGCAGCAGGCCGGGCGGAAAAGACCACTTTTCATGCTCTATGGTGGAGGTGACTCGATCTATGAGTCGAGAGTATGTGTCTGGGCTCCAGAGCTGGCAGGTGGCGAGCCACGGATTAAAAGGGAGTAGCAGGTCCCAGTATTTTTGGAGCTGTTTCAGGGAAACGTGGACTCCATTGGTATCAAGAAGGGCGGCTAAAAGCTGAACCTGAGGGGTATGGTGTGAGGAGAGAGAGGCGCCCATAGTGGGAGAAGAAAAGACGGCGATGGGGTCCCTACCTGGAGAGCTGAAATGGTCGCCTGTAGACAGCAGCAGCAGCAGCAGAGAGGGGCCGGAGGGCGGTGGAAGGAAAGGATCCCGGGCGAGCCCCCAACTGTGGGCTTGCTATTTTGAGCTTGCTACTTTGAGTTAGCAACCCATGAGGACCGGGCGGGCTTCCACGGCTCGGCGGTGAGCCCCTAGGCCAGCGCGTAGGCCTAGGTTCTCCAGGTGTGGGGGACGCGCGGTAAAAACCACGGAGACAGCCTGTGAGAGTGAGCTAGTCCACTTTATTGCAGAAATACACTTGATTATATAAGGTCGGGTCAAGGGAGGGGTAGGAACAAGGGCGGATGAACTACGGGGCGGTAGTGGATAGGCGGAGCTGTGCAGGCAGCTATGAGGTAGGCGGTGAAGGATAGCAACGGCTGGAAAAGGGAGATAACAAAGGCTAGGAGGAGGGGTGAAGGGAGGCAGCAACAGATGCAATTCTCCTGCTCTCAGTTGTAGGCATTCTTGGTTCCCAGGTATAGTGGTTGACCTTCACCTCCCTGTTAGCTGGCTGGAGTAAGTTCATTAAACCAGAGGGTAGGAGTTGCTCATCTATTGAGGCTCAGGGCCTGGCTATCACATAGACAGATGAGAGATTCAGGTCCCCTGAGCAGACACCAAACCCCAGCGCCAACCAAAGGCCCAGTAAAAGTAACAGGAGAAGCTTGTGAAAAAAGATCACATCTGAGTTCAACTCCATCCCACTCAGGAACACAAACTCCAAAGTAGGGCCAACTGACATGGCACTGAACTCCATCTGCCATGAAAATAGAACCTGTGGGAATCTGTAGCCCTCAGAAGAATCAATACCTGGGCTTCTATCTACTTTGGCTGTCTCTGGGACCCTGCCAAGGTGTTCATAAGAGCAATTCCTCTGATGACGTCCTGACTCTTTTTTAGAGACTCATGGCCATATAAACTCATTTTCCTTTCCATTTCCCCCTTTTATTCAAGGTCAAAAACATTTTTGACACCTGATATTGCATGTAGGCTGAGATATTCTGCTGGTCTGAGTTGACCCTTTTATTCAAGGTCTTTTTCTGGTTACATCATCAGCTGGTACTTGGTAGTAATCCCTCGGCACCAGGGATGCTCATCCCTGGGAGTCCTGTCCCATGCTGGGGAAACATAATGAATGCTTTTACATGCTGAGTTTGACTTCAAGACTGGCCACTTTTGAGCAACATGGAGGCTCTCAGGAGGTAATTCTTAGGCATCCTGTAGCTCTAGGCCTAGTTCTTATTTCAGGTGCACAGACTCACAAGCATAGTCATTAGTATCAAGGGCTCATTGCTGTACCATCGTTCTTCATTGGTCTTAGCCATTGCACTTGGGGGATTGTTGCTGTTCCATTGGGGAATGTGATAGAACGCCTGCCCCTGTGGCTAGGAACTCAGCACTCACTCAGTTGTTGTTTTTAACTGTAACCACTATGAAAATATCCAAATATTTTTATGTACCCTGGATATATGCTCTGGAGAACTCCCTTCCAATCATATGCCCCCTATCAATAACACCCCACCCCAGTGTTCCTCCCCTGCCATAGTTGCACCTCTCTGTGATCCCAAACTTCTTTGAAAATGAAACCTAATATATTGCCAGGTTCCATTAATAGTAAAATGGAATATAGTGATGGGTTTAAAGGTTAGATATAGAACACATACTATTTTAGAAAAAATTAAAGTAAAAATAAATTGGGGTAGCAAAAAATTAAAAAAATGAAAACGGTTTGTTTTTGCTTGTTTTGCCTTTTATCACTGCTATGTTGACCTATATGTACTGTGGCAAGGCAATTTCTTCCATTTCTTCCTCAGTGTCTACATCCTTTCTCTTTTTTCCTTAATAATTAAGTTTGTCTTCACAAAAGTTTTATTTCACAGTAATTGATATATACAATATATGGTACTCCCACATATCCAGCATGGAACACTTTCTCCCTTCCCCAGCAAAGATCTTTTTACATGTTCATACTATATTTAATGCAACTGATGAACATATATTGAGACAATAGATTTCAAACAGGATAACACTTGGGTTTACATTGTGGTTTATATTTTAGACTATAAAATTTTCTAAATTTTTGGTTATCTTGCATTTTACATTATGATTTACATTTTGCCCTATAAGCCCCTATACATTTTTGGTGTAATTTAACATGTCCTATATCCATCCTTGCATAATCTTCTGGAACATTTTCATTACCCCACAGTTACATTGATTTCATCCATTCAATACTTCTTTCCCCCTCCCCTCAGGGCCCACAGTGACAATCAATATTCATTGTTTGAAGGGCCATCCATGTTCAGAGATACTTACAACAATGTAGAGGGCTTGAAATGCTCAACTGCCCTAACGCATTGGGAGTCACCATTTCTCTTGAGAGGTACAATTCCCTCTATTTAAGAACATCAGTCCTCCCCAGGATATGCGTATACCTCCACTTTCATTGTATGAGTCTCCATCCAATGATATAACCCACTACAACAAAATGAGCACTCACACACTCCCTAGAAGCCTGTCCTGTGTCAGATTCTCTCCTTTAAGCATCCTAAATAGGTAACCTTCCTTACTATATTTTTGAAAACGTTTTCTCAACATCATACTCTCAAACAAATACCTGACAGTCTCCTATGTTCATTTATTCCCCCACCCTCCTTTCAATTTCTTGGGCAATACTACCCATCCTCCCATCCCTAGCACCCCTCAAATGTGCAAAGTCCCATCCAAAGTTATCCCTATGCCCCAATTTTATCCCTTCATTGTACAAATACTTACCGCCAGCTTATCATAGATTTCACCTGCATAGATGCCAGCTCACAACCTTCCTCTACCCCCAAAATTCCTTTAAATCTATCATCCAGTCTCAACCTCTCTGAGGCAGCTTGGGTTACTTATTTCATATCATTGATCATGTAGTATTTCTCCTTCAATGCCTGAGTTGCTTCACTCAACATAAGGTTCTCAAGATCCATCCATGTTAACACATGTGTTTTTACTTTATTCGTTCTTAAAGCTGAGTAGTATTCCATTGTATACATATACCACATTTTATTTATCCATTTATCTGTTGATGGGCATTTGGGTTGATTCCAACTTTTGGTAATAGTGAACAATGCTGCTATGAACATTGGGGTGCATATATTGGTTTGTGTCCTTGTTTTCAGGTCTACTATGTATATCCCCAGTAGTGGAATTGCTTAGTCATATGACAAATCTATAGGTAGTTTTATGAGAAACCTCCAAACTGTCCTCCAGAATGGCTCTATCCTTCTTCATTCACACCAGCAGTGGATGAATATTCCCATTGCTTCACATCCTTTCCAGGATTTGTAGTCTTTTGTTTTTCTCATAGCTGCCAATCTTATGGAAGTAAGATGGTATCTCCTTGTAGTTTTGATTTGCATTTCCCTAAGAGCTAGAGATTTGGAGCATTTTTTCATGTGTTTTTAGCCATTTGTATTTCTTCTTTAGAGAAGTGTCTGTTCAAATCTTTTTCCCAATTTTTAAATGGGTTGTTTGTCTTTTTATTTTCAAGATTTAGGAGTTGTTTATATATGCAAGTTATAAGTCTCTTATTGGATATATGGTTGCCAAATATTTTCTCCCATTGTGTAGGCTCTCTTTTCACATTCTTGACAAACTCCTTTGAGGTGCATAAGACTTTAATTTTGAGGAAGTCCCACTTATCTATTTGTTCTTTTGCTGCTCGTGCTTTTTGTGTGAAGTTCATGAAGCCATTTCCTATTATAAGGTCCTATAGATGGTTCTCTACATTGCTTTCCAAAGTCTTTATGATCTTGGCTCTTATATTTAGGTCTTTGATCCATCTTGAGTTGATTTTTTGTATAAGGTGTGAGTTGGTAATCCTCTTTCATTCTTTTACATATGGATATCCAGTTCTCCAGGCACCATTTGTTGAAGAGGCCATTCTCTCCTATTTGAGAGGATTTGGTGGCTTTATCAAATATTATATGACTGTATATATGAGAATTTATATCAGAACTCTCATTTCGGTTCCTTGTTCTGTGTGTCTCTCCTTGCACCCATACCATGCTTTTTTCACTATTATGGCTTTGTAGTATATTTGCATGTCAGGTGGTGTGATTCCTCCAATTTCATTTTTCTTTTTCAGTATGTCTTTGGCTATTCAGGGCCTCTTTTCTTTCCAAATAAATTTCATAGCCAATTTTTCTAGTTTATTAAGGAACGTTGTATTGATTTTTATTGGGATTGCATTTAATGTGTAGATCAGTTTTGGTAGGATAGACATCTTAATAATATTTAGTCTTCCTATCCATGAACAGGGAACATTCTTTCATTTTATTTACGTCTTCTTTGATTTACTTGAGCAGTGTTTTGCAGGTCTCTGTGTATAAATTTTTATATCTTAGTTACATTTATTCCTAAGTATTTGATTTTTTTATTTACTATTGTAAATTGTATTTGTTTCTTGATTTTCTCCCCAGATTGCTCATTATTGGTGTACAGACATGCTACTGATTTTGTGCATTGATCTTATAACCTGTGACTTTACTGAACTCATTTATGAGTTCTAGAAGCTTTCCTGTAGACTTCTCAGAATTTTCTATTTATTGGAATATGTCATCTGTAAATAATGAAATTTTGACTTCTTCCTTTCCAAATTGAATGGATTTTATATCTGGTTCTTGTCTCAGTTCTCAAGCAAATACTTCTAAGACAATGTTAAATAGAAGAGGTAATATTGGGCATCCTTGTCTTGTTCCTGATCTTAGAGGGAAAGATTTTAGGATTTCACCATAATAAACAATGTTGGCTGTGGATTTTTCATATATACCCCTTATCATGTTCAGAAAATTTCCTTGTATTCTGATCTTTTCCAGATACGATCATGTGCTTTTTTTTTCCCCAATCTGTTTGTATGGTGTATTACATTGATTGCTTTTCTTATGTTGAACCATCTTTGCATATTCAGAATGGATCCTACTTCATCATGGTGCATAATTCTTTTAATGTGTTGTTGAATATGATTAGCAAGTATTTTGTGGGGGATTTTTGCATCTAGGTTCATTAGAGAAATTGTCCTGTTATTTTCCTTTTTTGAGGTGTCTTTGTTTGGCTTTGGTAGTAGCGTAATACTGACATCATAGAATGAGTTAGGCAATGCTCCTTCAATTTCGAATTTTTGAAAGAGTTTCAGCAAGATTGGCATTAGTTCTTTCTGGAATGTTTTGTAGAATTCATCTGCGATGCTGTCTGGCCCAGGGGTTGGGAGGTTTTTAATGACTGATTTTATCTCTTTATTTGTGATTGGTTTGTTGAGATCATCAATTTCTTCTTTCATCAATATAGGCTGTTTATGTGTTTCTAGGAATTTGTCCATTTCCTCTGAATTGTCATTTCTGTTGGAATATAGTTTTTCAAAGTATCCTCTTATGATAGTCTTTATTTCTGTGGGTTCAGTGGTGATACCTCCTTTCTCATTTTTATTTTGTGTATTTGCATCTTCTCTCTTTTTTTCTTTGTTAGTCTAGTTAAGGGTTTGTCAATTTTATTGATCTTCTCAAAGAACCAGCTCTTGGTTTTGTTTCTCTTTTCAAGTGCTTTCTTATTTTCTATTTCATTTAGTTCTGCTCTTATCTTTGTTATTTCTTTCTTTCTTCTTCCTGTGGTGTTACTTTATTGTTTTTTTACTAATGACTTCAAGTGTGCAGTGAGTTTTTCAATTTTGGTTCTATATTCATTTTATATGTATGAATTTATGGCTATAAATTTCCCTCTCAGAACTGCTTTTGCTGCATCCCATAATTTTTGGTATGTTGTGTTATCATTTGCATTAATTACAAGGTAGCTATTGATTTCTTTTGAGATTTCCTACTTGACCCACTGTTTTTCTAAGAGTGTGCTGTTTAATTTCCATATCTTGGTGTGAAATATGGGCCTCTAGCCCTTTCAGATGTCCATCTTCACTCCATTGTGGTCAGAGAAATTATTTAGTATGATTTCGATCTTTCTGAATTTATCGAAGCCCTCTTTCTGGCCTAGCGTATGATCTGTCTTTAAGAATGATCCATGTGCACTTGAGAAAAATATATATCCTGCTGTATTTGTGTGTAATGTTCTGTATATGTCTGTTAGGTCCAGCTCCTCTAATATACTGTTCAATGTTTTTTTTTCTTTATTGATTTTCTTTTGAGATGTTCTGTCCAAAGTTGATAGTGGTGTATTAAAGTCCTATAATTGAAGAGGAGTCTATACTTTCACTTAGTTTTTCCTATGTTTGCCTCACATATTTGGAGGCCCCCTTGTCAGAGGCATAAATATTTATGATTGTTCATTCTTCTGGAAAGATTATCCCTTTCACTAATATGTATTGTCATTTTTGTCTCTCACAATTGTTTTGCATTTAAAGTCTATTTTGTCTGATATTAATATAGCTGCTCCTGCCTTTTTTTGGATATTGTTTGTTTGTCAGATTATTTTCCAGCCATTCACTTTCAATCTTCTTGAATCCCTGGGTCTAAGATGTTTTTCTTTTAGGCAGCATATAGATGGGTCATATTTCTTTATCCAGTCTTCCCTTCTGAATCTTTTGACAGGTAAGTTTAATCCATTGATATTCAGTGTTATTACTTTCAATGAATTATTTTTGTTAGCTATATTTTCTTTGGGCTTGTATTTGTCATATATTGTTTGTTTTTTTCCCTTCTCTTTGTCTTTTTATTTGCTCTTACACTCTCCTCCAACTCTGCCTCTCCTTTTTTTTTCTTTCTTCCTGAAGAACTCTCTTTAGTATTTCTTGAAGGGCAGGATTCTTGTTGGCATACTCTCTTAGTTTCTGTTTATCTGTGAATATTTTGAACTCTATCATTTTTGAATGCTAGCTTAGCTGGATAGAGAATTCTTGGTTGGAATTTTTTTTCTATTAGTACCTTGACTATATCATACCACTGCCTTTTTGCCTCCATGGTTTCAGTTGAGAAATCAATACTTAATTTTATGGAGCCTCCTTTGTATGTGATCATTCTCTTTTCTCTTGCTGCTTTTAGAATTTTCTCTTTGTATTGAGCATTGCATAATTTGACAAGTATATGTCTTGGGGTAGGCCTGTTGGGATTTATGCTCTTTGGGGTGTGTTGTGCTTCTTGGATATGTACATCCATCTCCCTCAATAGATTTGTGAACTTTTCAGTCTTTATTACCTCTGAAACCCCTTCTGTCCCCTTTCCTTTCTCTTCTCCTTCTGGGATGCCTGTAATGCATATGTTTGTGCATTTTTGCATTGTCATTCAGGTCCTTAAGTCTCAGGGGGATTTTTTCTATCTTTTTATCAATCAGTTCTATTATCTGTTTTATTTTAGATGTAATGTCTTCCACATCACTAATTCTCACCTCTGCCTCTTCTAATCTTCTGTTATTTGCTGGTAGTGTATTTTTGATTTCTTGAGTTGTGCTGTTCCTCACCATTATCCATTATCTTTTTGTGTATGCCTGCTATTTCTTTTGTATTCTCTCCAAGTGTTTCTTCATATTCTTAATCTCCTCTTTTACTTCATTTAATTGGTTGCTAATATATGATTTGAGACCTTTAATTACTTGTCTGATGTTCTGTTTCTCTTTCTGGTTTTTAATTTTTTTTATTGAATTCAGTCATGCATTCCTGATTATTGGTTTGGTTTGTAGTTTTTTGTTGCTGTCTGGTCATTTTATCTTGATGCCTTTAGTCAGTTCCTTAGCTCCTTTGTCTAGTCTTGGGATTTAATTAGCTGTTGTTTTTCCATAATTGTTATGTCTTCTCTTTGTCACTTTGTTCTTCTTATTCTATTTTCTTGTTGCTGGCTAAGTTCACTTTGAAGGAAAATATTAGGCCAACAAAAGCAAAATGAGTAAGAAAAAAAATGTATAAAGTAGTACTGATAATAAATGTTAACAGAGCACCAATGTGAGATCTAGGAGAATGGATATTAGACTCATGTAAGTTGTGTAGAATTATAGCAGTAAGCAGAGTAAATATAATGAGACCATCCACTGAATATGGGGAAGAATATAGTATGAATTAAAAGTGCAGTGTTTTCATGATAGAGGGAAAGAGAAAAGAAAGACAATAATATAAATAGTGAATAAAAGACAGAAAACAGAACAAACATATTAGAAATAAAATATCAGACAATTTGGGGGCCAAAAATCAGAGGTGGATTGTAGAGATACAGTAGATGATGGAGGATAGAAAGATGTAGAGGAAAGGGGATAGTGTAGGTGGCCAAAATCAATACACACAGAAAAGAGGAATGAAGGCTAAGGAAACACAGCAAATGTGAAGCGCTCCCTGCAGCACCTATTATAAAAAAATAAAAAAATAAAAAAGAAGAGAAAGGAAGAAAAGGAGAAAAAAGAGAAAAAAGGGGGGACAAAAAAGGGGGAGAAGCAAACAAGAGAAAGAAAAAGAGAAAAAACTAAAGAAAGGAAAAGGGCCTTGGGTGATAAAACGGAAGAAAAAATCAAGAGAAAATGCAACAGTAGCAACCATGATATAAAAAAAAAAGAACCAAAGTTTCAAGCTAGGAACCCTCTTTGATGTTAAATAAAATGCTTAGGGTTCTGACATTCCCCCTTTCTCCCTTCCTCACTTCTCTCTCTCCCAGGGCAGCAGGAAAGTTGCATGAAGGGTCCAGTAAGAGATTCAAGTGGGTCCTTGGTGAACCAACTCAACACAGAAGACAATGACTCTTTATTTCCAGCATGAGAGCACCTACACCTTACCAGAAGCCCCAAATATGCTACTGGAAGCTTGGATAGCATGTTCTACAGTCCCTCCACCTTAGGTGTGCTAGGGGAATTCTAATTGATTTTCTGACTCCACCTTCTCCCAGACCAAGTTTCCTATCCCAGGACGTTTAGGTAAATTGGGCTTTCTTAGCAGATTTGCCTCTCCTTTCTTCCCAGACTCTCCCCAAGTCTGCAGGTAAGTTCCTCCAAGCGCAAAGAGAAAAAAAAAATGCGGAGGGCTAGGGTAATCACGGACCTCAGACAGACGTTAGGGCAAGCTGGATTTGGGAATCAGAAGTCAGGGATATTGCAGACTCAAGGTATGTGAGTCTGTGGTGAGTGGGCTACCCGGGTTTAGGGGATATGGACCTGGAAACCATGCATCCAGTAAACACAGGGTTTGGGAATGCCACAGCACAACAAAGTTTTTAGGGATTGCTGTAGCTGCCAGCCCTAGAGGGAATTTTCCTGGCCACAACTTCTGACCTCCGTGTCAGAAACCCAAATTTCTACCTCTTGCAAGAACCTATCTGTCACTGTCTCATGAAATTGATGTCCAGACACCTCCTGCCCTGCAATCCCCCCAAACAGCCCACTCCAGCAGGACTCTGACCCTACTCAGATGCTTCTTTGCAGGAGAGATTATGAGGTGTACTCACTCAGATGGGATCTTGCCTTGCCTCCTCTTGCCCCTTCTTTAAATGGGTTGTTTGTTTTTTTTAATTTTCGAGATACAGGATTTCTTTATATATGCTGCATATTAGGCTCCTTTCAGATATGTAGCTACGAAATAGTTTCTCCCATTGGTTAAGCTGTCTTTTTATTTCCTTGATAAACTCTTTTAATGTGCAAAAGCATTTAATTTTGAGGAAGTTCCATTTATCTATTTTTTCTTTTGTTACTCATGCTTTGGGTGTGGATTTCATGAAGACGTTTCCTATTACAGCGTCCTGTTTCTGCTTCCCTATCTTGTCTTCCAAGGTCTTTATGGTCTTGCCTCTTACATTTAGCTTTTTTTTTTGTCTTTATTTATTTTTTCAATATTATATTCAAAAAATATGAGGTCCCCATATAACCCCCACCCCCCTTACCCCACTCCTCCCCCCATAACAACAATCTCCTCCATCATCATGAGGCATTCATTGCATTTGGTGAATACATCTCTGAGCACCACTGCACCTCATGGTCAATGGTCCACATCATAGCCCACACTCTCCCACAGTCCACTCAGTGGGCCATGGGAGGATCTACAATGTCCAGTAATTGTCCCTGCAGCACCACCCAGGATGACTCCAACCCCCAAAAATGCCCCCACATCACATCTCTTCCTCCCACTCCCTACCCCCAGCAGCCACCATGGCCACTTTCCCAACACCAATGCCATATTTTCTTCGATTACTAATCACAATAGTTCATAAATAGATTAACAGTAAGTCCACTCTAATCCATACTCTATTCCTCCATCTTGTGGACTTTGGAATGTTTGTGCCCACTCCACATCTGTAATAAGAGGGGGCTTAGATTCCACATGGATACTGGATGCAATCCTCCTGCTTTCAGTTGTAGACACTCTTGGCTCCATGGTGTGGTGGTTGACCTTCTTCAACTCCATGTTAGCTGAGTGGGGTAAGTCCAATAAACCAGAGTGTAGGAGCTGAAGTCTGTTGAGGCTCAGGGCCTAGTTATCATATGATCAGTCCAGAGATTCAGGTCTCCTGGTTATACATTAAACCCCAGCACCAACTACAGTTCTGGTAAAAGTAACAGGAGAGGCTTGTGAACAAAGATCACATCTGAGTCCAGCTCCATCACACAGAAACACAACCTCCAAAGTAAGGCCAACTGACATGGCACTGAACTCCATCTGCCATGACCATAGAACCTGTGCATCTCTATAGCCCTCAGAAGAACCAATACCTGGGGTTGTATCTACCTTATCTGTCTCTGGGACTCTGTTGTGTTGTGCATAAGGGTAACCCCTCTGATAACCTCCCAGTTCTTTCTGGAGACTCATATATTTAGCTTTTTGATCCATCTTGAATTGATTTTTGTATAAGGTGTGAGATGGTATTCCTCTCTCATTCTCTTGCATATGGATATCCAGTTCTCCAAGCATCATGTGTTGAAGAGGCCATTGTCTCCCAGTTGAGTGGGCTTGGTGCCCTTGTCCAATATTATGTGACAGCATATATGAGGCTCTATATCAGAACTCTTGCTTTGGTTCCTTTGGTCCTAATGTCTATCCTTGTGCCAATACCATGCCATTTTAATCACTTTAGCCTTGTAGTATGTTTTAAAATCAGGTAGTGTGATTCCTCCAATTACATTTTTCTTTTTCACTGTTTCTTTGGCTATTGAGAGCCTCTTTTCCTTCCAAATGAATTTCATATTTAGATTTCCAGTTAATTAAGAATTGCTGTGTTGATTTTTAATGTGATTGCATTAAATCTGTAGGTCAGTTAGGGTAGGATAGACATCTTAATGACAATTAGTCTTCCTTTCCATGAATATAGACTATTATTCCATTTATTTAAGTCTTCTTTGATTTTCTTTAACAGTGTTGTGTAAGTATTTTATGTATGTCTTTTACATCTTTAAATTTATTCCTGTGTATTTGACACTTTTATTTACTATTTTAAATTCTTTTTTTTAAATTGGTTTCCTCTTCAGGTTGCTCGTTATTGGTGTTAAGAAATGCTACTTTTTTTGTGTGCATTGACCTTTTAACCTGTGACATTACTGAACTCATTTATAAGATCCAGAAGCTTTGTTCCAGATTTCTTAGGGCTTTCTATGTGTTGGATCATGTCATTTGCAAATAGTGAAATTTTGATTTCTTCCTTTCCAATTTGGGTGCCTTTTATATCTATTTCTTGCCCCAGTGCTTGAGCAAGTACATATAACACAATGTTAAATAGAAGGTATGATAGTGGGCATCCTTGTCTTGTTCCTGGTCTTAGATGGTAAGATTTTAGGATTTCACCAGTGTAAATATGGGTTTTTCATACATAGCCCTTTCCATGTTCAGAGAGTTTCCTTGTATTCCTATCATTTGCAGTGTTTTTTTTAATCAGAAAAGGGTGCTGTATTTTGTTGAATGCTTTTCCTGCTTCTATAGTTATGATCATGTGATTTTTTTCTTTCATTCTGTTTATCTGGTCATGGTGTAAAATTAGTTTGAATATGATTAGCAAGTATTTTGTTGAGAATTTTAATGCCTAGGTTCATTAGAGAGATTGCTCTTTAATTTTCCTTTCTTCTGGTGTCTTTTCTTGGCTTTGGTACTAGGGTAATGCTGGCATCATAGAAGGAGTTAGCAATGTTCCTTCTATATCGATTTTTTGGAAGAATTCAAGTATTATTTCTTTCTAGAATGCTTGATAGAATTCACCTGTGATACCATCTGGCCCAAGGCTCTTAATTTGGGAGATTTTTATTGACTGATTCTATCTCTTCACTTGTGATTGGCTTGTTGAGATCATTAATTTCTTCTTTCGTCAATGTAGGCTCCTTACATGTTTCTAGTAATTCATTCATTTCCCCTAAATTGTCCTGCTCATTGGCATATAGTTTTTGAAAGTATCCTCTTATGATAGTCTTTATTTCTGTGGGGTAACTGGTGATATCCCCTCTCTCATTTCTTATTTTGTGTACCTCCATCTTCTCTCTTTTTTTTCTTTGTTAGTCTAGCTAAGGGTTTGTAAATTTTATTGATCTTCTAGAAAGAACCATCACTGTGATTTTTTTTTGTAATTTTTTGAGAGCTTTCTTATATTCTATTTCATTTTATTTTGCTCTAATCTTTCTTTTTTCTTCTTTTGTTGTTAGTCTCCTGTTGTTTTACTAATTCCTCTAAAAACGCAGTTAGGTCCTCAATTTTAACCCTTTCTTCTTTTCTGATAGATGAATTTATGTCTGTGAATTTTCCTCTCAGTACAGCTTTTGCTGCATCCCATAAGTTTTGATATGTTTTGTTGTCATTGTCATTAGATTCAGGTAGTTACTGATTTCTTTCGTGATTTCTTCCTTGACCCACTGTTTGTCAAAGTTTGTTTTGCTTAACTTCCACGTCTTTGTGCCTAATCTCATTGTCTGGCTCTTGCAGATTCCCAGCTTCATTCCAACGTGATCAGATAAATTTTTCTGAATGAATTCCATCTTTCTGATTTCATTTAGTTTTTCTCTGTGGCACAGTATGCAGTCTATCTTGGAGAATGATCCATGTGCCCTTGAGAAAAATGTATATCCTGCAGTATTTGGGCGTATGTAGTGTTCTGTATACATCTATTAGGTCCATATCATCTAATATATTAATCAAAGTCTTTCTCTCTTTATTGATTCTCTTTTGAAATGTTCTGTCTAATGGTGATAATGGTGTATTTAAGTCCCCCACTATAATTGTAGAGGCATCTATTCCTCCACTTAGTTTTTCCAGTATATGCCTCACGTATTTTGAGGTGCCCTGGTAAGATGTATAGATGTTTATGATTGTTCTTTCTTTTTGCAAGATTATCCCTTTTACTAATACATAGTGTCTTTCTTTGTCTCTCACAAGAGTTTTGCATTTAAAGTCTATTTCTTGTAGACAGTATATAAATGCATCATATTTCCTTTCTGCCAGAGTGAGTCTCCTTACTGGTGAGTTTAATCCATTAACATTCAGTGTTATTACTCTCAAGGAATTACTTACATTACCCACATTTTCTTTGGATTTGTGCATGTCATATGTTGTTTTTATTTCTCTTTTGTCATGTTAGTTGTTCTTATACTCTCCTCCAACTCTGTCTCTCCTTTTTTTATTATTTCAAGCTGCAAAACTCCTTTTAGTATTTCCTGAAGGGCAGGTTTCTTATTGGCATACTCTCTTAGTTCCTGTTTATCTGTGAATATTCCCATTTTTTTGTGTGTGCCAGCTTTGCTGGATAGAGTATTCTTGGCTGCAATTTTTTTCTTTTAATACCTTGACTATGTCATACCCCTGCCTTCTTGCCACCATGGTTTCACATGAGAAATCAGCACTTAATTTTATTGAGCTTCCCTTGTATGTGATGGTTCTCTTTTCTCTTGCTGCCTTCAGTATTTTCTTTTTGTCTTGATCATTTGATAAACTGACAAGTTTATATCTTGGAGTAGGCCTGTTGGGATTTATATTGTTTGGGGTGTGTTTTGCTTCCTGGACATGTACATCCATCTCTCTTAATAGATTTAGGAAATTTTGAGCCTCCTTTTGACCTTTAAATGGCAGTAGTCCAACTTTAAACCTCCAGTCCAGTTTATGTGAACTGTGTTGCTGCAAGGGTTTGAGGAGAGCCCTCATATTTTGGGGAATGTCTAAGGTCAGAATATAGCTAATCTCCTTTGCCTCGGAGCCCATACCCACAATATGTGGATAATCTGTTGCTTTGCAGTCCAACAAAGGACATTTCCAATGCCAACACCATTTTAGTATGTATGAATGCCAGCTATTAGATGGCTTGAAATAACTCTTCAAGAGATAAAGCTAATTAGTATCTGTGTCAAAGTCAGCTGTTTCCTCTAACTCTTTCTTACATGCCTATTTCTAGGGGTAGGGCAATCCAGACACCCCTGAAGAAATCTTGTCTGTTTTTATTCCCTATATTTTTTCCTATGCAAAAGCTAAAAGGGCATTGCCTATGTTCATCCCCATCTTAGGTGTCTTAGATATAACCATCACCATAGAAAACTGGGATGGCAATTTATACTAAACCACACTGTCTACTACAATCTCTCCCTAGAGATAACTAACACCAGAAGAAACTTGCCATGCCTTAGAAGCCCTAAGGCGGCAAACAGACTTTCTTACCACTGTGGTGCTGCAAAATTGCAAGGCACTTAACGTGCTAACAGCAGCACAGGAAGGAACATGTCTATTCTTCAAAGAGAAATGCTGTCTCTATGTAAATCACTCTGAAATAGCCCTAAACAGCATTCAAAACCTGCAAGATGAAATCCACCAAATTTAGGAGGATGCAGTCTTTGGAGGCACCTGGCCTTTCCTATTCCTGCTGTCCAGTATCCTTTTAGTGGGAACATATATCTTCAAAATTCTAAATAAATTTATTTCTTCTAGAATCAAGGCCTTGTTAGCTCTATGGGGATTTTATTCAGCTCCACCCATGGTGCCAGACTTGTCTTTCCCATCTGCAATAGATTAGCAAGAGGGTTTTACACCTTGTCAGGTAGGGCCTACTGCCCCTAACAAGCAGGAAGTAATTACAGAAGAATGACCATTATCCTTCAGCGCCCCCATAAGAATAAGTGTATAGAATAGCTCTAGCTGCAGGGATAGAAACAGGCATCAAGACTGTCTCCCTTTCTTTCCTTCCTCTCCCTGCTGCACCTCTGAGCAGAAACCAAAAGAATCCCAGTGTCAATCTGGGGTCTCCTATTTCCCTCCTCTTCCCCAGCCTTTTTTTGTCCTAGGGATTGGTATAGTACCGACTAGGCCTCGGCTCCTCCTCTGCTGGGTTCAGGACTCTGTCCTGCACCCACCCTTTTGTCTTGCACCTCTTCCTCTCCCATTGGGTCTCTCCCTCTCTAGAGTCTGAGAAGTCAACTTGTAGTCACCCCTCTGCCATCCCTGTCACACTCGCTCCCACTTCAGACTGAAGCATGGCATAGCAACTTTTGGTGACTTTGCCACCCCACTCACCCAGATCACCACCGTTTTAAGGGACCTGGATTCAGGGGCCTGTGCGAGTGCTGATTTGCTTTGTTTTTGCAAGAGGCAACTGTGTCTGGCAGAACCGAACCAGTGTGAGACAAAGATAGAATCCTTCCTGCCATACTGAAAATCAAGAGTTTTGGCCTGACCTTTTAGTGCATGTTGCAGAGTCAGACAAAAGGCACATACTATGGCACCGAAAAGGATTAATAAGGAGCTTAGTGATTTGTCCCATAACCCCCAAGCACAATGTTCTGCATGTCCACCTGGGGATATGTTTCTTTGGCAAGCCTCAGTTCTGGGACCTAAAGATGGCCCACATCAAGGCAGTGTATTTTTTAGACAATTCATTTTCTTTCAGACTACCCCTTCAAACCACCTAAGGTTGCGTAATACAACAAGAATTTATCATCCAAGTATTAACAGTAATGGCAGCATTTGTCTCAATATTCTAATATCACAGTGGTCTCCTGCTTTAACTATTTCTAAAGTTCTTTCATCCATTTTTTCACTGCTATGTGATCTGAACCCAGGTGACCCCTTATTGCCAGTGATTGCACAGATTTATAAAGCAGACAGAGATAAGTGCAACAAAATATCTCGGGAATTGACTCAGAAGTATGTCACGTGATGCTACCTATAAGTCAGAATAGCCAGCATTATAGCTTAAATAAAATTACTGTTCCTTTTTTGACTTCTTATCTGGCTGTTCCCCTATCAGACCTCATATTTCTCAGTTTTATTTCTTTTGTTTACTTCCCTCCATTCATCCACATGATCATTTGAGAAGACTTAAATTCACCCAGGTTTGAACAATAACTGCTTTTAGAAACTGTAAAGTAGTTACAAGAGAACAGTTTCCCAGATTCAGAATTATTTTTAAAAATGGAGCATGTGCATTTTGTGGCCAATGTCCACTTTAATTTGGTAATAAGACTAAAACCATTCCTCCCTGCTTTAACATGCCGAAGAAGTCATCTGAGGCAGAGGGAGAGGAATGTCCAGTTGTCACATCAAAGGAAGCAACATTACTCTATAGCAGCATCCATTCTTTTATCCTTCCACTGTTAGAGATTTGAGGTTACATGATATACTTTATGCTCATAACTGATGTGGCTAGAGAATTGCTATTGAATTTACAGCAGCAACAGAAAAGAAAATGTGATGTATTTTACGCATTTCAGTAAAGGAATGGCCTGCTTTTGTTCTACAGAGAATGGAAATTGGCGTCAAACATCCTTTGTATTCCAAAATAGGGTCTCAAACATTTTGTAATTTTCATTTAAAGTGTTAGGAGGGTTGGAGCTATTAGTTACTCAATCTTCCAATACACTGCTTAATATAGCACTGAATAAATGAAGCAAGTTGTCAATGGATGACCGATCAACTAATAGCTCTGCTATAATTGATTCATTTTTGTTCAATAAAGTTGCATAAACCAGTCAGTTAGCTGCCTGGATTAACCAATATGGGAAACAATCTTTTGTAAATGCAAATCTGGTTTTTTTTTTTGTATATATTGTTGGGATTTGCTTCATTGTTTGACATCAAATGATGATATAAAGTTCAAAATGAATATTTTGCCATGTTCAGTTACAGTGCACAGTCTGTTACAGGATGATGCATTGATTGACCTGATTTACACAGAATTAATAAGCTAATCAGATGGTGTGGCTTTATTATGCTGCACATGATACTGCTAGCCCAAGATTTTGATGGACTTGGGATCCTGTAGTTTTGAAATATGTAAATGGAGTTTAAAATTTATTTTCCAGGTGCAACCCCCATTTAAATTTTTTCTCACCTTGTACACTTGACAGATGATACATCCATAACATGGGAGTGATAATGGGTCAAAATTTACAAAGTAAAGTACTGTTTTAGTGTGGGAGTTGTCATGAGGCTGTGTTGAAGTGATTTCCTACGTGGGATATTGAGTGTCCATTGAAATGGATTTGCTCATCCATCTACATTGAAGAGCATTTAAATGCACCAGATATCATTTCAGGTGACTTAACATAAATGAATAAAATTCAATACTATTGGATTTTGTGTGTGTGTGACAAGTGCTATCTGTGCCACTAATTTAACTTCTGTAGTAATAAGGGCATTATCATTCTTCCCCCTTTCTAATTCAGACCTTATAGTCTTATTTTTTTTTCTTATTTTGGTTTGTCCATTGCTTTATTTCTTACAGTCCTTATTCAATTTTCTAACATATTTATGACTTTTCTCCAGCTCCACATTTTTTGCACTGCTTATATTTATGTGCAATCTTATTCCTTGTCTACACACAGATATGGAAAACTAGATATAAAATAAATGTTAATTTTATAAACATGTTGATTTTTATAAACATTGTAGAAAAATAAGAATAAGGGTGTAAACCCTCTGAGGGGGGCGTTGAGGCAGGCTAGTTTAGGCAATGGGAAGACAAATCTCAAACCTGGCAGAAAAACATGGCCATGGAACCCTGTCTGGAAATCCTCTGAGGGAAAAACCCCATCAGAAAGCTGGTGGAGGAACCCTACAGAATCCCCCATTTGGAAAACGATTTCATCCAGGATAAAAGAAAAGCCCTAAATATTCTCAAGGGGCCTTATCATTGGGCCCTCGTGGGAATCGATGGGTGGGGTAATAAATCAAAACAGCAAACAGCTGAGACCCCTACTCTGAACATTAGAAAGGGGAGGAATAATGAATGGTTTGAAAAGTAATTGTGCGAGTTAAATCCTCTCTGTCTGCATGGACCAGTCGGTAAGTATACTTGGAGACCCGTAATCTGTTATTTTCTCCAATTTCTCTTCTCCTTTCGCATTTCCTTAATAAACTACTGGCCTAACTAAACTGGCATATTCTTAAACTCTTTTCTGTAACATAGCCAGCACCTAGAAAGATCTAGTTACACTATGATAGCCTGAACAGAAACAGAAGGAACAAAGGAAGGAGGAGTGCACAGGTTGTAGGAAATGGATATATCAGGACTTCATCTCACTGACCTGTTAGGGAGCACAATGAGTCAAAAGTGGCTTCCAGGTTTGGAACTCTAGGTCTTTCACCAGATAGGGAAAGAAAGAATGGGAGTTGGTTGGGGGAAGCTGGTGGGAACAGGGTAGGAGTTTAATGAGTGTTACAGCCATGGAGGCAGTGATCAGAGTAAAGTTTTTCTTGTCTCAGTTGTGGGGAGAAATGATTATATAGATGCACAAATCTGAGAGTAGACAGGCCCTGTTTCTGTCCACTTTTTCTCCCTTCCTTTCTTTTCTTTATAATCAAATTACTATATGCACATGGTTTAAAAATACATATAGTATAGAGGGCTAAAATGAAAAGCAACAGTCACCTGAACCCTCTCTTCCAATTCCCTGTCCCTCTCTCTAGAAAAAGTCCTTTGACCTCTTCAGATCATTTCTTCTGGTGGTCTCTATTTCTCACTACAGTATGCAAATACCTAACAATAGTCCTTTAGTCATCAATTCTAGATTTTATTGACTTTTTATTATGACTTTTAAGAATTTGTTTCCCTTACTCCATGTCCCCTCCTTCCAGTATCAGTCAATCACTGAGATCGATGTGTGTGCCAAAATCCCTGTGAATCCCTGGTCTTGGCAATAATGATACCTTTTATTGAGCGCTATGTGGAAGACACAGTTCCAATGGCTTTGGATGTATTAACACATTTAATTAAAATCTCGGTTACAGGGACTAAGGAAAAGGTAGATAGACAAAAACAGTGCTCGGCCTTCCCCACCCAAAACCATTAAGACTTAGTGGCGGTAAAAACGTAACCAACACACCATGGAGCCTAGAGTGTCTACAACTGAAAGCAGGAGGAGTGCATCCAGTATCCATGTGGAATCTAAGCCCCCACTTGACATAGATGTGCAATGGACACAACCAATCCAATGTCCACAGAGAAAATGTGGCATTGGTGTGGGAAGGGTGGCCATGGTGGCTGCTTGGTGCGGGGAATGGGAGGAAGAGATGAGATGGGGAGGCGTTTTCGGGACGTGGAGTTGTCCTGGGTGGTGCTTCACGGACAATTATGGGACATTGTGGATCCCCCCAGGGCCCACTGGATGGAGCGTGGGAGAGTGTGGGCTATGATGTGGACCGTTGACTATGGGGTGCAGTGATGCTCAGAGATGTGCTTGCCAGGTACAGTGGATGTGTCATGATGGTGGGAGAGAGTGTTGCTGTGGGGGGTGGGGGCGGTGGGGTTGAATGGGACCTCATATTTTTTTAATGTAATATTTAAAAAATAAAATAAAATAAAATAAAAAATATATATAGATAGTTAAAATTTCATTTTAAAAAAAACATGATGCCTTACCTTCAATGCCTGAAACATGATAAAACTTATAAATTTTATAACTAAAATTTGAATAAATGAAAATAGGGGAATGTGATATTATAAGATCTATATTCGAGTACAGGCCATGGAAGATGGAGATTGTTCTTTAGTTTGGAAGAACTACTTGAGAGACCCTCAGGAGCCTCCAATGGCCTCAAGCAAACTGAACCATGCTTTGTCTTGTTTTCTAATCTCCACGACATACTGGGCCTATAGTAGAATCAGGAGTCTGGACATCCTGGAATGTAACCTGTCACTCTAGATAGTCTCTTCCTCTCTAACATGGACGAGATGCTGAAGTGGTGAATTTAAAGCTCGGCCCTTCTATAAAATACCTTGATCAGTGCTCATCAAGATTGTCAAAGTCATGAAACAAGGAAAGACTGAGACATTGTCAGAGATCAGATGAGACTAAGAAGACATGATACCTAAATAAAATGTGGTATCCTGGATTGGGCCCTGGACTAGAAAAAAGACACCGGTGGGAAAACTGGTGAAATCTAAATAATGTCTGGATTTTAGTTAATAGTAATACATCAGTATTAATCTTAGTTTTGACAAAAGCATCATGGTTATGTAAGATGTTATGTTAGTTAAAAGCTATTCAGAAACTCTCTGTGCTATCTTTGAAGTATTTTTGTAAAAACCAAAATTATTCCAAATAAAAATATATCTGAAAAAAACCAAAAAAAACAAAACAAAAAAACGTCTAGCTTGGAGGCACTGAAATTGCAATCTTTTCCTTTAATTCTCAGCGATGGATGGGAGGGGCGTATCTGGCTCACTATTTAAGGGCCTTCCCGCTGGAGCCACCCAACCAGGCTAGCTACACTGGGTGGAAGCTGATGTCACGTGGTGGATGCAGGTGGCATTCTGGCTTTCCGGGAGCAGTCTCTCTGGTTTTCCTTCTAGCACACCCGCCCCTTGAGTAACGGTAGTCACGTGACAGACTTGAGGGTTTTTTTGTTTGTTTGTTTTTTGTTTTTTAAAGGCAGGTGCCTACGTGATCCTGTCCTGCAGTCCGTACCTGGGCTCCTGACTGTCTAGAGGTTAGGTTGTAACTGCGCCGCTAGCGGACCCTGACCGGCTGCCGGGTTCTGAAACAACGAGCCGCCGGAAACGCTTACTGTTCGAAGCCAACTGCACGGGTCTGCTTTTCCTGCCATCTCCGCTTTCTCCGTTCCCACCCCTTTGCGGGTGAAGTCACCATTGGGTTTCGAGACCTTGGGGCCTAAGGCCCAAACTCGGGCCGATTCCCTATTTTCTTCTTACCCTCATTTTCCTCTTACCCTCCATCTATCTTCCTTTGCACCACCGAACCGTTTAGCCTTAGAGTCGGCCAGCTCGGCGGTAGTTTGAAGCCAATTTCGGGCGGTAAAGGTAACCGTGGGAAAAGCGGCCCCCCAGTGGCCATAGGCGGAGGCAAGAATAGAGCCGCGGCTGATGGGAATAGGCGGCTGAGGAGTGAACAAGGAGGGGAAAAAAAAGTAAGGCGGATTTAGAAGGAACTGAAAAGGACTTGTACTACGGAAGAATTGTACTCTGAGAAAAAAATGGAGAAAGACAATCTTGAGCTGAGAATGGATCCTCCAATAGGGGAACCAGAGGGCTCTCCTGGGTGGGTGAAGGATATTATGTTGACTGCGGCGGGGGGGGGGGGGGGGGGGGGGGGGGCGGGGTATGTTCTAATTGAAGAGGGTGTTTTGAATTGGGGCCCAATGATAAATTACTTCTATTTACCAGTAAGGTTGATTTATATCATGATTTTGATGAATAAACTGGAAAGAGGACTGGTGCTAACTGGATAGTAACAACCCTTGGAAAGGTGTGATATGAATCCAAGTTGGGAAGTGTTCTAATTGAGGCCGCAGTTCTGAGTTTCTTTGAATTATTAAGAGATTTGACATAACTGTTTTGGGGATAGGAATACTAGGAAGAGGATTGGCGTTAACTGCGCAGTGACCAGTGGCTTGAGAGTGCTCGCTCTGCCAATTTGTACCTGAAATTGAGACTTGTATTTTATGTACTTTCTGTCTGTGATGAGTGAAATATGGCTTGGAAGGACAGCTGAAGGACTAAAGATATTGCCAGATTTTAAAAACAAGAGGCTGACTAAAATATAGGACATTCGAATATGAAAATATTTTTTGATTTTTAAAAAATCACTTGTATATGTTAATTTAATTGTTAAAGATGATGAAAAATTGAACTTTGAATTTTAATGGCTGATTTATATTCCTAAATAAACCTTCCTAGGCGATATCTCCTGAGCAAGTAATTAGATACTAGGAAGCATAAACCCAGTTTTATCATTTAGGAAAATGAAGGTCTCTGCTCAACTGAGGTCCCACAAACAGCTATACTCAGCTGTTGTCCTAAATATGCTTTTTTGCACTTCTGTATTTATTTGTATTTCTTTAATTCCAATTTCTAAGGCAATTGGATCATGGAAACTGTCTTTTGGTTTATATCTGCAGATGGGTGCTATCAAAATCAGCCATGAAGAAAAACGTAAGACTTGTGTTGGGTACATCAAAAACATGAAGGTAAGGGTAAGAAGTTGCTAGTCAGGAAATATGTTTGTGATGTATATAAACTGTGTCTTTCCTTGGCTGTTTGCAGGAAACTTCTTTGTGGTCTTCTTGACTCTTCTTCCATTCTTTGCTGCCAGATTTTTTTTCTAATACATAAATTTACCCAGGCCATTCATATATTTACGAACTTTTTTAACTTCCCCAAATTCCTTGGAATAAAATCCAGATGACTTTGTATGGCATAGGATGCCCTTTGAAAATATGTTCCTGACTAAACATCTACACACCTATATACCCTACTGCAGTCATATAGAATTTGCTTTTCCCCACATTTACAAATTAATTTGTACTTTTTTTTTTAAACAACAGGAATTTTTTTTTATTGACTTTGTAATAATATTACATTAAAAATATATATGTGAGGTCCCATTCAACCCCACCCCCCCACCCCCCCTCTCCCCCCCCCCAACAACATTCGTTCCCATCATCATGACACATCCATTGGATTTGGTAAGTACATCTTTGGGCACCTCTGCACCTCATAGACAATGGTCCACATCATGGCCCATACTAATTTGTACTTTGTGTAACACACATAGTCATGCACCGTACAGACCTCTGCCTGCACTTTATTTTGAACCCACCTCAAATGTTACCACTATTAGGCCTTATAGGAGTTCTATAGATAGAACACTCCTTCCTTTGTGCTTTTTTTTTGTTAATGAAAATAAGCTTTATTGCATCAAGTAATAAATACATACAAAGATGCAAACAGTTTCAGTCATTTTTTCCCAGACATTTTGATCAACTTACAGGAAACACAAAACTGAAATCTACACACAGTCTCAGTATTAAAATTTTCGGGGGTCCTTGTTCGGTATGATAGATTGCTCTTCTGCATTTATAACTTGTGCACTTTTTATTTGACTTCAAAGCACTAATAGTCATGCAAATGCTTAAGCAAAAAGTTATATTAAGCAGAATCTACACTGTATTGCCAAACTGGGACTGGCTACTAAGAAAACGTGCTGTCAGTATTTGCTAAAAACAGAATCCTTAGAGTTGTATTAACTTATGAAAAGAACAATTTAGGTAACATAAAATGTATTCAAGAGAAGATTAAAGTGAGATACTGGGATCTTGGAGGCAAACTATAGTTTGATGTAAGATAGGTAACTTTTCCATGTATTATTTTTTTAATCAATGCTTTAAAAAAAATACCCGGGTACTTCCTAACTATCTGAAACACAAATCCTAATAAACTGCAAAATCTTTTCTCAATCTTAGTCGGTAGGTTCAGAGCCTAATGAACCATGAAAACCAACTGTTAACGTTTGGAAAACAAAAGAGTTACATCTGAACAGGTAGAGGAACTGTAACTTCGCATCTTGTAAATAAAAGATGGAAAGTCTTCAAAGCTAACAAGGCGGCTAGGATCTGGCATTCCGTTCTGTTTCGGCCAAGCACTCCCGAACCAGTCCTCTAGTGTGAATGATGCCTCGTTTAAATCTCTAAATGGCGCTCTTGCTCCCTGCGTAGGTGGGTCTGATCTCTTTCCCCAGCTCTTCGATGGTGGCCAGCAGCTAAGCATATTTGCTTTGGGGTACCTGGCTGTTTCCAGTTCCCTGGGTGTAGCCAAGGGATGGCGGCCCGTAGTCACTCAGCAGCTGGTGGTACTGTGAGGATGTCGCCATGCTGGTAGAAGGAGAGTGGACACTTCCAGCTGCACTGAGGGAGGCGGCGGGCATGTGCCCATTCAAGTTCGGTTTGTAAGACATCCCCGCGGGTGGCGGGGCTCGGTGGCAGGGCTCCGGGCGCGCGCGGCCGGGCCCGCAGGGGCCGAAAGGGGGGGTGGGGCGGCGGCGGCGGCATCCGCGGCCCTGCGCCTGTTCGTGAGTCCGCTGGGCAATCCCCGCACTTTTTGTTGTTGGTGGCTCGGGCCGCGGCGGCAAATATGGCCGTCCCTCCAGCGGCGCCCACCGCAGTATATCACTCTTACATTGGGCGCTAGGGCGCAGGGGCGGCCACAAAGTTTGCGCGGAGCCGGCGGGGCCGGCCGGGCCGGGAGGGGGCCCTTTCTGCTTTTATGATACTATGTCCCAACTTGAGGTTTAGGTAAGAGTGAAGCTCTGGAACAAATTTCTTAACCTCTTGGGGTTTCATTTTCTTCGTTGTAAATGATGAGAATATTATCTATCTCATAGGGTTATTGTGAAGTTTAAATGAGTATATTTTTTTGCATGTAAAACACATAGATCAGTGCCTGACACAGTTAACCTTGGTAAGTCTTTCATAAAAAATTAAGGTAAGATTTTTAAAATTAAAAAATGCTCTGTATTTATCCTTAATTAATCTAGTAATTTAGTATATAACTCCATTTCAATAAAGAAATGTTCCTGACAAGGCTGTATAAAGTTACTGTCAACAGGGATATCTAAAAATACCAGAAATTTCTACAAGATTAAGTATAAAAGCAAAACTATTTTGTACCAACATTAGATCGTTTAGACCAACTCATCAGTAACATTTCCTTAGACATAAAGTTATATAGCTGAAGTACTCGGTTAAACTGCACCTGTATGCAGTAAATTTTCATTAATACTACCTATGTTGGTAATCAGAAATTTTTAAAAATCTTGGGATTGACAGTAGCACACACAGCCCCTTGATTTAAAAAGCGAGATAATTGGAGCTATATTTAATAAATTTTAAATTAGAAAGGACCATTAAAGTCACCCTATTCAATTCCCTCCTAGCACTAGAATCTATAGCGTTTTGACAAGTATTTTCTTTTTTTAAAAATTTTATTTATTTATTTATTTTTCCAAATTCTACTCAATTTATTCATTTTTTAAAAAGATATTACATTAAAAAATATGAGGTCCCCATTCGCCCCCACCGCCCCTACCCCACCACTCCCCCCCCCCCCCAACAACACTCACCCTCATCATCATGTCACATCCATTGCGTCTGGTGAGTACATCTCCGGGCATCGCTGCACCCCATTGACAAGTATTTTCTATCTCTGTTATATGACGGCAACTAAAGAAGGCTGTTTACCTTCATAAAGCCTCTTTTTTCCACTGGGCAGTTATTGTTAAAAACTTTCTTGTTTTATATCTTTGTTTTGACAGCTTGCTTATTCTTTTGATGAGCATATTTTGAGCATCTATTATATATTAGGCACTGGAGATACAAAGGGGACTCTCCCAGCCCTCCAGGAGCTCACAGTCTTGTTCTCGTGAGAAACAGACCCAGTAAAATGGGTAACTGCTGTCATTGCATTATAATCTTTGCAATGATACAAGTATGTACAGACTGCCATGGGAGGACAGAGGTGGAATTCTAAGACAGTCTCTAGGGCAGTGAGGCTGGAGAAGCTTCTTGAATCAGTGTTTACTGAACCAAATCTTGAAGGATGAGTAGTACTTAGTTGAAGGAAGAAGAGGGAATGGAAAATTATTGGCAGAATGTGCAGCATGAAACAGAGACATAGGGAAATGAAATGACTTGTGCCTAGGGAGCTGGGAGCATCAAAGGAACTACAAGACGTTCATTAGTTCAATGTCAGCTGGACTGTAAAAGTTTCAGACCAGGAGTCGTAGGAGACGAGAGCCGAGAAGTAGATATATTAGATCAAGAAGGGTCTTAAATGTAGTTTAAGGACTTGATCCTGTAGGCCATGGAGAACTTTTTAAAACAAAAGTAACAGAATAATTAATGGAAACAATAGTAAACAGAATAATAGATGGAGCAAGATCATACAGGTAAGTGGAACAGATGAGATCAGGGCAGAGGTGGAAAAGTTGACCTTGAGCAAGAATATCAACATTAAGTTATATTGAAATACCCTGCTAGGTATTTCAGCACATTGCGTTATGGAGGTTAGTGTTCAGAGTCCTCTTGAGCTGGTATTTCTCTAGCCTAGCTCTGAATATATAAATAACATAACAAATTCAGTGCAGTCCTAGCCCCAAGAGGATGTGTGACCCATAACAAGTAGCACACCGGGAATTCTAGGTATCTCTGCATTCACTGTTGGTTGAGGAACTGTTGGGTAGTGTAAGTATCTGCATCTGGTTGCCAGTACTGTCATTTCAATAAAAACTCAAATGCAGGAGAGAAATAAGTCCCTTTATACTTGATTTGCTCTGGGTTGCTAACTCTTTTCCTTTCTATTTTTCCACTTTGTCCTTAGGTGCTGTTGATGGGCAAAAGTGGGTCTGGTAAGACCAGCATGAGGTCTATTATCTTTGCAAATTATATTGCCAGAGACACACGTCCCTTGGTGCAAAAAGT
Organism: Dasypus novemcinctus; assembly: GCF_030445035.2. Lineage (NCBI taxonomy): Eukaryota > Metazoa > Chordata > Mammalia > Cingulata > Dasypodidae > Dasypus > Dasypus novemcinctus. The sequence goes on along the minus strand of NC_080704.1, from coordinate 65,118,554 downwards.
AAGATGTTTTATCTTATTGTAAAATCAGGTGATCTTAACTATTAGTAATCTGCATAACACACTTGGTGGCAGTAGCTTGGGGATAATAGGGCCTGAGGGATTTGTTCTGGAGTATGTTTTCCCCCTTTTTTCCCTCCTTAGAGGGATGTGGATGTTCTGGTTACTCCTACCTGTTCTCTTGGGGAGGTTCTTTCTTTTACAGGCTGTTTATAAACTGGGATTCCATTTCTTGACTTCTTTATTATCCTGCTCTTTCTTAAACAAGCACAGGAATCCTTTTGTTTGTTGGGGGAGGAAGTATTGTTTTTATCTGTTATTATATAAAAGAAAATTGATAGGAATTAACAAGCATAACAGTAAAATCTCCTAAATCTTTTTTTAAAAAATCATGTAATTGTTCTTATGAACAATAGTTAGTCTTGTCCTAGTCTTCATTAAAAGGTAAACTGGGTGAAGAGGTTAACCTGCTTTGTAATCTGCTGTTTCTCTTATGGGATAAACATAGACATTCTCAATGGAGTTCCAGGTCTGTCTTGAAAAATATATTATTGCTCTTCAGGGTTTGAATGTTTAATCTGGCTTCTTAGCCTAGAGTAGCTGGGCTGCCATGGCTGCTGGAACTGTGGATCTATGTTCCTGGGAGACCCCTTCTGTCTGTGGGCCATAATGCCATTTCATTTTGCAGGATCCAAGCATTTCTGGATTCTGTCTTGGTCCCTGGCCTTTAAGTGAAGAAGGCATTGCCCTACCTGGCCTTCATATATTCCTGCCATGGGTTTCTAGCATCCTGAACACTTTTAGGGACTAGTCACCCACTACCTCATGAGGAATCACACTCTGGTTTCAAGAACAGCAAACATTTTAAAAATATATTATTTTTCAGATCCTAGGATACAAAAGAGAAATAAACCTCATCCCTGTTCTCAAAGCGCTCAGTGTCTAGTGTAGACTCATAATTGGGACAGCCTTAATGATTAGAATGTTGTTTCTTAGGTAGAGCTCCAAATCCATTTCCCTTTATTTCTGTCATCTGATTCTCTTTCTGTTCTCTTGAACCTCTATAAATATTTGAGGATGGTTAATGTCTCAAGCTATCTTAGCCATCCATTGCTTTGCAAATATTGTATGACTTAAGTTAAACATCCCTAGCCCCCTCCATTTATTCTTCATTTGACATGATTTTAAAGTGATTTTAAGGGCTTGCTTAAGCTATCTACATTAAAAAAAAACTATAATGCTGAGACATGAATGCCGATGTGGTCTGATTTGGGCAGAGGGGGACTGTTATATCTCTTGTTCTGGGCATAAAATTTCTGTTAGTGCAGTCTGGCCATCCCCTCTCCAATTTTTGGAATAACCTTCATTATACTAATTTGTACTAGAAAATCCCGTTTCTTTTCACATATATTGTTATTAAAATACATACTGTCCTTCTAGTTCTTGCACAGATAATATTTTAGACCTAAGAATATATACTTATCCCTGCTAAAACATTCATTTCGTTTGTTTTAGCCCATGATATGTTCCTATACCCTGTGTTTAACTGCAAAATCAAGGAAAAGTCACTTTATCTCTCTGAGCCTCAGTTTACTTGTCTGTAGAAAAGGGGTTGACTCTCTCTCAAGTGCTGATGTTTTATCATATTATGTTCATCTTAGCTGCTAATTCTCTCATCTGACATAATAGCTATATACTTTGTATATTTGATAAATATCTCAGCTAATTTTCAGCTAGGTCACTGATCAGAAATTTTTATCAGCACAAGATCATATGGCTCGTCATGCCTCTAGAGACTTCCTTTTATATTGACTCGTGTGACTCTGGCCTCTAGAAAGTATATCTGTCTAAATTTCACCCCCTCTTAATTCGTTAGATTTCAAATTTTTTTCTATTCTTTCAAGTTAAATATCTGGGCTTAGTAACCATATGGTGTCAGTAGATAGAGGAAGTTAATGTTTATTGAAAAATTGCTATTTCCTAGGCTTTTGTATGCTGTTTCATTTACTTTAGTCCTCATATTAACTTCATTTTAATAGATGAAGAAATTACGGCCTTGAAGTTAAGCTCACTCAACTAGTAAGTGGAAATCTACAATCATTCTCTATTCATTATGCCACAGCATATCTGCATTACCATATTTTAACAATTCCTGACAGACTTCTTTCTCTTTGTGTTTTAAATATTGCACATTTTGTTGAAGCACCTGCTTCTGGTCCAGTTTATATTTTCAGCTGATGAGAACAATTGATTTATTACTCTGAGTCCAGTGAATAGTCTTGCAACCAAAATTTCAGAACTATTAAATCTGCTTAAAATAGCTTTGAAATAATCTAGCAGTATCATTAAAGCAGGAACATAATGTTGCAAATTATATGAACCCTATACATTAAAGCAGGCCATTTATTCAACATGTTTCTTCTGCAGCTTTCTATGTGCCAGGCACTATGAATTGAACAGGGCTCCTGCCTTGGGGATATCTCAAGCAGGACCTTTATCAATAATACTTTGTTAACAATTCCTGTATCTCCTTAAAGATAGTAAAATATACTTAAAATATTATGTTGGCCTTAATGCTTTAGTGGATCATTATTTAATTTGTCATTACTGAAGAGAGGTTTGGGTTCAATTGTTAAACTTATAGACTAGATTTTTAATTGATATTCTTTTATATACAATTGCAAATTTTATTTAACACTAGTAAAATAGTATTTCTTTTAAAATATTATATTGACTTAAATGTGTTGGTGATTTTCTGATTTCCCATTGCTTAAAAATGTTTAGTTTTATTTTGTAAAACCTAAAGCCTACTGTGTTTTGAACTTTGAAATCAGGATACAGAATAATGATATTAATTTCTTAGGGCACTGTTAAAATGTATTTATTGGAATAGCAAAATTCATAAAAATATGGTTATGAACTATTTTAGTTTCAAACTCTGTCAATGGCTCCACAATTTTCTACTTTCTCAAAATTCTCTAATCCCTTGGCTTTATTACCCTGGATTACTTCCTTCATCTTTAATCATCTCTCCTCCTTTTTTCTCAAAAAAAAAACTTTACCAAAGTTTTTTCTTCTTTCTGCCTCATAACTGTATGTAATCCCCCAAAGTTCTGCTCTCTCCGTTGCTCTTGTAATAACAGGGCAGGAAGAGTAGGAGAGCCAGAGGGGCATATAGGAGACTGAGACCAAAGAAAGAAGCAGGAATTAGGGAGGAGATCATAAACTAACTTAAAAGCCAAGTCAAATAGTCTGAATTGAGGGTAGAGGAAGATCCTAGAGAGTTTTAAACAGAGGAACAACATGCTCAAATTTATATTTTATTATTTTTACTTTTCTAATTTTAATTATAAAAGTAATACTTGTGAAAAGTTCAAACATTACAGAAATGTAGAAAGTCCATTCCCACCTTCATTCTTAGGCCTACTACCTAGGGACAACCACCATTAGTAGTTTCAAGACTATCCTTCTGATCATTTTCTTCCTTGGGCATTTACAACTATACATATGCGTTCTTTCTCTTTTTAAGTGAGAATGGAATAAAAATCTTCATGTTCGAGAGCTCACCATATCTTTAATATGTAGAATAGTTTAGAGGGAGGCAAGGGTAGAAACAGTTTGACCAATTAGGAAATAATTTAAATAGATGACAGGGACTTAGCTTGGATTAGGTTGGCGGTAATGGTTATGGTGAGAAGTGAATGGATTTGGGGTATATTTTGGAAGTAGAGTCAACAGTACTTGCTGTAAGATTTGGGGGGAATGGTGAAGAAAAGAGTAGACTCAAGGATGAAGCAATTTTGGCTTAAGCAACTAGTTATATTCACTGAGATTGAAAAGATTGAAAGAGTAATAGGTCTTGTGTTAAGAATGGGAGATGATAAATTGTATTTGGATACATTGAGTTTTGATATAGCTGCAATTCATGCAAGTGGAGATGTCTGATATATGAGACAGAAGAGTAGGGAAAAATCTGTACTAGATAGATTTGTGAGTTATAGTATCCAAATGGTAAATACAGTAATATTACTAGGTTAGCTTGCCCAGGGGAAGAATACATAGAAGAGAAGGCTGCCAAGGATAGAATCTTAATTAACTATAATGTATAAGGGACAGAAAGAAGAATAGGAGCCTGTAAAGGAGTATCTGCCAGATAGGTCACAGGTATATCAGAGGCCAAGAGAAGAGAATTTTTTTGAGAAGAGAATAGTCAACAATGTCATGCTTCAGAAATTATAAGGACTAAAAAGTCTATTGGATTTGGTAATGGGGCCATTGTTCACTAGATGTGACAGTTCATATGATATGGGAGTAGAAACTAGATTTCTATCCCATGTGCCCCATATCTAAACATTCACTGAATCCTGTCACTTCTTTTGTTATTGTCTTTCACTTTCTAAGTAGCACTTCTTTCCTTTTTTTTAGTACTAGACTATTTATATAGTCTTCAAAGTAATAGCACTTTGAGCACCTACTCTCTCGTAGACTCTTTTGGAAATACAAAGACACGTAAGATATGATTCCTTTTCCAAGGAGGGGGAAAAATGGGGAGAAGGTTAGTAGTTTGAGCACCTACTATATGCCGGGCACTGTGTATGTGGTAACTCATTTAATTCTCATAGTAATCTTATGTGGTCAATAGTATGCCCCATCCCTTTTTTAATAGAAAAGGAAGCTAATACTCAGCGGTTAAGTGACTTGTCCAAGGTCACACAGAGGTAGAGCTGGGATTTGAATTAAGCTCTGTTTGGTTCCAAAGCCCATGCTTTTTTTTTTTTTAATTATTTATTTATTTTTTTTAATTACATTATGAAAAATATGAGGTCCCATTCAACCCCACCGCCCCCGCCCCCCACTCCCCCCACAGCAACACTCTCTCCGATCATCATGACACATCCATTGCACCTGGTAAGTTCATCTCTGAGCATCACTGCACCCCATAGTAAATGGTCCACATCATAGCCCAGACTCTCTCACGTTCCATCCAGTGGGCCCTGGGGGGATCTATAATGTCCCGTAATTGTCCGTGAAGCACTATCCAGGACAACTCCACGTCCCGAAAACGCCTCCACATCTCATCTCTTCCTCCCGTTCCCCATACCCAGCAGCCACCATGGCTACCATTCCCACACCCATTCCACATTTTCTGTGTGGACATTGGATTGGTTGTGTCCATTGCACATCTATGTCAAGTGAGGGCTTAGATTCCATATGGGTACTGGATGCACTCCTCCCGCTTCCAGTTGTAGACACTCTAGGCTCCATGTTGTGGTGGTTGACCTTCTTCAACTCCATGTTAGCTGAGTGGAGTAAGTCCAATAAATCAAAGTGTAGGAGCTGAAGTCTATTGAGGTTCTGGGCCTGGGTGTCATATTATCAGTCCAGAGATTCAAATCCCCTATATATATCTTAAACCCAGCACCGACTACAATTCCAATAAAGTAGCATGCAAGTCTTGTGAAAAGAGATCCCCTCTGAGTCCAATTCCATCACGCAGAAACACCAGCTCCAAAGAAGAAAGCCCGTGCTTTTAAAACTATGCTTTGTTGCTTATGATCTATTTGTAAGAAAGTTATATATATATATATAATTTTTATTTTTTGATAACAAAAGAAATGTGATTATTTTATTTTGTATTGTTTTTTTTTTAATTTTTTATTCATTTTTTAAAAATATTACATTCAAAAAATATGAGGTCCCATTCAACCCCACCGCCCCCACACCACCACTCCCCCCACAGCAACACTCTCTCCCATCATCATGACACATCCATTGCATTTGGTAAGTATATCTCTGGGCATCGCTGCACCTCATGGTCAATGGTCCACATTATAGCCCATACTCTCCCACGTTCCAACAAGTGGGCCCTGGGATGATCTACAATGTCCGGTAATTGTCCCTGAAGAACCACCCAGGACAACTCCAAGTCCCGAAAACGCCTCCGCATCTCATCTCTTTCTCCCATTTCCCACACCCAGCAGCCACCATGGCCACTTTTCCCACACCAATGCCACATTTTCTCTGTGGACCTTGGATTGGTTATATCCATTGCACATCTCTGTCAAGTGGGGGCTTAGATTCCACATGGATACTGGATGCAATCCTCCTGCTTTCAGTTGTAGGCACTCTAAGCTCCATAGTGTGGTGGTTGACCTTCTTCAACTCCATGTTAGCTGAGTGGGGTAAGTCCAATAAATCAGAGTGTAGGAGTTGAAGTCTGTTGAGGCTCAGGGCCTGGCTATCATATTGTCCGTCCAGAGATTCAGATCCCCTAGATATATCTTAAACCCCAGTACCAACTACAATTCTAGTAAAGTAGCATGAAAGTCTTCTGAAGAGGAATCCCATCTGTGTCCAGCTCCATCACACAGAAACACCACCTCCAAAGAAGGGCCAACTGACATGGCAGTGAACTCCATCTGCCATGACCATAGAACCTGGGGGCTCTTCAGCCCTCAAAAGAACCAATTCCTGGAGTTGTATGTACTTTATCTGTCTCTGAGACTCTGCTCAGGTGTACATAAGGGCAATCCTTCTGAAAAGCTCCAGACTCTTTTTTAGAGACTCATAGCCATATAAACTAATTTCTCCTTTCCATTTCCCCCTTACATTAGGTCAAACAGCATTTTAAACTCCTCTTATTATATGTAGACAGGGATAGTCTGCTGGTCCACGTTGAACCTTTAATTCAAGGTCATTTTCTAGTTGCATCATCAGCTGGTACTTGGTAGTCATCCCTCGGTGCCAGGGAGGCTCATCCCTGGGTGTCATGTCCCACACTAGGGGGAATGCATTGCATTTACATGCTGAGTTTGGCTTCGAGACTGGCCACATTTGAGTAACATGAAGGCTGTCAGGAGGAAACTCCTAGGCACAGTGCTGCTCTAGGTCTTGTTCTTATTTCAGGCGTATAGGGTCACAAGCATAGTCATTAGTATCATGCTCTCACTGTTGGACCCTCATTCCTTCCTGGTTCTTACCGTTGCACCTGGGGGACTGCCACTCCTCCCCTAGGGACCATGACAGAGCACTCCCGGCCAGGAACCCAGTACCCCCCCAGCTGTTGTTTTTAATTGTTGCCACTATGAGTATATCCAAACATTACCATGCACCCTGGACATATGCCCAGTATAACTCCCAGTCAACCATATATCACCTGTCAGTAACATCCTATACCAGTATTCCTCCACTGCCATTGTTGAACCACTCTGTGATCTAAAACTTCCTGAAAAGTGAAGCCCAATATAATGTCGGGATCCCTTACTAGTAAAATGGAATATAGCGATGGGTTTAAAGGTTAGATCTAGAATACGTATTGATTTGGAAAAATTCTACATCCTATCTTTTCTTTTCTTTTTTCCTAATTATTGAGCTTCTCTTCACAAGAGCCTTAGATCACAGTAATTCATATATACAATATACAGTACTCTCACATATCCTCCATAAATCCTTTTCCCTTCCACAGCAATATTCTTATAACTTATTCATATCATATTTACTGAAACTGATGTACAGACTCTGAGACAATAGCTTTCAAACAAGGTGACATCTGTGCTTACATTGTGGTCCATACTTTAAGATATACAGTTTTCTAAATTTTTAGTTATCCTATGTTTTACATTATGATTTACATTATTAGTCTGTCATCCCCTATATGTTTTTGGTGTAATATTACATGTTTTATATCCATCCTTGTGTACTCTCACGAAACTCCTCTCTTACCCCCACATTTACCTTGGTTCTATCCATTTAACACCCATTTTCCCCTCCCCTTGGGGCCCACAGTGACAGCCAATCTCCATTTCCTGAGGAGCCACGTGCAGAGATACTTGCAACAGTTTTCGGGGCCTGACTTGCTCAACTGCCCTAATGCCTTGGGAGCCATCCTTTCTCTCGAGAGATACAGCTCCCTCTTTATTGATGGCATTAGTCCTCCCCGGGATGTGGGTCCACCCCCAGTCTCACTACTTGGGTCTCTATCCAATGGTACAACCCACCCTGGCAAATTGAACATTCAGACATTCCCCAGGAGTCTGTCCCATGTCAGACCATCCCCTCTGAGCATCAGAAACAGGTAACCCTCTTAATTATATTTTGATACGATTTTCCAAACATTTTACTCTCAACCAACACCTGACACTCTCCTATGTTCTTATGTTGCCCCTCCCTCCCCCCAATTTTTTGGGCACTATTACCAATCTGCCCATCCCCAGGCCCCACAAACCCGCAAAGCCCCACCCAAAGGCAACCCCTTGCCCCCATTTTATCTCTTCTTTGTGCTCATACTTACTGACAGCCCATCATAGATTCCACGTCTGCAGACGTCGACTCACATCCTTCCTTCACCCCCCGATAACCTGTAAGCCTATCTTCAAGTCTCTAGCTCTCTGAGGAAGCTTGCTTATTTCATATCATTGAGGTCATGTAGTATAGTATTTGTCCTTCAATGCCTGGGTTGCTTCACTCAACATAAGGTTCTCAAGATTCATCCATGTTATCACGTGTGTTTGTAGTGTATTTGTTCTTAAAGCCGAGTAGTATTCCATTGTATGTATATACCACATTTTTTTGATCCACTCATCTGTTGATGGGCATTTGGGTTGATTCCAACTTTTGGTGATAGTGAACAATGCTGCTCTGAACATTGGTGTGCATATATCGGTTTGTGTCCTTGTTTTCAGTTCTGCTGGGTATATACCTAGCAGTGGTGTTGCTGGGTCATATGGCAAATCTATGGTTAGTTTTTTGAGAAACCGCCAAACTGTCCTCCAGAATGGTTGGATCCTTCTGCAGTCCCACCAGCAGTGGATGAGTGTTCCCATTTCTTCACATCCTCTCCAGCATTTGTATTCTTCTGTTTTTTTCATAGCTGCCAATCTTATAGGAGTAAGATGGTATCTCATTGTACTTTTGATTTGCTTTTCCCTGATAGGTAGAGATTTGGAGAATTTTTTCATGTGCTTTTTAGCCATTTATATTTCTTCTTTGGAGAAGTGTCTGTTTAAATCTTTTTCCCATTTTTTAAATGGGTTGCTTATCTTTTTATTTTCAAGATATAGGAGTTCTTTATATGTGCAAGTTATAAGTCTCTTATCAGTTATATGGTTGCCAAATACTTTCTTGCAATGTGTGGGTTCCCTTTTTACTTCCTTGACAAACTCCTTTGAGGTGCAGAAGACTTTAATTTTAGGGAAGTCCCATTTATCTATTATATAATCATATGATTTTTTTTCCTTCAGTCTGTTTATATGGTGTATTACATTGATTGATTTTCTTATGTTGAACCATCCTTGCATACCTGGAATGCGTCCCACTTGGTAGTGGTGTATAATTCGTTTAATGTGTTGTTGAATACGATTAGCAAGTATTTTGTTAAGTATTTTTGCATCTAGGTTCATTAGAGAAATTGGTCTGCAATTTCCTTTCTTGTGGTGTCTTTGTTTGGCTTTGGTACTAGGGTAATCTTGGCATCATAGGAGGAGTTAGGCAATGTTCCTTCTGTTTTGATTTTTTTGGAAGAGTTTCAGCAGGATTGGTGTTAGTTCTTTCCTGAACATTTTGTAGAATTCGCCTGTGAAGCTGTCTGGCCCTGGGCTCTTCTTAGTTGGGAAGTTTTTAATGATGGATTCTATCTCTTTAGTTGTGATTGGTTTGTTGAGACCATCAATTTCTTCTTTCATCAATATGGGTTGCTTATATGTTTCTAGGAATTTGTCCATTTCTTCTGAATTGTCCTTTTTGTTGGAATATAGTTTTTCAAAGTATCCTCTTATGATAGTCTTTATTTCTGTGGTGTCAGTGGTGATATCTCCTTTCTCATTTCTTATTTTGTGTATTTGCATCTTCTTTCTTTTTTTCTTTGTTAGTCTCGCTAAAGGATTGTCAATTTTGTTGATCTTCTCAAAAAACCAGCTCTTGGTCTTGTTTATGTTTTCAAGTACTTTCTTATTTTCTATTTCATTTAGTTCTGCTCTTATCTTTCTCATTTCCTTCCTTCTTCTTCCTGCTGGATTACTTTGTTGTTTTTTTTCTAATCCTCCGAATGTGCAGTTAGTTCTTCAATTTTTGCTCTTTCTTCTTTTTTGATATATGAATTTATGACTATAAATTTCCCTCTCAGTATTGCTTTTGCTGCATCCCATAAATTTTGGTATGTTGTGTTATCATTATCATTTGTTTCAAGGTAGTCATTGATTTCTTTTGAGATTTCCTCTTTGACCCACTGTTTTTCTAAGAGTGAGCTGTTTAATTTCCAAATCATGGTGTGAAATCTGGGCCTCTGGCCCTTGCCAATTTCCAGCTTCACCCCAGTGTGTTCAGACATATTTTTCTGTATGATTTTGATCTTTCTGAATTCAATAAGCCTTTCTTTGTGGCATAGCATATGGTCTATCTTGGAGAATGATCCAGGAATGCTTGAGAAAAAAGTATATCCTGCTGTTTTTGGGTGTAATGATCTATATATGTCTGTTAGATCCAGCTCCTCTAATATACTGTTCAAATGTTCTGTTTCTTTAGTGATTCTCTTTTGAGATGTTCTGTCCAGAGTTGATAGTGTTATATTAAAATCCCCCACTATAATTGTGGATTCATCTATTCTTTCACTTAGTTTTTCCAGCGTTTGCCTCACGTATTTAGAGGCGCCCTTGTTAGGAGCATAAATATTTATGATTTTTCGATCTTCTTGACAGATTGTCCCATTCACTAAAATGTAGTATCCTTCTTTGTCTCTCACAATTGTTTCGCATTTAAAATCTATTTTGTCTGATATTAATATAGCTACTCTTGCCTTTTTTTGGTTATTGTTTGCTTGTATGATTGTTTTTCCAACCATTCACTTTCAACCTCCTTGAGTCTCTGGGTTTAAGATGTGTCTCTTGTAGACAGCATATAGATGGGTCATATTTCCTTATCCGAGGTCCCAGTCTGAATCTTTTGATAGGTGAGTTTAATCTGTTGACATTCAGTGTTATTACTTTCAAGGAATTAGTTGTGTTAGCCATATTTTGATTGGACTTGTGTTTGTCATATTTTGGTTGCTTTTTTTTTCCCTTCTCTTTTTGTCTTTTTTTGTTGGTCTTACACTCTCCTCTATCTCTCCCTGTCCTCTTTTTTCTTTACTTCCTGCAGAACTCCCTTTAGAATTTCTTGAAGGGGAGGTTTCTTATTGGTGTACTCTTTCAGTTTCTGTTTATCTGTGAATATTTTGAACTCTCCATCATATTTGAATGCTAGTTTAGCTGGGCAGAGTATTCTTGGATGGAAATTTTTTTCTTTTAGTACCTTGACTATATCATACCATTATTTCCTTCTTGCCTCCACGGTTTCAGAGGAGAAATCAGCAATTAATCTTATGGAGCTTCCCTTGTATGTGATGGTTTTCTTTTCTCTTGCTGGTTTTAGAATTTTCTCTTTGTCTCGAGCGTTGGATAATTTGACCAGTATATGTCTTGGGGTGGGCCTGTAGGGGTTTATGATGATTGGGTTGTGCTGTGCTTCTTTGATATGTACTTCTGTCTCTTTCAGTAGATTTGGGAAGTTTTCAGCCATTATTTCCTGCAACACTCCTTCTGACCCCTTTCCCTTCTCTTCTCCTTCTGGAATGCCTGTAATATGTATGTTTGAGCGTTTTGCATTATCATTCAGGTCCCTAAATCCTAGCTGGGGTTTTTCTATCTTTTTATCGACCAATTCTACTATCTGTTTGATTTCCGATGTATTGTCTTCCACATCACTAATTCTCTGCTCTGCCTCTTCTAGTCTGCTGATATTTGCTGCAAGTGTATTTTTAATTTCTTGAACTGTGGTGTTCATTCCCATCATATCTGTTATCTCTTTGCACATGTCTGCAGTTTCCCCTCCAAGTGTTGTCTTCATATTGTTAGCCTCTTCCTTTACTTCATTAAATTTGTCAATGATAAATGTTCTGAGATCTTTCATTACTTGTGGGAAGTTCTGCTCCCCTTCCTGATTTTTAGTTTGTTCATTGGATTCAGCCATGTTTTCCTGATTACTGGTTTGGTTTGTAGATTTTTGTTGCTGTCTGGTCATCATTTTATCTTGACGGGTTTAATCATTTCCTTAGCTTCTTTGTCTAGTCTTGGGGATTAATTAACTGTTTTTTTTTTTGCATAAGTCTTGTATCTTCTCTTTGTCACTTTGTTCTTCTTATTCTGATTTCTTATTGCTGGTTGAGTTCACTTTAAAGGAAAGTATTAGGGCCAGGGAAAGGCAATTGTGTAAGCAAGGAAAAAGTGTAAAGTAGTATTGGTGGTAAATGTTAACAGAGCAACAGTATGAGATCTGGGAGGATGGATATTAGATTCATGTAGGTTGTGTAGAGTTATAGCAGTAGGTATAGTACCTATAATGAGGTAGTCGACTGAATATGGGAGGAATATGGCATGCATTAAAAAGCTAGTATTTTCTTGAGAGAGGGAAAGAGAAAAGAAAGGTAATAGTTTCAAGAGTGGATAACAGGTAGAAAACAAAACAAAGGTATTAGAAATTAAGAGTTAGATTCTTTGTGGATCAAAGAAAGGGAGGTGGAATATAGGAGAGACAGTAGATGATGGAGGATATTAAGATGTAGGGGAAAGGGGATAGTGTAGGTAGCCAAAATCAATTCACACAGAAATGAGTCAACGGAGGATGAGGAAACCCAGCAAATGTGAGGTGTTCCCTTTAGCACCTATTGTATAATTAAGATAAAATAAAATAAGAAGAAAATGAGGGACAAGAGAGTGAGAAAAAAACAAAACAAAAAAAACAAAAAAAGAGAAGAAAAGAAGAAAGAAAAAGGGGGTGGGTAAAGGGCGGGGAAATAGTAGGGAAAAGAAAAAAAAGATATACACCAACCACAGCAGCAACAACAACAACAACAAAAACCTAAATAACTGAAAAAAAAAGGAGTTTGGGGGATAATCTGGGAGAAAAGACTAGGGGATAATGCAATGTTAGCAATCAAGACATTAAAAATAAAAGAAAAATAAGATAAAATGATAATAAAAGCAAATCAAAACGAAACAAAAAAGAAAAAATGCAAACGTTGATGGCTAGGACATTCAGGGACCTCAGATGGATCTCAGGGTATGATGGATTCAGGGATGGAAAGTCTGAGATATTGAAAACTCAAGAGGTGTGAGTCTCTGGGGTGTGGGCCACCAGGGTTTAGGGGACTCAGACCTGGCAACCTCAAATCTGATCAACAGGGTGCCTGGGAACACTGCAGTGTAACACAGCCTTCAGGAATCCCCACAGCTGGGTGCCAGCCCTATGGGGGAAGTCAGATCTTCAAACTCTATCTTATTTGTCTGAACCCCGCAATTCACTCACTCACTGGGGTCTATTCTGTGGATGTATCATCAATTCGGCTTCAGGACCCCTCCCACCCTGTAAGCCCCCAGAACGGCCACCTGAGGGCACCTCTACACTGCAGCCAATTTAATGATCCAGATCAGAATCCAGGCCCCGGTTTGGGGCTCCAGCCGGAAATGCGGACAACAGAGTCCAAATCCGAAATTCCCAAGCTTCACAAAATATTCCCCCAATCGGCTTCCAGACCTGTCTTCCTCCCGCCCCACCCCCACCCCCCACCACCACTCCCTGTAACAGCCTCCCGGTTACGTCCCTTTATTGCCAGCAATCTAAGTCCACTGCAGATCGGCAGCCAGGCTTGGGTGGGCGGGGCTCCAGGCGGAAGCGCTATTACTTGTGTCCACAATCAAAAATCCCCCCCTTTGCAGCAAAACCCCCGTGTGTCTCCCCAAATCAGTCTGCAAAGGTGTCCCGTCCTGTCAACCCCCTAATAGCCCACCCAGGGCTCGCAAATTCCCCAGTACCGCAGAGCCTCCAAAAAGCATGGCCACAGCACTGGTTCCACGGCTCCACCCACCCCAGGAGGGAGCATCCCCAGCGCAGCTCTCACCTCTGTGTAATAGAGTTTCAATTATCAGAAAGTTACATATTTATAAAACAAGTTATATGGAAGTCATTTTAAGCAAGAGCTCCAAGATATTCATAGAAGAAATACTACTTTGTGATTGATTGAATATCACATAAATTGTATAGATGATAATTGCTGGACTTTGGAAAGTTTCCAAGATAAGAATTTTCATTATTCCTCTTTGTGATTTAGTGCCTGGCAGAGAGTAGAGGCTTAATAAATGTTTAAATGCATTTAGAGGGTGAGATCACAGTAACTAAGGGTGGCCAGGCAGCACTTTTAGAGAAAGTGGGATTTAAGCTGGGTGTGGGGAGTCGGGTATATGGGAACCTCATTTTTTAATGTAAAACATATTTAATCTAAAACATATTTAAAAAGAGAATAAAAAGTAAAAATTACTTTAAAAAATGAATATAACTTTGAAAGAAAGGTGGGGAGATGGGCAGAGTAGGCAAAGTATAACGGAGAAGGAAAAATAAGACAGAGGTTGCAAACAGGCAGTGCGCATGCTTAAGAGAAGACCTGTATATGTGTTTTGGTTGGCTCATGCAATGTTTTAGAAAAATTGAAATTGATCCTCAAGATGTAAAAGTTTCCAAAAACAGTCTGGATTTCCCACTACTTTTGAAAGTTTTAAAGATCTGGAAATTCTGAGCCCACATTCCTACATGGTAACTGAGCTAGAGTTAAGGACCTTCTACCCTCTCCACTGTTCCCATGGATGGTTGTTTACTCTCTGTACTTGCCCAGATTTGCTTATGTATGTTTACTGGCCTGGCCCCTAATAGCAAGTTTGCAACCCCTGATATAAGGTATATTGGGAATTGGGAAGGTAGTGCAGTTTGGGAGTACTGTGAATAAACCAAATTGGGCTGGAATGAAAAGCTTTATTTATGTGAATCATTGAAGAATATAAGAGTGGATTAGAAGTCAAATTATGAAGAACCCTGAATGACCCCTCTAGGCAAGAAGGAGCCATTAAAAGTTTTTTGAATGGGGAGTGACATGTTCAAAGTAGTGTTAAGAAGATGAACCTGACAGGGAGAGGCCTATAGGATGAAATAAAGTGGGTAAGGCTTTCTGGTGGGGAGGTTTGTTATGAAGCTATTGTAGTAGTATAGGCACGAGATAATAAGGACTTTAATGTTAGTGGTGAGTTGTAAAATAGGGGATGGAATTGAGGAAGATTACAAAGAAATAATCAGCTAGGTTTAGCAATGAAGTAAATGGGGACAGAGAAGTCTAAATGACCAAAGAAAGCAGGTGGAGGGGAATGGTAGGGGCATTAACTGAAATAAGAAAATCAATAGATGGAGCCAGTTTGGCTGTACTGTATGATTTTTGTGTGTGTTTTGTTTTGGTGTTTGATTTTTGTTCTTGTTGAAGGAGGTTGGTGGGGACAAGTAGGACAGGGATAATCTGTTAAATGTCTCTGTCTTACACATTGAAATTTTACCATTAGTATTATAATTGGATATTGTTCTTCCTCTAAGTACTAAACTACTAAAAAGTAAAATGACTTGCTTAAGAGCCAGTTCTGTAGCTCAGGGTAGGTTAGGTGTCCACCATACCACTAAACATACTACTAAGCTGAAATTCACCCCCTTGTACCTTTGTGTATTTCACTCCACTTTTATCCTTTTAAGTTCCATGGGTTGATGCTTTGTTTATTTTTAATTTTACCTTGCATATTACAATTACTAGATTTGTTGTATTTGTCTTCCAGTTGATGTAGAACATTCTCATGTTCGGTTTCTGGGAAACCTAGTATTGAACCTGTGGGACTGTGGTGGGTAAGTACTATCTGTTTACTTGTTTATGAAGCCAGTAGCATAAGCGTGACATCTACTATATTCCTCATGGAGAATGTATATTGAATAACTATGATCTACAGTGGGCAACACATTAGATACCAATTAGTTCAAATTTAGCACTGAATTAAATAAAGATCTCTGGCTTTTATGTAATTGTGAAAATGCCCTTTGTATGTGACATGTTTAAGTAGCACTAACATGAGCCCAATCTAGAACTTGTAGTATGAGACAGATTATCCCCTCCTTCACAGAGAATGAAATTAGCCCACTATCTCAGCCAGCCAGAGACCAATGCTGAGTTCTTAGCTAGCACGCCATATTGTCTCATTCTTAGTTATTTCAATAATTTATCTCCAGGTAACCTAAGCCCTGTATATTAGATCCTGAGCACATATTCTCCAGGTGAGTTACCCACTGTTGGGTATGTTTTCCATTCTTGACTAAGATACTTGCTTAATATCATATCACATTTGCTTATTTACTATGCCTTGTACCCAAATTTTGCTCTATATACTATGGCCATTTACATTTCTGTGCTGAGGCAGCAGTGTGTAGTGTACAGTGTTTAGGAGCCAAGGCTATAGCGTTAGACTTGGGTTTGCATCCCAGCTCTCTTATCTCTCTTATCTTTGGTATGTCCCTTAACTCTCTGAGCCACTGTTTCTTTGTCTGTACAATAACTATAATAATAGTACCAACTCATGTTGTTTTGATGATTTTAAGTAAGGTAATATATACAAAATTTCATAGTAAAGTGCCTTACAAAATAAATAATGATCTTCAGCTTTGTTTCCCAGCTCCTAGCATAGAGCCAGCCATTGAGTCTATGTTCAATGAATATTTGTTGAAAGAACAAATATAACCAAATATATATAACCAGGATAATCAAATATTCTATATGAAAATGACTCTATTACTGCCAGCAGATGGATCACTTTATAATCACCCTCTTTGCTCTCTCTCCATATAAACTCTTACTCATTATCACTGTTTCCAATTCTATGATCCATGTCAAGAGACCCTGTAGTCCCAGTCTCTTGCTTTTAGTCATTAAGATATTTATCTTCATTTTTACTGATAAGGCCAGCTAAGGTCCAGTGAGATTGTGACTCTCCCAAGGTCACACAGCTAATTGATAGTAAAGTGCAGGACTGGAACCTAGGTTCAAGATTTTTTCATTACAAAATGCTACTGTGTTCTGCTAGCCAGCTGGCAACTGATAACTTATTGGTAAACAGTATATACCTTAAGGAGCAAAGTATAACAATCTGCTAAAAAGTTATCATTGGAGTTATTTTCTTATAGTTTAGAGCATTTGACTATTTAGTTATTCATTCAACAAATATTCATTGAGCACCTACTCCATGACAGGCTCTCTGCTAGAAGCTGGGAAACAATTGGGACCAGTAATAGACAATTCTGCCCTCTTGGAACTTGCTGTCTAGGGAAGTGAATGCCTTTAATGAAAACTCAAAAATATATATTACTTGTGATAAAGTGTTAAAAAGAAGAGGAATATATTGTATATAAAGGCATATAGTGAGTGGACTGGATTAAGTCAGGAACATCAGGAATGGTTTCTGTGAGGAAATGTGAAATGACCTGAAATCTGAAAGAGTGCATAGGATTAAATTTGATGAAGATGTAGGATACTAGCATTTGAGACAGAGTAAATAGCATATGTAAAGGTCCCATGTTGTGCAGACCATGGGCCATTTGAGAAACTGATCAAAGGCCATTGTGTTTGGAACATAGGAGAGTAGAGAGTGGTGCAAGGTGCAGTTCAAGAGGTAAGAAGACCCAGACTTATATGCTATTATTTGCCCTTTAAATTGAAGCCATGAGATTATCTTCACATCAGTTAAGCCAACAAAAATAATAGCATAAATAGTAGTGACGGAGAAGTAGACTTGCTTACCATCCAGATTGTGTTTTCCAACCAGACAAGACACCTTCATGGAAAATTATTTCACTAACCAATGGGACAACATCTTTTGAAATGTGGAAATTCTGATTTATGTCTTTGATGTGGAGAGCTGTGAGCTGGAAAAGGACATGCATTATTACCAATCATGCCTGGAGGCCATTCTGCAGAATTCTCCACATGCCAAAATCTTTTGTTTGGTGCACAAAATGGATTTGGTACAGGAAGATCAACGGGACCTGGTAAGAAACAGAATGGGGGCTGAACCAAATGATTGACATGCTTTGCAAACCTCTTTTGTAAAAGTATAGGTAAATTTGTACCATTTTTTTTTTTATTCTTCCCCACCCTGAGATAGCTCCCTCATCTGTCTGCTCATCTTCCTTAGGAGGCACTGGGAACCAAACCCAGGACCTCCCATGTGGGAGGCAAATGCCCAACCACTTGAGCCACTTTGGCTTATTGCGGCTTGTTGTGGCTTGTTGCAGCTCACTGTGGCTTATTGCAGATCATCTTCTTTAGGAGGCACCAGAACTGAACCTGGAATCTCCTGTGTGGGAGGTGGAAGCCTAATTGCTTGAGCCACTTCTGCTCCTCCTGTACCATTATTTTTGAGGGAAAAAATTATCATAAGCTTTCAAAATAAAATTGTCATTTCTCTTTTTATTTTTTTAGAGAAATGGTCAGTTTTATTGAGGTATAATTTTTATGAAATAAAATTCACACTTTTAAATTTACAATTTTAAATTAGATAAATGCATATACAAATATAATCACTGCAATCAAGATTTAAAAATGCTTCATCAGCTCCAAATTTCCCTCTTGACGATTTGTGATTAATTTTTTAAATTAGAAAAGCTGTAGGTTTACACAAAAATCATGCAAATAATACACTGTCCCATATACCCTTCCATTGTTAACATTTTGAATTAGTGTGGTACCTTTGTTACCATTGATGGAATAATATTAAAATGTACAAAGTTTACATTAAGGTGTATTTTTCCCATAGACCACTCTATTATTAATGCTTTCCATTAGTGTGGTTCATTTGTTATAATTAATGAAAGAACATTTTTATAATTATACTATTAACTGCCGTTTACAAAGGGTTCACTGTTATACAGACCTGTTTCATATTTTAATTTTTATTCAAGTAACATATATGTGAACTAAAATTTCCACTTTAGTCATGTTTACATACAAAACTCATTGCAGTTAATTACACTCACAATATTTGGCTACCATACTACCATCCATTTCCAAAACTTTACAATAAATCTAAGCAGAAACTATGTGTAAATCAAGCATTAACTCCCCATTCCTTGCACCCCAGTCCAGCCCCTTTTAACCCATATTCTAGCTTCTAACTATGAGTTTGCTTATTCTAATTATTTCATAACAGCGAGATCAGACACTCTTTGTCATATTTTATCTGGCTTATTTCACTCAGCATATTGTCTTCAGGGTTCACGTTGTTGCACGTATCAGAACTCTATTTTTTTTAATTAGAGAAGTTGTGAGTTTACAGAGCAATCATGCATACCGTAAGAATTCCCCTACATTGCCACAACAATGCAATGTGTTGACCTTTCATTATTCTTTCCTCTTTTTTATTGTAAGCAATGAAGGCTATAAATTTCCTTCTCTGCTTTGCCTTTGTTGTATCCCATATGTTTTGATATGTTGTGTTCTCATTTTAATTCATCTGTGGTATTTGCTGATTTTTCTTGCAAATATCTTCTTAGACCCAGAGTGTGTTGTTTAATCTCCAATTATGTGTGAATTTTACCTTTTTCCATCTGTTATTGATTTTCACCTTAGTTTCATTCTCATCAAAGAAAGAGCTTTGCATAATTATAATCGTTTTAAATTTACTGAGACCTGTTTTTTGACTCAACATATGGTCTACCCTGGAGAAAGACAAATAAGTGCAAGAAAAGGATGTATATCTTGCTCTTTTGAAGGGTAATGGTCTAAATATGTCTGTTAGGTCTAGTCAATTACAGTATTGTTTAAGCTTTCTGTTTCTTTACGGATCCTCTGTCCAGATGTTCTATCCAATGATGAGTGAAGTGTATTGAAGACTCCAACTATTATTGTAGCGATAGCTACTTCTCCTTTCAGTTTTGCCATTGTTTAAC
Source organism: Dasypus novemcinctus (assembly GCF_030445035.2). Taxonomy (NCBI): domain Eukaryota; kingdom Metazoa; phylum Chordata; class Mammalia; order Cingulata; family Dasypodidae; genus Dasypus; species Dasypus novemcinctus. The sequence continues at coordinate 65,098,733 of NC_080704.1, read as the reverse complement.
TCATGTATTTTGGGGCATCCAGGATAGGTGCATAAATATTTATTATTTTTACTTCTTCTTGGAGACTTGCCCATTTATTAATATATAACAACTTCTTATTCTTATAAGAATTTTGCATTTAAAATCTATTATTTCACTTATATTAGTATTGCTAGATCCTTTTTGGTTACTATTTTCATGGAATATCTTTTTCCAGCAATATACTCTCAGCTTATTTGTGCCTTTGCATCTAATGTGAGTGTTTTTTAGACAGCATATAGATGGCTCATATTTTTTATCTATTCTTATAATCTATGTCTTTTGATTGGTGGGTTCAATCTGCTAACATTCAATAGTATTACAGTAAAGGCATTTCTCAGTTGAACCATTTAATCACTTGACTTTCTGTTGTCATATTACTATTGTCTTTTTACCCTTTTAGTTACACTTACTAATAATTTTCATTTTTATACTCCTCTCCAAACCCTTCTCTCCTGTCTTTTCCTTTCTGCCTTTAACACTCCTTTTAGTATCTCTTGTAAATCCAGTCTTGTGGTATCATAGTCAGAGATTTAGTTTATCTGTGAAGGCTTTAAACTCATCTTCACTTTTGAAGGACAGTTATGCCAGATAAAGAATTCTTTGCCAGCAGTTTTTCTTTTTGAGATCCTTAAATAATCATACCATTGCCTTCTTGCCTCTATGGTTTCTGATGAGAGAATAGCACTTAGTATTATTCAGCTTCCCTTGTATGTGATGCACTGCTGTTCTCTTGCTGCTTTCAGAATCCTCTCTTTTTTTATTTATTTTTATTTTATTTTATTTATTCATTTTTAAAAAATATTACATTAAAAAAATATGAGGTCCCCATTCACCCTCACTGCCCCCACCCCCCCACCCCCGCACAGTAACCGTCTCCCCCATCATCATGACACATCCATTGCATCTGGTGAGTACATCTCTGGGCATCGCAGAATCCTTTCTTTATCTCTGGCATTTGACATTCTGTATAGTAGGTGTAACAAAATAGGTCTATATGGATTTATTCCATTTGGGGTATGTTGCCTTCTTGGATAGTGATGTTAATGCTTTTCATAAGCTTTGGGAAATTTTCGGTCATTATTTCCTCACATATTCTTTCTACCCCTTTTCCTTTTGACCTCTCCTTCTGCAATACCTATAATGTATATGTTTGTGTGTTTCATCTTCCAGGAAGATGGCATTAGAGTAGGTCAGCAGGGTTCAACTGTCTTACAAAAACAATAGACAAAAGACAAAATTCTATATGAGGGGATTGCTTTGGGGATCTACAGACCAGGAGAGTGCTGTGCAACATCCAGGAAAGAGTGGTATAGAAAGACTAAGAAGCCAAAACCAAAACCATGACTTAATTCACCCTATGGCTGGGAATGGCACCTATCCCCACTGTCAAGGAGACAGGCCTTAGTAAAATCTGTGGCTAACTGCAGACAACTGAGAAGGGAATGGAGGTCTTCTTCCCTGGAAAGAGGGAGGTGCAACAGAGGGTGGAAAGTTATTTCTCTTCAGTGAGTTTGGCCAGCAAAGACATCCAAGGATCCTGAGACATGGAGTCTGTCATATCTCAGGTTACTTGGATCTGGTCTGCTCCCCATTAGTGGATTCTTGGCCCTGTTTTTTTATCTTAAGCTGGGAAATTTTAAAGATTTAGAATAAGTTGAACCAAAAATGAAAGATGAGCTGTGAAACAAAACCAGCAGGCAAGAGAGAGAAATTGACCATCAGAGTAAATTTACCAACATAATCAGATACCTATATGTCAGAAAAAAATCCCAGGGATGAGCTTCCCTGGCACCAAGGGATTATTACTAAGCACCAACTAGCAAAGCATCTGCAAAAAGACCTTGACCAAAAGGGGGAAATATTAAATACAAATGAGTTTTTACAACTAAGAGATTTCAATGTGAGTCAGGAGGTCTTTCCAGAGGTTACGCTTATGCATGTCTCAGCAGGATCTCACTGACTGCCACAGTAAACAGTGCCTCAAACAGTGGGGCTCCTGATGGCTCTAGAGATATCTAGACACTATAAGCAGGGCAGACAAGCTCAGGAATTTGGCACTCTGTCAGTGGGCCTTACTTTGGAATATGTACTCCCCAATATAACAGAGTTAGATTTATTTATAATTTTCCTACACATAGCTCTTCTGCCCCTTTTATTTGAACCAATAATTAGTACTATACTTATTAAATATGTGTCTCAGAAACTTAAATATCTGTCCGTTCATGTGCCTTTTGAACCCTGAATCTCAGTTGCAACACCTACTTTGCAGTTCATTGGACTTACCCAGGACAACTAACAAGGAGATGATGATGGACAAATGCCCATCCCAAGGAACAGAGAGTATCTGTATCTGCCAGCAAGATAGTTCCATCCATCTGCCCCATGAGACCTAAGCCCCCTCTCAATTAGAAACATAGTGGGCATCACGATCCCAAAATACTCAAGATTGGGGAATGAACAATGGACTAAAGTAAACTTATTATTATTATTATTCTATTATAGGCTTATTATACTCTGGCAATGGAAGAAATTTTATCATTGATATACAGGCAGTGGCCACCAGAGGTTCTGAAGGGAGGGAGAGGGAATGATAGGTGTGGTATGGGGGCATTTTTGGGAGATTTGGATTGTCCTGCATGACATTTCAGTGATAGATACAGGCCATTATACCTCTTGTCCTAACCTATAAACTTGTGTGGGGGAAAGTGTAAACTATAATGTAAGCTGTGTAGTCTATGGTTAGTAGCAATGCTTCAATATGTGTTCATTAATTTTAACAAATGTATCATGCTAATGAAAGATGTTGTTAATGTAGGAAAGTGTGTGGGGGAGAGGGAGTGGGGCATATGGGAATCAGCTATATTTTTAATGTAACAACTATATAATCTAAAGATTCTTTAAAAATAAAAAAGTTAATTAAAAAAAATTATAAGCCATGCAAAGAAACAGTAAGTTATGGCCCCACCAAAAAACAAATAAAAAATCATGATGAGATACATGATTCGACTACTAATCAATGATATTCACAAAAGTCTACTAAACCAATTCAAGGAGTTGAAGGAAAATATGGCTAAAGTAATAAAGGTTTTTAAAAAAGACACTGGATGAGCATAAATAACAATTTGAAAGCCTTCAAAGGAAAGTACTAGTGCTTATGGGAATAAAAGACACAATGGATGAAATTAAAAATACATTCGAGGGGAGCAGGTGTAGCTCAGTGGTTGAGCATCTGCTTCCCATGTACAAAGTCCTGGGTTCAATTTCTGGTACCTCTGAGGGAAAAATGTTAAAAAACTACATTTAGAGGCATATAACAACAGATTTGAATTAGCTGAGGACAGAATTAGTGAAATAAAAGACAGAGCATCTGAACTTTAAAAGACAGGAAAACAGGGAAAAAGAATGGAAAAAAATGAACTGGGTCTCAGGAAATTGAATGACAATGTGCAATGCACAAACATATGCATTATGGGTCTTTCTTTTTTTTGATGTTAGCATTTAGGTGTATAGATATCTCATTCAGCACTGCCTTTGTTGCATCCCATAAGTTTTAATATGCTGGTTTCTCATTTTCATTCATCTCAACATATTTACTGGTTTCCTGTGTAGTTTCCTTTGACCCACTAATTGTATAACTTCATATGTTTGTTTTTTCGTGTTCTCTGCCTGTTGATCACATATGGTCAGAGGTGTTCATAAAATTTCAATATTTTAAAATTTACTGAGACTTGTTTTATCACCCAGTGTGTGTCTATCCTAGAGAATGATCCATGTGCACTTGAGAAGAATGTAGAATGTATATCCTACTATTTGGGGATGCAGTGTTCTTTATATGTCTGTTACGTTAAGTTCATATTATATTATTATTCAACTTCTCTGTTTCCTTATTGATCTTCTTTCTAGATGTTCTGTCTATTGATGAGAGTAGTATATTGAAGTCTCCAACTCTAATTGTAGAGGTATCTATTTTCTTTTCACTTTTGCTAGTGTTTGCCTTATACATTTTGCGGCACCATGAAGCTGCATAAATATTTGTGATTGTTACTTCTTTTTGGTGGATTGACCCTTTTATTAATACATAGTGTCCTTTGTCTCTTGAATCAGTTTTTGACTTAAAGTCTCTTAGGCCAGGTATTAGTATAGGTACTCCAGCTTTTTTGTGGTATTTGCATGGAATATCCCATCCTGTAATTTCACTTTCAATCCATTTGTATCACTGGGTCTAAGATGAGTTTGTTGTAAACAAAATATAGTTGGATCAGCCTATTCTATAAAATCTCCCAGTCTGTGTCTATTAACATTCAGTGTTATTACAGTAAAGGAAATACTTCAGGCATTTTGTCCTTTGGTTTTTATGTATTGTATTTTTTTTGGTATTTCTTTTCTTTTATTGCAGCCTCCTTTTCTGTATAATCTTTTGTGATATATCTGATTGATACCTTTCTCGTTTCTGTTTCTGTATTTTTTTCCTTAAAAATTTAGACATTTTTATTTTAAAATTGATTTTCATCGGAGAATAATAGTAAGATATTGTACATATTTAAGTTCAGTCTACAAATTTCAAAGCCTTCAGATATCTGGTGGAATTCTGGGATTACAGTTTTTGCTCACAGGCTGTGGTTTGTTGAGTGCTGAGCTCTCTTTGCACAGTGTACACAGCCACATGCATTGTTTCTGTCACCACAATGTCCCTTTATTTTTAAAAGATACATAGATCACAAAAAAAGTTACATTAAAAAATATAAGAGGTTCCCATATACCCCCCTCCTACTCCTCCCACATCAACATCCTCTTTCATCATTGTGGAACATTCATTGCATTTGGTGAATACATTTTGCAGATCTCCTGTACTGCATGGATTATAGTTTACATTGTAGTTTACACTCTCCCCCAGTCCATTCAGGGGGTTATGGTAGTATATATAATGTCCAGCATCTGTCCTTGCAATATCATTTAGGACAATTCCAAGTCCCAAAGATGCCCCACATCACATCTCTTCTTCCCTCTCCCTGACCTCAGCAACTCTCATGGCCACTGTCTCCACATCAATGATACAATTTCTTCCATTCTATGGTCACAATAGTTCTATAGTAGAATACCAGTAAGTCCACTCTAACCTTATTTTATTCCTCCATTGTATGGACACTGGGATGGTGATGTCCACTCCACCTCTAAATTGAGAGGGGGCTTAGATCCCACATGGCTGAAGGATGCAATTCTCCTGCTTGCAGTTGTAGGCATATTCGGTTATCTGGAGTGGTGGTTTACCATCTTTACCTCCATGTTAGCTGACCTGGATAAGTCCAACGAACCAGCGAGTAGGTATTGCAACTCTGCTGAGGCTCAGGGTCTAGCTGGCCCATGGGAAGTCCAGAGATTCAAGTCTCCTGAGTATACACCAACCCCAGCACCAATCACAGGTTCAGTGAAAGTGACAGAAGAGGCATGTGCAGAAAGGTTATATCTGAGTTCAACCCCATCAAACTCAGTAGCACAAATTCCAAAATAGGGGCCACTGACAAGGTACTGAACTCCAGAGCCATCTTCCATGACTGTAGAAGCTGTGTGTCTCTGTAGCTCTCAGGAGCACCAGTACCTGGGGTTGTATCTATGTTGTCTGTCTCTGGGATCCAGCTGAGATGTGCATAAGTGCGACCTCTCTAATGACTTCCTGGCTCATTTTTAAGTCTCTTAGCCATATAAACTCATTTGTCTTTACCATTTCCCCTTTTATTCAAGATCTCTTTATAGTTCCATCAACAGCTGTTGATTGGTAGTAATCCCTTGGCGCCAGGGAGGCTCACCCCCGGGATGCATGTCCTACACTTGGGGGATGGTAATATATTTACAAGCTGAGTTTGTCTTAGAGAGTGGCCACATTTGAGCAACATGGAGGCTCTCAGGAGGTAACTCTTAGGCACCCTGCAGCTCTAGGTCTAGTTGAAATTTCAGGCACACAAGATCATAGTCATAGTCATCATTATCAAGGGCCCATCATTGGGCCATTCTTCTTCACTGGTCTTTGCCCTTGCATTTGGGGGATTGTTGCTGTTTCATTGGGGAATGTGATAGAGCTCTCCTGGCTAGGAACTCAGCACTCCCTCAGTTGTCATGTGTAACTACCTACTATGACAACACCCAAAGAATATCCAAACATTTTTATATACCCTATATACATGCTCTGGAGAACTCCCTCCCCACCATGTGTCCCCCATCAATGACACCCCACACCAGTGCTCCTCCCCTGCCATAGTTGAACCCCTCTGTGATCCAAAACTTCTTCAAAATAGAAGCCTAATAGATTGCCAAATCCTATTAGTAGGAAAATGAAATAGTAATGAAAGGATTAAAGATTAGAAATAGAATACATGCTAATTTAGAAAAGTTAAAATAAAAAAAAATAAATTGGGGTATTAGAAAATGAAAAATATCATAAAACTTTGTTTTTGACATGTTGCCTTTCATCAATGTAATAGGTGTTGTCCTGTATGCACAGTGGCAAGGCAATCTCTTTCATCCCTTCCTCAGTGTCTACATCCTTTTTTACATAATATTTAATTTTGTCCTCAATAAAGTGTTAGATCACGGTAAAGTCACTTATACAGTATAGGGGACTCCCATATATGCAACATCTAACTCTTTTCCCCCTTCCCCAGCAATGATCTTTTTACATGTTCATGTTATATTTACTACAGCCATTTCGTATCAGACAACTTACATTTCTAACCTACTAATTAGAAAAAATAACAACTTAGCTTCAAAGGCATATACGTTCTGTGCTCCCATGTCTCTCTATTTCCCCTCTTTGTTGTATTTTCCCTCAATTGCCTCTTTATATTTGATTGTTAATTATCAGTAAATATGCCTCTTCCTTGTTCAATTATATTCTGACTTCTTCGAGTTAAAGAATAGAGTAGTATATTGAGGATACATTACTATTGGGTTTTATATTTACCCTTTTAATTAATCTTAGTGTAGATTTTCATTTCTTCACACTACTCTAACACACTCTCTCCTGTCTTTTCCTTTAAACCTGCAGACCTCCTTTTTTTTTAATAATATATTGATTATTTTTTAAAAGATACTTTGATTACATGAATATTTCATAAAAAATGGGGGATTCCTATATACCCTGTTCCTTACCCCTTGCACATTTTCCCACATTAACAACAACCTTCATTAGTGTGGTACATTTGTTAGAATTGAAGAACATATTTTGGAGCATTGCCACTAAGCATGGATTGTAGTTTACATTGTAGTTTACAATCTCATGGGACAGAGATAGGATTATCTTGCTTGCAGTTGCAGACTCCTATAATTCATATGTTTGTGTATTTCCAAAGTAAAAGGCCCACTGTCAAGGTTCCTCACTCCTGTTGCCTGCCCTGACTATAGTGTGTGAGTGTCTCCAGAGCCCTCAGGATCCCTGCTATTTGAGGCAATATTTACTTTGGCAGTTCATGAGATCCTTTTGAGACGTGCATAAGCGTAACTTCTGGAATGACCTCCCGACTCAGATTGAAGTCTCTTAGCTATATAAATGCATTTGTCTTCAGACTTCCACCCTTTTAGTCAATGTCTTTTTCCAGTTGAATTGCTAGTTGGTGTTTGGTAGTAATCCCTCAGTGCCAGGGAGGCTCATTCCCAGGAGTCACATCCCACACTGGAGGAAGTTAATGCTTTAAAAATTTTTTTTTTAATTTTATTTTTTAAGATACTTTGATTATAGAAATGTCACATAAAAAATATAGGAGATTCCCATATGTTCCACTCCCCACACCTCTCACATTGAAAACATCCTTCATTAGTGAGGTGCATTCATTGCAATTGTTGAACACATTCTGGAGCATTGCCACTAAGCCTGGATTAAAGTTTACATTGTAATTTACACTCCCACACAATTCTGTAGTTTATGGCAAGATTTATAATGGCCTGTATCTGTCACTGCAATGTCATTCAGCACAATTCCCAAGTCCCCCCAATGCCCCTGTATTACACCTGTTTTTCCCTCTCCCTGCCCTTAAAACCTCCAGTGCCCCCTGCCTCCACATCAATGATGTAATTTCTTCCATTGCTAGAATCACAATAAGTCTACAGTAGAATACCAGTAAGTCTACTTTTGTCCATAGTTCCTTTCCCAAACCTGAGGATTCTGGGATAGTGATGTCCCCTCTACCTCTAATAGGGCCATTGGATGGGACTCTCTTGCTTGCAGTTGTAGATTCTCTTGGTTCCTTGGCTTGGTAGTTGTCCATCATCACCTCCAAGTTAGTTGTCCTGGGTGAAACCAGTGAACTGGAGAGTAGGTATGACAACTCCATTGAGATTCAGGGCCCAGCTGGCACATGGACAGCCCAAAGATTAAGTTTCTTGGATGTATACCTACCAATTCTAGTTGGTAGCCACAACTGAGTCTAGCTCTGTCACTCTGGGGTGCATATATTCCAAAGTAGGGTCCACTGGTAAGGCACCAAACTCCTGAGCTACTTGCCCTGACTGTAGTGTCTGGATGTCTCCATAGCTATTTGCTATTTGGGGCAGTATCTACTTCAGCAGCCAAAGAGATCCTGCTGAGACATGCATAAGAATAACCTCTGGAATGACCTCCAACTCACTCTGAGATCTCTTAGCAATATAATCTCATTGTCTTTACCTTTTCCCCCTTTTGGCCAAGATCTTTTTCCAGTTGCATTGCTAGTTGGTGCTTGGTAGTAATCCCTCGGTGCCAAGGAGACTTATCCCCAGAGTCATGTCCCACACTGGATGGAAGATAATGTATTTTTATGCTGAGTTCGACTTAGAGGCTACATGTGAGCAACAAGGAAGCTCCCAGGAGGCAACTATTAGGCACACTTTATTACTAGGCTAAGTTTCAATTTCAAGAGTCTATAGGCACAGTCACAAAATCAAGGGCCCATCAATGGACCATCTTCCTTCACTAGCCATTGCCCCTGTATTTGGGGGATTCTAACTGATCCATTAGAGAATGTGGCACAGCTTCCCAGGATGGGAATTTGATATTCCTTCAGTTATTGTGTGAATTTTATATGCTGAGTTTGGCTTAAACAGAGGCCACATTTGAACAAGTATGCTCTCAGGAGGAACTCTTAGGTACCCTATAGTTCAAGGCTCAGTTTCAATTTCAAATGTAAAAGTTCATAAGTACAGCCATCACCATCAAGGACCTGTCAATGGTTCATCCTCCTTCACTAGTCACTGCCAATTTACTCAGGAGGTTCTTGCTGTCCCCTTGGAGAATGTGGCAGAGCTCCCCAGGATAGGAATTCAATATTCTTTTGGTTATTGTGTGAATCTCCACCCACTGTGACAATGCCCTATGAATACCTGAACATATTCATATGCCCCATAGATACACCCCAGGTGAACCTCTTCTAAAGCATCCCCCATCTCTTGACACCCCACACCAGTTACCCTCCCCTGCCACAGTTGTAACCCCCTGTGAAACAAAAAATCTTTAAAATTGAAGTAAACAAAATAACTGAATGCAATTAGTAAGAAAATAAAATAATGATAGTTTAAAAAACAATGAATTAAATGCAAAAATTTTTTAAACATTTTAAATAAAAAATTAAATATATAAAATTTTTAAAAAATTGACATCTTTCATCACTGTAAGATCTGTTGTCTTGTATGTACATTGACATTTTTCTTCTGTTTATTCCCCCAGTGTCTTATTTTTCTTCATTTTGTCTTCAGAGAAGCTTTAGGTTACAGGTGAGTCATGTACAGAATATGTGATCCCCATACCCTACATCTTCCTGCTTTCCCCCTTTCCCCTATTAGTAACATTTTACATGTGATGGCACATTTGTTACAATTGATGTACAAATATTGAAACATTGCTACTAATCATGGTCAATGATTTACATTATGGTTTACATTTTGGTCCATACACTTTTATAAATTTTAATGAAATTTAACATGGTCTCTATCCATCACTGTAAGATCATGTAGAACATTTCCATCACTCCCGATATGCCCCATTTTCCTTCTATTCTATTCTTCCTCCCCCTCTCCTTGGGACCCATGGTAACCATGAGGATTAACTCCTTGAAGGACAAGGTTCATTTTACTTGCAACAACCTTGTAGGCTTGACATACTGGCCTATTCTCCCTTATTAGGCACTGCCTATGTTCTGAAGAGACTCCTGCCCCTCTGTTTGATATCATAGCATGACTCCCCAGGATGGGAGTCCCACAACTTCCTGGTCATTATGTGGATCTCCACCCACTGGTACAGCACACTATGACAAGATGAACACTACATATTCCCTAGAAGCCTGACCCTGGTTTGCCCTGCCCCACACGCCCCCCACATCCAACACCTTAAACTAGTAACCCTTCCTTGCCATATTTGCCAAAACAACATTCTTATCATTGTAGTTTCAGCCACATTTCACAAATACCCATAGATATACTTTTCCTTCTCCCAGCCCTCTCCCAGTTCCATGGACAATCCAATCCACTCTCCCTACCTTTCCACCCTCGCAGACTAGCACCCTCCAAATGAGTAGCTTTACTGCACCACTGTTATTCCCCTACACTACACAGCTACAGCCTTCAACCTTATCATAGATTTCATCCATATAGGCATTGGCCCACAACCTTCTCCCTTTTTATTTCCTATGAACCTATCTTCCAGACTCCAGCTCTGTGAGTCTACTTAATTTGCTCAAGTCATATCAGTGAGGTCATGTTATAGTTTTCCTTCAGTGCCTGACTTGCTTCACTCAATGTAAGGTCTTCAGGTTCTTCCATGTTACTTCATGTGTTAATACTGCATTCCTTCTTATAGCTGAGTAATATTCCATTTTATGTGTTTTCCATAATTTGTTTATCTATTCATATGTTCATGGATATTTGTGTTGGTTCCAACTTGACAATAGCAAATAATGCTGCTATGAACATTGGTGTGCATATATCTGTTTGTGTCCCTGCTTTCAATTCTTCTGGGTATATACTGAGGAATGGAACTGCCAGATAATATGGCAGTTCTATAGGACTAAGGAACAACCCACTGTCCTCTGCAATGGATACACTATTCTTCATTCCTACCAGCAGTGGATAAGGTTTCCCATTCCTCCCCATTCTCTCCTGACACTTGTAGTATTTTAATTTTTTAGTAGCATCCAGTCTAAAGGATATAAGATGATACCTCATTGTAGTTTTGATTTACATTTCCCTAATAGCTAGTGATGTTGAGCATCTTTTCCTATACTTTTTAGCCATTTGTATTTCTTCTTTGGAGAAGTATCTATTCAAATCTCTTGCTCATTTTTTAAATGGGTTGTTTAATGTCTTTTTATTTTTGAGGTGTAGAATTTCTTTATAAATGCTGGATATTAGGCCCCTGTCAGATATATGATTACCAAATATTTGCTCCCATTGAGTAGGCTGGCTTTTCACTTTCTTGACAAACCACTTTGAAGTGCAAATTTTTTAAATTTGAGGAGGTGCCATTTATTTTGTTGACTTTCATTGCTCGTGCTTTGCGTATAAAGTTCATGAAACCATTTCCTGATATAAGATCCTGTAGATGCTTCCCTACATTATCTTCCAAAATCTTTTTGGTCTTGGCTCTTATTTTTAGAGCTTTGATCCATATTGAGTTAATTTTTGTATAATGTCTCTCATTCTTTTGGTTATGGATATCCAGTTCTCCAAGCACCATTTTTTGAAGAGGTGATTTTCTTCCAGTTGAGTGGGCTTTGTTGCATTGTTGAATATCAGTTGACTGTATATGTGAGGATCTATATTAAAACTCTCAATTTGCTTCCATCAGTCAGTATATCTTTCCTTGTGCCAACAATGCAGTTTTGACCACTGTAGCTTTGTAGTATATTTTAAAGTCAGGTAGTGTCATTCCTCTGATTTCATTTTTCTTTTTCAATATGTCTTTGGCGATTTGGGGCCCCTTGCTCTTCCAAATAAATTTCATAGTTAGTTTTTCCAATTCAGTAAAATATGCTCTTGTAATTTTTATTGGGATTGTGTTAAATCTGTAAGTCAGTTTGGGTAGGATAGACATCTTGATGATATTTAGTCTTCCTATCCATAAACAGGGAATATTATTCTATTTATTTAGGTCTTCTTTTATTTCCTTTAACAGTGTTGTGTAGAATTCTATGTAAAATTGTTTACCTCTAGTTAAATTTATTCCTAGGTATTTGATTCTTTCAGTTGCTATTGTAAATATTTTTTCCCTTGATTTCTTCCTCAGTTTGCTCATTTTTAGTCTACAGAAATGCCACTCATTTTTGCACATTGATCTTATAACCTGTCACTTATCTGAATTCATTTATAAGCTCTAGAAGCTTTGTTGGAGATTTCTCATGTTATCTGCAAATAGTGAAGTTTTAATTCTTCCTATCCAATTAGCATGCTTTTTATATCTTTTTCTTGCCTAAGTGCTCATGCAAGTACTTCTAAGACAATGTTAAATAAGAGTGCTGACAGCGAGTATCCTTGTCTTGTTCTAGATCATAGAGGGAAAGCTTTTAGGATTGCACCATTATGTATGCTGTTAGCTGTGGTTTTTCTTTTGTGTGTGTGTATGTGTGTGTATTTATTTTTTTAAAGGTAGATTAAAAAATGTGAGGTCCCCATATACCCCCCACCCACCTCACCCCACTCCTCCTATATCAACAATCATGGGACATTCATTGAATTTGGTGAATACATTTTTGAGTAATGCTGCACCACATGGATAATGGTTTACATTATAGTTTACACTTTCCCCCAGAACATCCAGTGGGCCATGGCAGGACATTCAATGTCCAGCAACTGTCCCTGCAGTACCACCCAGGACAATTTCAAGTCCTGAAAATGCCCCCACATCATATCTCTTCTTCCCTCTCCCTACCATCAGCAGCTACTGTGGCCACTTTCTCCACATCAGTGCTACATTTTCCTCCAATTACTAATCACAATAGTTCCAGAATAGAATATCAGTAAGTCCACTCTAATCCATATTTTATTCCTCCATACTGTGGACCCTGGGATGGTTATGTCCATTCCACCTCTATATTGAGAGGGGGCTGAGATTCCACATGGATGATGGATGCAATTCTGCTTGCAGCAGCAGGCACTCTTGGCTCCCTGGTGTGGTGGTTGACCCTCTTCCCCTCCCTGTCAGCTGGCCAGGGTAAGTCCATCAAACCAGAGGGTAGGAGCTGCAAGTCTGCTGAGGCCCAGAGCTTGGCTGTCACATAGACAGTTCAGAGATTCAGGTATCCTGTGTAACACCAACCCAAGCGCCAACCACAGGACTGGTATAAGTAAGAGAAGAGGAATGTATAGAAGGGTCATATCTGAGTCCAACTCCATCACACTCAGGAACACAAACTCCAAAGTAGGGTGAACTGACAGGGCCCTGAAGTCCAGAGCCATCTGCCATGACCATAGAACCTGTAGGTCTCTGCATTCCTCAGGAGAACCATCACCTGGGTGTCCATCTAGCTTGGCTGTCTCTGGTACCCAGCTGAGGCGTGCATAAGCATCACCCCTTTGATGACCTCCCAACATTTTTGGAGAATCATAGCCATATATACTCACTTGTCCTTTCCATTTTCCCCTTTTATCCAAAGTCAAAAAGCAGGTTTTAACACCTGATAGAACATGTAAACTGAGATATTCTGCCGGTCTGAGTTCACCTCTTTATTCAAGGTATTTTTTTAGTTGCATCATCAGCTGGTGCTTGGTAGTAATCCCTCAGCACCAGGGAGGCTCATCCCTGGGAGTCAAGTCCCATGCTGCAGGGAAGGCAATGCATCTACATGCTGAGTTTGGCTTACAGAGTGGTCACATTTGAGCAACATGGAGGCTGTAAGGAGGTAAATTTAGGCAGCCCCGAGCTATAGTCCTAGTTCATATTTCAGGCACACAGGCTCATAATTGGAGCCATCAATATCAAGGGCTCATCTTTGGACCATCCTTCTTTATTGGTCTTGCTATTGTACTTGGTGGATTGTTGCTGTTCCATTGGGGAATGTGATAAAGCTCCCCTGGACAGGAACTCAGCACTCTCTCATCTGTCGTTTCCAACTGAAACTGCTATGAAAATATCCAAGCCTTTCTATGTACTGTGTATGCATACCCTGGAGAACGCCCTCCCAACCGTGTGCCCCCCACCAATAACACCCCACACAAGTGCTCCTCCCCCACCATAGTTGAACCTCTCTATAGTCCAAACTTCTTCAAAAAGGATGCCCAATATATTGCCAGGTTCCATTAATAGAAAAAATGGAATATAGTGATGGGTTTAAAGGTTAGATATATAATACATAGTGATTTAGAAAAATTAAAGGAAAAATAAATTGGGGTATAAAAAATGAAAAAAAAAACGCTTTGTTTTTCACATTTTGCCGTTCATCACTGCTATAGGTCTTTCCCTTTGTGTACAGTGGCAAGGCAATTTCTTCCATTTCTTCCTCAGTGTCTACATCCTTTCATTTTTTTTGTTCCTGATTATTAAGTTTCTCTTGACATAAGTTTTCAGTCACAGTAATTCACATATACAATATATGGTACTCCCACATATCCAACATCAAAACCTTTGTCCCTTCCCCAACAGTGATCTTTTCACATGTTCGTATTATATTTGCTGCAGCTGATGTACATATAGTGAAACAATAGCTTTCAAACATGATTCCATTTGGGTTTACCTTATGTTTTATATTTTAGACTGTACAATTTTCTAAATTTTTAGTTATCTTATGTTTTACATTATGGCTTACATTTTAGCTTATAAGCTTTTATACATTTTTGGTGTATTTAACATGTCCTATATCACGGATTGCATGATCTTATGAAATGCTTCCATTGCCCCACAGTTACACTGATTCCATGTATTCAACACCTCTTTTCCCCTCCCCTCATGGCCCATCATGACAGACAATCTTCCTTACTTGGAGGACCATATTCAGAGATAATTGCAAAAATGTTGAGGGCTTTACATACTTGACTGCTCTAACCCATTGGGAGCCACCAATTCTCTCGAGAGATACAATTTCCTCTGTTTGAGAACATCAGTACTCCGCAAGATGTGAATATACCTTCACTCT
Source organism: Dasypus novemcinctus (assembly GCF_030445035.2). Lineage (NCBI taxonomy): Eukaryota > Metazoa > Chordata > Mammalia > Cingulata > Dasypodidae > Dasypus > Dasypus novemcinctus. Next base: position 65,083,629 of record NC_080704.1, on the reverse strand, counting down.
CATTGTATGGTTCTCCACCCAGCAATATAACCCACTATGAAAAAATGAGCACTCACACAATCCTAGAAGCCTGCCCTCTGTCAGATGTCCCCCCTTAAGCATCTTAAACAGGTAACCTTCCATATTATATGATGAATTTTCTGCGCAATATGATTTCAACCACATACCTGACAATCTCCTATGTTCAGATGTTCCCCCCCCACTCCCCCCAATTTCTTGGGCAATCTGACCATCCTCCCATCCCTAACCCCCTCAAGCTCACACAGCCCCACCCAAGTTATCCCTATTCCCCCATTTTATCCCTTCCCTGTATAAATAATTACCTCCAGCTTATCATAGATTTCACCCAAGTGGGTATAAGCTTGCAACTTCCCTCTACCCCCCAACTTCCTTTTAGTTTATCATCCAGTCTCTAGCTCTCTGAGACAGCTTGGTTTACTTATTTCATATCAGAGAGGCCATGTACTATTTGTCCTTCAATGCCTGGGTTGCTGCACTCAACATAAGGTTCTCAAGATTCATCCATGTTATCACATGTCTTTGTACTGTATTTGTTCTTATAGCTGAGTAGTATTCCATTGTATGTATATACCACATTTTATTTATCCATTCATCCACTGATGGGCATTTGGGTTGACTCCAACTTTTGGCAATAGTGAACAATGCTGCTGTGAACATTGATGTGCATATATCGGTTTGTGTCCTTGTTTTCAGTTCTACGAGGTATATACCCAGCAGTGGAATTGCTGGGTCATATGGCAAATCTATAGCTCGTTTTTTGAGAAACTGCCAGGCTGTCATCCAGAATGGCTGGATCCTTCTGCATTCCCACCAGCAGTGGATGAGTGTTCTCATTCCTCCACATCCTTTCCAAGAATTGTAGTCTTCTGATTTTTTGATAGCTGCGAGTCTTATGGGAGTAAGATGATATCTCATTTTAGTTTTGATATTCATTTTCCTAATAGCTAGTAATTTCGAGCATTTTTCATGTGTTTTTTATCCATTTGTATATCTTCTTTGGAGAAGTATCTGTTCAAATCTTTTCCCCATTTCTTAAATGGGCTGTTTGTCTTTTTATTTTCAGGATATAGGAGTTCTTTATATATGCAAGATATAAGTCTCTATCAGGTATATGGTTACCAAATATTTTCTCCCATTGTGTAAGCTCTCTTTTCACTTTCCTGACAAACTCCTTTTAGGTACAGAAGGCTTTAATTCTGAGGAAGCCCATCTATCTATATGTTCTTTTGCTGCTCATCCTTTTGGTGTGAAGTTCATGAAGCCCTTTCCTATTACAAGGTCCTGTAGATGCTTCCCTATATTGTTTTCCAAGTTCTTTACAGTCTTGGCCTTATATTTACATCTTTGATCCATCATGTGTTGATTTTCGTATAAGGTGTTATTTTGTAATCCTCTTCCATTCTTTTACATATGAATATCCAGTTCTCAAAGCACCATTTGTTGAAGAGGCCATTCTCTCCCAGTTGAGAGGGTTTGGTGGCCTTGTCAAATACCATATGGCTGTATATATGAGGATATATATCAGAACTCTCAATTTGGTTCCATTGGTTAGCATGTCTATCCTTGTACCAATACCATGCCATTTTCACTACTGTAGCTTTGTGGTATGTTTTGAAGTCAGGTAGTGTGATTCGTCCAATTTCATTTTTCTTTTTCAATATGTCTTTGCCTATTTGGGGCATCTTTCCTTTCCAAATAAATTTCACAGTTTCTCTAGTTCATTAAAGAATGCTGTGTTGATTTTTATTGGGATTGCATTGAATGTATAGATCAGTTTTGGTAGGATAGATATCTTAATATTTAGTCTTCCTATCCATGAACAGGGAATATTCTTCCATTTATTTAGGTCATCTTTGATTTCCTTGAACATTGTTGTGTAGTTTTTTCTGTATAAGACTTTTAAATATTTAGTTAAATTTATTACTAGGTATTTGATTTTTTATTTACTATTGTGAATGGTATTTGATTGCTGATTTCCTCGTCAGGTTGCTCATTATTGGTGTGCAGAAATGCTACTGATTTTTGCACATTTATCTTGTAACCTGCATCTTTACTGAACTCATTTTTTTTTTAATTTTTTTATTTTTTATTGACTTTGTAATAATATTACATTAAAAATATATATGTGAGGTCCCATTCAACCCCACCCCCCCCACCCCCCCTCTCCCCCCCCCAACAACACTCGTTCCCATCATCCTGACACATCCATTGGATTTGGTAAGTACATCTTTGGGCACCTCTGCACCTCATATACATTGGTTCACATCATGGCCCATACTCTCCTCTATTCCATCATGTAGGCCCTGTGAGGATTTACAATGTCCGGTGATTACCTCTGAAGCACCATCCAGGGCAGCTCCATGTCCCGAAGACGCCTCCACCTCTCATCTCTTCCTGCCTTTCCCCATACCCTTTGTCCATTATGTCCACTTTTCTCAATCCAATGCCACCTCTTCTATGTGGACACTGGATTGGTTGTGTCCATTGCACCTTTATGCCAAGAGGAGGGTCAGATTCCACCTGGATGCTGGATGCAATCCTCCCATTTTCATGAACTCATTTTTAAGTTCCAGATGCTTTATTGTAGACTTCTCAGCATTTTTTATGTATAGGATCATATCATCTGTAAATAGTGAAATTTTGACTTCTTCCTTGCCAACTTAGATGCCTTTTATGTCTTGGTCTTGCCTCAGTGTTCGAGCAAGTACTTTTAAGACTATGTTAAATAGGAGTGGTGACAGTGGGCTTCCTAGTATTGTTCCTGATCTTAGAGGGAAAGATTTTAGGACTTCACCATTGTAAATGATGTTAGCTGTGGGTTTTCATATATACTCTTAATCATGTTCAGAAAGTTTCCTTCTAACAGGGTGCTGTATTTTGTCATATTTTTTCTGCATATATAGATACAATCATATGATTTTTTTTCTTCAGTCTTTTTATGTGGTATATTGCATTAATTGATTTTCTTTTGTTGAACCATCCTTGCATACCAGGAATTAATCCCACTTGGTCATGGTTTATAATTTGTTTAATGTGTTGTTGAATATGATGAGCAAGTATTTTGTTAAGGGTATTCATGTCTAGGTTCATTAGAGAGACCGGTCTGTAATTTTCCATTCTCATGGTTTCTTTAGTTGGCTTTCGTACTAGAATAATATTGGCATCATAGAATGGCTTAGGCTATTTTCCTTCTGTTTTGATTTTTTGGAAGAGTTTAAGCAAGATTGGTGTTAGTTATTTCCAGAGTGTTTGGTAGAGCTCACCTGTGAAGCTGTCTCACCCAGGGCTCTTCTTATTTGGGAGGTTGTTAATGGCTGATTCTATCTCTTGTGATTGGTTTGTTGAAATCATCAACTTCTTCTTTTTTCAATGTAGGCTACTTATGTGTTTCTAGGAATTTGTCCATTTCCTCTAAATTGTCGTTTTTGTTGGAATATAGCTCTTCAAAGTATCCTCTTATGATAGTCTTTATTTGGGTGGGATAAGTGGTGATGTCTCCTTTCTTATTTCTTATTGTGCATGTTTGCGTCTTCTCTCTTGTTTTCTTTGTTAATCTAGCTAAAAGTTTGTCAATTTTATTGATCTCCCCAATTTACCAGCTCTTGTTTGTTTTTTTTTAATTTTTTCAAGTGCTTTCTTATTTTCTATTTCATTTAGTTTTGCTCTGATCTTTATTCTTTCTTTCTTTCTTCTGCCATTGTGATTAGCTTGTGGCTTTTTTACAAATTCCTCCAAGTGTGCAGTTAGTTCTTCTATTTTAGCTCTTTCTTCTTTTTTGCTGTATGAATTTATGGCTATGAATTTCCCTCTCTGTACAGCTTTTGCTGCATCCCATAAGTTTGTATATGCTGTGTTACCATTGTCATTAGTTTCAAGGTAGTTATTTCTTTTTAGATTTCCTCCTTGACCCACTGTTTTTCTTAGAGTGTGTTGTTTAATTTCTAAATCTTGTTGCCAAATCTGTGTCTCTGGCCCTTGCAGTTTTCATACTTCATTTCACTGTGGTGAGAGAAATTATTTTTTATGATTTTAATATTTCTGAATTCATTGAGACTTTTTCTTTGGCCTATCATGTGGACTATCTTGGAGAATGATCCATGTGCACTTGAGAAGAATGCATATCCTGCTGTATTTGGGTGTAATGTTCTGTATATATCTATTAGGTCCAGCTCCTCTAATATATTGTTCAAAGTCTTTGTTTTGTTATTTATTCTCTTTTGAGATGTTCTGTCTAAAGTTGATAGTGGCATATTAAAGTTCCCCACTGTAATTGTAGAGGCATCTATTCCTTCACTTAGTTTTTCCAGTTTTGCCTCACAAACTTGGAGGCACCTTTGTTAGGAGCACAAATGTTTATGATTGTTCTTTCTTCTTGAAAGATTATCCCTTTCACTAATAAGTAGTATCCATCTTCTTCTCTCACAATTGTTTTGCATTCAAAGTTTATTTTGTCTGATATTAATATAGCTACTCCTGCCCTTTTTGGGTTATTGTTTGCTTGTAAGATTGTTTCCAGCCATTCACTTTCAACCTCCTTGAATCCCTGGGTCTAAGGTGTGTTTCTTTTAGACAGTATATAGATGGCTTATATTTCCTTATCCACTCTTCTTGTCTGAGTCTCTTGACAGGTGAATTTAATCCATTGACATTCAGTGTTATTACTTTTAAGGAATTACTTATATTAGCCATATTTTCTTTGGATTTGTGTTTGTCATGTTTTGTTTGATTTTCTTTTTCTGTTTTTGTCATTTTAGTTCCTCTTACACTTTCCTCCAACTCTGTCTCTCTTTTTTTTATTTCTTCCTGCAGAACTCCCTTTAATATTTCTTGAAGGTAAGATTATTGTTGACATATTCTCTTAGTTTTTTTATCTGTGAATATTTTGAACTCTTCATCATTTTTGAATGCTCACTTTGCTCGATAGAGTATTCTTGCTTGGAAATTTTTTTCTTTTAGTACCTTTACTATGTCATACCACTCTCTTCTTGCCTCCATAGTTTGAGATGAGAAATCAGCACTTAATCTTATGGAGCCTCCTTTGTATGTGATGGTTCTCTTTTGTCTTGCTGCTTTTAGTATTTTCTCTTTGTCTTGAGCATTGGTTGCTTTGATAAGTATATGTCTTGAGGTAGGCCTGTTGGGATTTATGCTGTTTGGGGTGCGTTGTGCTTCCTGGACATGTACATCCATATCCCTCCATAGGTTTGGGAAGCTTTCAGCCATTATTTCCTCCAACACCCCTTCTGTCCCCTTTCCCTTCTCTTCTCCTTCTGGGATGCCTATAATGCCTATGTTTTCGCATTTTGCATTGTTGTTCAGGTCCCTATGTCCATGCTGTATTTTTTCTATCTTTTTATCGATTAGTTCTACTATCTCTTTGATTTCAGATGTACTGTCTTCCATATCAGTAAATCTCTCCTCTGCCTCTTCGAGTCTGCTGTTATTTGCTGAGAGTGTATTTTTTATTTTTTGAATTGTGCAGTTCATCACCATCATGTCTGTTATCTTTCTGAGTATGATTTCAATGTCTTCTGTATTCTCTCCATGTGTTTTATTCATATCCTTCATCTCTTCCTTCACTTCCTCAAATTGGTCCCTAATATATATTTTGAGAGCTTTAATTACTTGTCTGATGTTCTGCTCCTCTTCCTCGTTTTGTTTGTTCTTTGGATTGGGGCATGTTTTCCTGATTATTGGTTTGGTTTGTAGTTTTTTGTTGCCGTCTGGTCATCATTTTATCCTGTTGGATTTAATCAGTTGCTTAGCTTCTTTGTCTAGTTTGGGTTTTGATTAGTTGTTTTGTTTTGTGTGCATGTTAAGCCTTCTCTTTGTAACTTTGTTATTCTTACTGTATTGCCATGTTGTTGGCTAAGTTCACTTGAAGAAAATTTTAGGGCCAGAGAAAGCAAATGGAGTAAGAAAAGAAAATGAATAATAGTACTATTGATAGTAAATACTAACAGAAGAACCATGTGAGATCTAGGAGAATGGATATTAGACTCATGTAAGGTATGTAGAGTTATAACAATAAGAACAGTGGAGTACATATAATGAGAAAGTAATCTGAATATGGGGAGGAATATAATATGAATTAAAAGGCCAGTGTGTTCAGGAGAGAAGGAAAGAGAAAAAAAAGGACTGTAACATAAAGAGTGGATATAAGACAGAAAACAGAACAAAGGTATTAGAAATAAAAAGTCAGAAAAATAGAGGAGCAAACAAAGAGAGGTGTAATATAAGAGAAACAATCTATGATGGAGGATAGAAAGATGTTGAGGAAAGGGGATAGTGTTGGTGGTCACAATCAATACACACAAGAAAGTGTAAATGGAGCATGAGGGAATACAGCAAATATGAAGCACTCCCTATAGCACATAATGTAAAAAGTATAAAAAAGAAGAGAAAGAAAGAAAGAGAAAAAAAGGAACAAAAGGGAGTGGGGAAGTAAGCAAGATAAAGAGAAAAAGAAAAAAGAAAAAAAGGCTTTCGGGGGATAAAGAGGAAGGAAAAACAAGATAAGCCAACCAAATACTTGGGAAAGTTTCAAGCAAGGAGTCCTCTTTGTAGTTAAATAAAACGCTTAGGAATCTGGCATTCCCCCTTACTCCCTTCCTCACTTCCCTCTCTCCCAGTGCAGTGAGAAAGCTGCCTGAGAGGTCCGGTAGAAGATTTGAGTGGGTCCTTGTTGGACCAGCCCTGCCCAGAAAACAAGGACTGAATTTCCAGTGAGAGAGCACTCCCACCTCACCAGGAACCCCAAGTATGCTACTGGAAGCTTGGAAGGCACCTCCTACAATCCCTCTCCTTTAGGTGTGCTACGAGAGGGCTAGTTGATTTTTCGACTCCACCTTCTCCTGGGCCAAGTTTCTATCCCAGGGTATTTAGGTGAATTGGGCTTCCTCAGCAGAATTGCCACTCCTCTTCCCAGACTCTCCGCAAGTCAGCCGGTATGCTTCTCCAAGTGCAAAAAAGAAAAGAAAAGAAAAGAAATGGGGGGCAGGTTAAATACCAGAAAATGGAACCCACATTTGCCAGACCCCCCTGCTACACCCCCCACCAAATCCCTCCCACCCATGGAATTAGTCCAAAACCAGAGGGCTAGGGCAATTCCAGACTTTGCAAGCACTGGACTCAGGAAAGGGAAGTCTGGGACACTGCAGACCCAGGGTACATAGGTCCATGGAACATGGGCTACGGGGGCTCAGGGGACACGGACCTGGGGACCATGCATCCGGGGACCACTGCACCCAGGAATGCTGCAGCACAACCGACAGTTTTCAGGGAACGCTGCAGCCTCCAGCCCAGGTGTAAGGGTCCCTCCAGCCCACAGCTTCTGACCTCTGTACTTGCAAGCTGCAGTTCTACCTTTAGCAAGCACCACCTCTATCACTGTCTCTCCAAATCGACGTCCATACACCCTCCGCCCTGCAAGCCCCAAAGACAGCCCACTTTGGCAAGACTCCATCCCTACTCTGCTGTGTCTTTGTAGGAGAGACCATAAGGTACAGTCACTCAGACGCCATCTTGCCCCACCTCCTGGTTTTTCATTTATACCCCTTATCATGTTGAAGTAGTTTCCTCTTATTCCTATCTTTTGAAGTGTTTTTATAAGGAAAGGGTGCTGTATTTTATTGAATGCTTTTTCTGCATATATAGAGATGATCATGTGACTTTTTTTCTTTCAGTCTGTTAATGTGGTGTACTACATTTGTTGATTTTCTTATGTTGAACCAAGTGGGATGAAACCCATTTGATCTAGCTGTATATAGTTTGTTTAATGTGTTGTTGAATGCAATTAGCAAGTCTTACGTTGAGGACTTTAGCATCTAAGTTCATTAGAGAGATTGGCCTATCATTTTCCTTTCTTGTGATGTCTTTCTTTAGCTTTGTATTTGTATTTTCCTCCCCAGTGGGGGAGGAAAGACTAGTATATAAGACATCAGCATTGATTTAGGCAATGTTCTGTCCACTTCTATTTTTTTGAAGAGTTTAAGCAGGAATGGTATTAGTTCTTTCTGAAATGTTTGGTAGAATTAATCTGTGAAGCCATCCTCCAACTCTCCTTCTGTCCCGTTTCCCTTTTCTTCTCCTTCTGGGCCTCCTATAATGTATATGTTTTTGTGTTTTGTGTTATCATTCAAATCCCTAAGTCCTTGCTGAATTTCTTCTATCTTTTTATCTGTCTGTTCTGCTGTCTGATTTCAGTATTACTGTCATTTATATTGGTGATTCTTTCCTCTGCATGTTCAAATCTGCTGTTATATGCTTCCAGTGTATTTTTGATTTCTTGCATTGTGCCATTCATTGCCATCAGAACAGTTATCTTTTTGTGTATACTTACAATTTCTTCAGTATGTCCCCCCAGTGTCTTCTTTATATCCTTCAGCTCTTCCTTCATTTCCATAATTTGATTCATGATATCTGTGTGGACATCTGATTAGTTGTTCCACATTCTGCATCTCTTGTTCATTCAAATTATTTGTTAGCATGGGCCATATATTCCTGTTTCTTAGTGTGGCTTGTAATTTTTTTTTTTTGGTTTCTAGGCATCTCTTTATCTCATTGGGTTCACTTGTTTGAGTAGTTTCTCTTTCTACTCTATAGTTTTATTTTTGTGTGTATTTTTACTTTTTTATTTTTAAAAAAAGCTTAGATTATATAAATTTTGCACAAAAAATATAGGGGATTCCCATATACCTTGTTTCCTAACCTCTCCCCCCCAATTTCCCACATCAACAGCATCCTTCATTAGTATGGTACATTTGCTGCAATTGATGAACACAGCTTGGAGCACTGCCACTAAGCAATGATTATAGTTTTCATTGTAGCTTACACTCACTTCCACACATTTTTTGTGCAAGTTATTATAAGATATACAATGGTCTGTATCTGTCATTACAGTGTCATTCAGGATAATTCCCACGTGCCAAAAATGCCCCCAAATTACACCTCTTATTCCCTCTCCCTCCGCTCAGAACCTCCAGTGACCACTGCCTCTGCATCCATGATAAAAGTTCTTCCACTGCTAGGATCACAACAAGCATATTGTATAACAACTCTAGTCTGTGGTCCATCTCCCAGTCCTGAGGATTCTGTGATGGAGATATCCATTCCACCTCTAATTGAGAGGAAGCGTAGATCTCATTGGGCAGATGGATGGGACTTCCTTATTTGCAATTGCAGACACTCTCTGTTCCTTGAGATGGCCATTGTCAGTCATCATTTCCTTGTTAGTTTTCATAAAAGTGGGTGGAGACACATAAAATGAGTTGGACGGTGTTATATCCCCATCCTGGGGAGGCCTTATGTTGTCAAATAGAGGGGAGGATGTCTCTTGAGAGCATGGGTGGCTTCCAGTGGGGGAGGAAAGACTCGTGTATCAAGACATCAGCATTGTAGCAAGTATCTATGAATCTTGTCCTTCAAGCAGTGAAGCTTGATTGTCACTGTGGGCCCTGAGGGGAGAGGAGAGAGGAATAGAATAGATGGAAGAGGGGTAACTGGGGGGCAATGGAAGTGTTCCACAAGATCATGCAAAGATAGATATAAGCCATGTTAAATTTCACCAAAAATTGATAAAAATGTATGGTCTAAAATGCAAACCATAATGCAACCCATAGTGTAACTACAAATTTAGAAAATTGTGCAGTCTAAAATATAAACCATAATGTAAACCAAAATGGAACCATTGTTAGTAGTTGTGTTTCAATATTTGTACATCAGTTGTAACAAATAAAACATCCACAAGTAAAAATATTGTTTCTGGGGAAAGGAGAAAAGGGTTTGAGTTTGGGTATATGGGAGTCCCATATATTGTATATGTGGCTTTAATGTGATCTAAAAACTTTTTTGAAGACAAAATTAAAAATTAGAAAAAATATGTAGACACTGAGGAAGGAATGAAAGAGATTGCCTTGCCACAGTACATATAGGGCAACACCTATTAAATCACTGATGAAAGGCAAAACGTCAAAGAGAAAGTTTTGTGATATTTTTCATTTTTTAATGCCCCTGTTTATTTTTTATTTTAGTTTTTCTAAATTAGTATGTATTCTATTTCAAATCTTTAATTCTGTCATTACTATTTCATTTTCCTACCAATAGAATTTTGGTAATCTATTAGACTTCATTTTTGAAGAAGTTTTTTTAATCACAGAGGGGTTCAACTATGGCAGGGGAGGAGCACTGGTGTGGGGTGTCATTGATGGGGAACACATGGTGGGGAGAGAGTTCTCTAGGGCATGTATTTCAAGTATATGAAAATGTTTGGATATTCTTTGGGTGTTGTCATATTAAGTAAAGTTACACATGATAACTGAGGGAGTGCTGAGTTCCTAGCCGGGGGAGCTCTGTCACATTCCCCAGTGAAACAGCAGCAATCCCCCAAGTGCAAGGGCAAAGACCAGTGAAGAAGGATGGTCCAGTGATGGGCCCTTGATAATGATGACTATGCTTATGAGCTTGTGTGCCTGAAATTTGAACTAGGCTTAGAAATGCAGGATGCCTAAGAGTTACCTCCTGAGAGGCAACATGTTGCTCAAATGTGGCCACTCTCTAAACCAAACTCAGCGTGTAAATACATTACCATTACCATCCCCCCAGCATGGGACATGCATCCCGGGGATGATCCTCCCTGGCGCAAAGGGATTACTACTAATCACCAGCTGTTGATGCAGCCATAAAGAGATCTTCAATAAAAGGGGGAAATGGTAAAGGCAAATGTGTTTATATGGCTAAGAGACTTCAAAATGAGTCAGGAGGTCATCAGAGGGGTCACACTTATGCATGTCTCAGCAGGATCCTAGAGACAGCCAAAGTAGATACAATCCCAGGTACTGCTTCCCTGAGGGCTATGGAGATATATAGGTTCTGTGGTCATGGCAGATGGCTCTGGAGTTCAGTGTCTTGCCAGTGGACCCTACTTTGGAATTTTGTGTTCTTGAGGGTGACAGAGTTTGACTCAGATATGACTTTTGTACACATGCCTCTTCTGTCACTTTTACTGAACCTGTGGTTGGTGCAGGGGTTAGTGTATATTCAGGACACTTGAGTCTCTGAACTCTCCATGTGCTATCTGGGCCCTGAGCCTCAGCAGAGTTGTATCACCTACTTGCCAGTTCGTTGAACATACCCAGGTCAGCTAACAGGGTGGTGAAGATGGTCAAAAACTGTACCAGGGAATTGAGAGTGCCTATAACTGCAAGCAGGAGAATCGCATCCATCAGGCATGTGGAATCTAAGTCCCCTCTCTATTTAGAGATGGAGTGGACATTAACATCTCAGGGTCCACAGAATGGAGGAATAAAATATGGATTCGAGTAGACTTACTGGTATTCTACTATAGAAGTATTGTGACTCTAGCAATGGAAGAAATTGTATCAATGTGGAGACAGCAGCCACTGGAGTTGCTGAGTGCAGGAGAGGGAAGAACACTTGTGATGTGGAGGCAGTTTTGGGACTTGGAGTTGTCCTGAATGATATTGCAGGGCTGGATCCTGGTCATTACATATCCTACCATACCGCACTGAATGGACTGGGAGAGAGTGTAAACTACAGTGTAAACTATAATCCAGTGCTCCAGAATGTATTCACCAAATACAACGAATATACCACAGTGATTAAAGAGGTTATTGATGTGGATAGAGTGGGGTGTGGGGTATGGGGTGTATGGGAACTACTTATATTAATATATATTTTAAAGATTTATGTATTTCTCTCCCCTTCCCCCCCCCCAGTTGTCTGTTCTCTGTGTCCATTTGCTGCGTGTTCTTCTTTGTCCACTTCTATTGTTGTCAGTGGCATGGGAATCTGTGTTTCTTTTTGTTGCATCATCTTGTTGTGTCACTCTCCATGTGTGTGGCACCATTCCTGGGCAGGCCGCACTTTCTTTTGCGCTGGGCGGCTCTCCTTACAGGGCACCTCCTTGCGCTTGGGGCTCCCCTATGTGGGGGGGCTCCCCTGATTGGCACGGAACTCCTTGCACACATCAGTACTGCGCATGGGCCAGCTCCACACAAGTCAAGGAGGCCTGGGGTTTGAACTGCGGTCCTCCCATGTGGACGCCCTATCCATTGGGCCAAGTCTGCTTTCCTCTTATATTTTTTAATGTAACATTTTTTGTGACCTATGTATCTTTAAAAAAGAAAAGAAAATTTTTAAAAAAGTTTAAAAAATTCAGCAAATAAATTCCCATTTTTTAGAAAAAAGAATAACAACAATAATAATAAAAGGTAGGACAGTAACCATGGAAGACCTGGGAAGATAAATTGTTAGCATGAGTAAGACCTAGGAGAAGTAAGAATTTTAAAAAGTGGAGTAGAGACTTTAGATGAGAAAGTAATTTGAGAAAAATATGTAGAATGAATTAAAAGCCTTAAATGATATGAAAAGAGGAAAAGAAAAAAGAGAACAAAAATAGTTAAAAAGGAAGAAATTAGAAATAAAAGAGAAATTAAAAGAAGAGAAATGAAAGAATAAAAAATGGTGGAATGAAAGAATGAAACAATATAGAAAAAGGAAAAAAGAAAAGGAATAGTATAGGTAGAAAAAATTGATAAGAAGAAAAGAATGGAAACAGAGAAATGGAAACAAACAAACAAGAAAGAAGACAGCAGCAACTAATAAAATATAAGAGGTTGCTGGTGTTCATCAATCACCCTGCGGGCCTGACCTCTGTAGGTTTTGAATTGGGTTTTAGTGAGTAAAAGAAGGAAAAATTTAAAAATGGACCTTTTTTTTTAAAAAAAAAAAAAAGGCCCAAGAAAAGCTAATACAAAACGAATGTCTGTATGTTCCCTGTCATAAAGCTGGATGCCTGAGAACCCGGTGGATCACTTCTCTAAGAAGAGCTGGTTTTCAAACCAGGGACCTCATTTATGCAAAGCAGGAATTCCTTCACTAAGCTATCTTAGATTCTTAGATTAGTTAGTCTTTCAGAAAGCTATCCACCCCCTTTCCCTTGAGCAGGCTAGATTCCTAGCAGTTTGCCAGATCCCTGCTGATTAGACACCTGTCTTTCTCTGCCCCCTTGCTAATTGAATTCCTCTCTTTACCTGGGTGGCTGAGTGTGACAGTCTGCCTGAGGAGATACCCCTTCCCTTCTCCCTATTGGGTCTCAATCCCTTCTGAGATTCAAAGGGGACTCACCTGGCCAAATTCACTACAAAGAAACCACTCTCCACCCTCCCAGAGCCCTCTTCCTCCCATAGAATGCCCTCTCATACTCTGTTTGGATTAGAGAGCTAAGGGCTCCCCCTAGGATATTTGCCCTGAGGGTGAGATATATTTGCCCTTTCCAGCTACAGTGTCCAGCTACTCATGGTTTTCCTTTGTGTTCTTTATATTTCCAGTACTCTGCTAGATGACTCAGAGCACCTTTCCGTTCTCTGTATATCCAATGTAGCTCCTTTAGATAGGTCTCTGCCTTCTCTCCATTTGTGTGTGTGTGTGTGTGTGTGTGTGTGTGAGAGAGAGAGAGAGAGAGAGAGAGAGAGGTACAGGCTCTGCCCAACTGCTTTGGTGTCATTTTTCCAGAACCTCCAGGATTTCCTTTTGTAATTCTTGTAGGGGAGATCTTTGTTGACAGACTTTCTCAGTTTTTGTGTATCTGTGAATATTTTAAACTCCCTCGTTTTTGAAGGACAGATTTGCCAGGTAAAGGTTTTTTGGTTAGCAGATTTTCTTTCAGTATCTTAAATATATCATACCACAACCTTGGTTTATGGTGAGAAATCAGCTCTTAGTCTTATTGAGGATCCCTTGAATGTGAGAAGTCACTTTTTTCTTGCTGCTTTGAGAATTCTCTCTTTATCTTTGGCATTTGATGTTCTGATTAATATGTTCTCAGAGTAGGTCTCTTAGGATTTATTCTGTTTGGAGTATGTTGCACTTCTTGGACATGTACATTTATGTCTTTCATAAGAGTTGGGAAATTTTCAGCCAATATTTCCTCAAATATTCTTTCTTCCACTTTCTCTTCTCCTTCTGGGATACTTGTGGCTAATATGTTGCTTGTTTCATGCTGTCACTCAAATTTCTGAGACACTGGTCAACTTTTCTGTTGTTTTCTCTATCTGTTCATCTGACTATATGATTTTAATTTCCCATCTTCTATTTCTCTGATTATTTCTTCTGCCTGCTAAAGTCTTCTCTTTTAAGCCTCTACTGTAATTTTACTCTCCATTATTGTGATTTTCATCCCTAAAATTTCTGTTATGCTTCTTTTAAAACTTTTAAATTCTTCTTTATGCTCACTCATTCTTCTTAATATCCTTTAGCTCTGTATCCATATTTTCTTCATCTCCTTGAATCATTTCAGAAGTTTGATTGAACTTCTTAGATTAGTTGTTCCAAATTGTCTCTTCAGTTTTATTTGTTTCCTTGACTGACCCATACCTTCCTGTTTATTAGTTTGATTTATAATTTTTTTTGCTGATGACCAGCCATTTGATTATCTTGATGAGTTCACTCTGAGGGTCTGTTCCTCTCTCTTTTCTATGGTTTTATATTTCAGTGATTTATGTTAAGGCTCTCTTTGATGCTTGGTCTAAATTATTCTGTACCTTTAGGGTCACCTATTTGTTCAGATTTTCTCAGCTATTCATCTGATTCTTACTCTGAATATGCAGGGCAATCTTTAACATTGCACTTCTTATGCATTTTTTTTTTACCTCCAGGAGAATGCTTCCTTTTGTCTGTTCCTTCACTGGGAATCATGATCTGTTCTGCATCTTTTTGTGCAGAATTTTCTTCCAAGGTCCTATGTTTTGTTTAAATTCTCTCCCACACTCAGTACCCCTATATTCTTACGCTTTTCATATCTAAGGCCTGTCCTCTCTTACAGCAGTTCATCTCCCTGGCCATTAATTTTTCCTCCATGGCTTTTTGTCTCTAGTGTCTTCCCCTTTTATGAATCTTACTCTGAGGACCCAGATGGGGGTCAATCTAGGAAGGGGAGTCAATTCAGAAAAGTCTCTCTTGTGTTTCAGTGGTCCATTCAAGAGAAACTGGAGGAAATGTGCATACTTCTTGCTGACAGTTCTGCCAAAGTCTCTCTCTCTTTTTTCACCTGGGATCCCTTTTGTATGTGACACTCCTCCTTATATTCTGCCTTGGGTCACTGCAGATTTGTGTCCTTGTGCCTGGATATGCATGGGCTTCTAACTGACTGCTGTAAAGGGCTCTGTATTCTGTGTCCATGGCAAGAGTTGTCTCCCACACTGCACTGGATATAATGAGGGGGATGGGTCCAGACTGGCATGTGCAGGAAGAATATCTTTTTCCTCATCTTGAAGATTACTTTTTCTTTGATTCAGCATTTGTGGAGGCCCTCTCCATTCACTCTTACTCTACAGAGATCCAAGCAAGTGGATTTTGTCTTTTTATTAGCCTATTCTTTTCTTAAAAGTTTTTTTGAAGTTTATCATTTACATATGACAATTTTGCAATGAAAGTTGTGAAATATGTATCTCACCATACAGAACTTCCATACATTACCCCACCACCAGCCCCTTGCATTGATTCTGAGGGGATTACTTTTCCAGGCGATGTCTTATATTGCCATGTTGGTGACATCACTCCCTCTGTCATTTGTTTTTGAACACACTCTTAAACAAAGTATTTGGACATACAATAAAAGAAAGACAAGATTCACTTAGCAAATAATTTACAGATTAGTTAAAGGTCCTAGCCATGTGATATTAATAAGTAGCCTTTATTTACTTATTCATTTAAAAATTTAAAAATATATATTTCCTGCCTCTATTTTACTGTCCTTCAAAGAAGGGATATACTGTCAAAGTTAGAAGACTTCCAGGGATTAAAAAGGAAAATGGTTGCTTTTGTCATTAAGTTGACTTAGGAAACTGTTATGCACCAGTTTGGGTGCACGCCATACTGTGGGTTAAGCACTATGCCAAATCCCTCATTGCACTCTATATGGTGTATTTCCCTACACCTCTGGCTTTGGGGGTATCCCACTTAAGTTTAAACCACAGATGATACAGTAGAATGGGCAAATTCCTAGCTACCTATGAGACCCCAGCATTGGCAAATCACAAAAGTAGTTTAGACTACATTTGCTCAAAATAAAATAAGAGAATTAGATTCTAAGATCTAAGCTGAGAGATAAGATCCTCTGTTTCCAAGCATAAAGCTGAGGAAAGCACTTTTAGAGTATGTTGCAAATGTAGGAAAACACAGTTCCTATTTGGGTTGGAGACTAGGAAACTAAGAGTAACCTTTATTTAATTAAGGATTCTGTGGTAGTAGCCATATTTAATAATACTTTTTCCCCATATCTATGTACAGGATTGCTTCCAGTGTTTCACTCTTTGGGAATGCTATTTTGGCATTTCTAGGTTAGCTTTCAGGCTTTCATCAGGTTGGTTCTGTATTTGACTCATAAAACTACTTTTGAATAGAGTGTGTGTCTCTCCCTCTCTCTCCGCCTCTCCGTTTCTCTCAAGTATTAATTCTTTTTTAATTTAGCAGAAAATTGTGTTTCTTGTGTCTTTGTGAGGGCTTTGTTTTTTTTTTTTTTTTTTTTTTTGTTCTGTACTGTTTCCTTCAAATTCACTTTATCCCCTAAATAGACAGACTGTCAGGGTGATGCATTGGTAGATGAATAGATATAGATAGCAAATGTGGTAAAATGCTAAAAGTGGATGGATCTGTGTATCTAGGTGTGAGTATGTTGGAGTTTTCTGTGTGGTTTTTTTTTTATTATTTTTGCAACTGCCCTGTCAGTTTGAAATTGTTTCAAAATAAAAAGTTTTGGAAAAATAAAATCACTTCATTCTTTGGCCAAAATTGTAGTAGAAGATTCTAAAGCATTCGAGGAAATAAGCTCCTTAGGGTTTTTAAAAAAAATCACTTCTAATTATCAGTGATCATCTTATTGTTTTCCAAATGCAAATATAAGTGTCTCCAAAGATATATTAATATTCTTTGTGAAATTTTAAGCTTAAATAAGTAAGTTATACTCTATTTTTTTCAAGAAATTAAGGTTTGAAATTTTAAAGTAAGTTTTAAAGTTTAGGCTAAGGTGCTTTCCTAAATATCAATTTTAAGCTAGATAGATATTTTCATCTATGTTTATATTTCCCTCTTTGTACATTAATGGAAAAATATCTGTGCTTATATTTATATAAATAGATATTTCTCTATGTGTATGTAGGCATATACAGATATGTAGCCAAGGTGGATAGGTAATTGTTTAGGGAGGAGTCATATGTCTATATCTCGATAAATATAGTACATACATTAATGATATATATGAGTGTATGTATATATGTATGTGAGAGAAAGATACATACAAAGGTTAAAATATTTTGATTTATAAAATCTTAATATGAGTGTAGCTGTCTTAAAATGACAAATTTGGTGGTTTGGGGTCTTAGATATATTTTATCAAGACTCCTTTTAATGGTAAATTTTATTTTCTAACACAGTACTCTCAGAGAGTAAACAGTATATGCAGTTTAGGCATGAACAATTCTAGTAGCTGGAATGTTAAACTTTTAGACCTGACCTGAAATAATTTCTGCTATCCTACTCTGTGAAATAAATTACAGCTTAAAATTCCTCTTAAGAAGGAACAAAAGCTTCTGATTAAAATATACTGTAATAATTACGTCTTTGATTTTGCAAGGAATGAGGAGAGGTGTTATATGATGATAACTGTGTTGAACTTTTTTCATATAATTCAGATTTTTAAAGAGAGAGAAGATCTGAGGCGTTTGTCTCGTCCATTGGAATGTTCTTGTTTCCGAACTTCTATCTGGGATGAAACTCTATATAAGGTGTGTATGATTCTCTGATTTTCCTCACTTTAAGAGCATGAATAAAAGCTAGAAGTGTATTAAACAAAACTAAAGGATCTTAAACTATTTCATAGCCATCAACATTTGCTAAAGGAAAAAAAAACTCCACTGTAAATTGTTTGAGAAAGATAAAACTTAACATTTAAAGTTTCTGTTTTTGATATTAGATTGGGTTGACATAGCTACCAAATCACATTAAATTAACCAGTTTGTTCATAAGATATTGATCTTTGTGATAGCAAAGGTTTCACTTGCTGGCCGTCATCCCTTTTGACTCGTCATAGTCTCATTGCTGATTGGAGCTGTGTCTAATATTCAGATACCTCTACAGAATATCTATTTGTCTAATTTTAGAGCAATGATGTCATTAGAAGAAAAAAATTGAGAGGAAAGGTCATCTAAATTTTTAGAGGGGTTTTTAAAATGAGACATGTTATATCTAGAGTATGGTAGATTCAACTTTAATGCCAAATTAGAAACCAGCCTTCTTTCAACCAGAATTGTTCCCATTGCTGGAACAGATACTGTATTGCTTGCAATCATTGTAGTGGTAACAACAACAGATTTGTTATGCCTGCAGATGAAATTTCACTATTGGCACATAGCCTCCTTATCCTGTTTCCTTTTATTCCCCTACACTGATATAGTGATTTGAAGTACAGGCTCCTTTTGGGTCCTCCTGTGGCCAGACATTTTCTTTAGACTCCTTCTGGTATCCATTGAAAAGTCCGACCTTAGGTGGGAAAACATCAGTATCACCTGTATGAAACAAGTATCTGTAATCAGAAGCACAGAATCCTGGCTTACTAAAGAGAAATACATTGGACATTGAAATAGCCGTCGATATATTTTTAACTAATTCATTTTTCCCAAATGTTTTTTTCCCAATATTATTTTGTCACACCCTCACTCTAATAAAAGATCATTTCAGATCATATCTAGGAAGTACTGTTCTAGATTAACATGGGCCGAATTTCTCTCAAAGCCTTATTCCCATAGAACAGGTAACTGTGACTAAGGATGGACATGAACGCACTAATCAACTGCGTTGTGAAGGATGGCAATACATAACATGACCAAAGACAATTGGCTCATCACAACACTGCTGTGAGTGACAATGTCTCTGCTGTGGTTATCTTTGGAGCCTTCTCCAAGGTAAATTCAGCAGTGACATTAACACCTACTTGGGAACTTGAGACCTGAACCCCCATGCCTATGGAATAAAAGTAATTGAAACAGACATCAAACTACTCTTTTACATCAGTGTTGCATAGAGCTGACTTAGTTATATTTTACTCAACAAGCACTCATTTCATATCTGCTTAATGATGTTGGATGCACAAATGACTAAGACCAGATTCCTGCCCTCTATTAAGGGAGAAGAACAATGCACAACTAACCAGACAAATTGGAGTGAGAATGAAGGAAGTGTTTTAATGGAAATACAAATAAAATAGCCTTAAGAAAATAGAGAGATGGTGTGGTTAATTTCAACTCTTTACATTAATCACACTATTCATCCTTTGTATGGGTCATTTTTATGCAAACACACATTGGACCATTTTAAATTCAATTGGATCAATAATTTATAAAGCCGATAATAAACTTTTTGGAATGATAATGGCACTAATTTATCTCCTAATACTATATGTTCTCATTGAGAGGATAGACCATATGTCCATATAGCTCTTATATTTTCACAAAATTGATTCTTGGTATGTTAAATAAAGCATTATTAGGTTCTGATTTTCTAGAGTGTTCTATACTATTACAATTACATATTTGTTGGGCAACATGACAGAATTAAATTTTTTGTTTACTTTTAATTATTACTGAAAAATTTCTTAAACATTTTATAAAAGTGTTTAAAAATCTAACTGAAAGATAAAAATCAAACTTTAGCTTCATTTTATTTTTGTTATATGTTCTGTCAGTGTTTGTTTGGAACTTGATTATCACCATTTCTGCTATCCGTATGTTGTCATGTAGTTACTCATTTGCAAAGATCTGGGACTGGCTACCTGTTAGTAATATAACAATGTATTTCTGTTCTGTTAGGCTTGGTCCAGCATTGTTTATCAGCTCATTCCCAATGTTCAGCAGCTGGAAATGAACCTAAGGAATTTTGCTGAAATTATTGAGGCTGATGAAATACTTCTATTTGAAAGAGCTACTTTTCTGGTGAGAACTATCTCATCTGCAGATGTATTTCACACCGTACCTTCTATATTGCAACAGAGAACATCATGATGCCACACTCAGGAAGAATTGTATTCCCTCTTTTCATTACTTCGGCAGGCACAGCCTTATTTATAAAGTAGTACTGTCAAAAGTGACCTGAAAGAAGTCCTCTGGTATATAGCTCTCTAATAGTTAGAAAAATTAGACATTTATAGGTATGTCTTATAGACTTTAGATTATGTCTTCTAATAACTTCACTTTGTCAAATGATTCCTATTTCCTCTTGACTTTCATTATGAAATAAGAAACATTTTCCATTTGAGAAACTCATCCCACCCCTTTTTCCAAAAGACTAAGTTGCAAACTTTAAAATATATATATATTGTTGTTAGAGAAGTTATGAATTTGCAAAACAATCATGAACATGTGTGAAATTCCCATACAACACCCCTCCATCACCACATTATATTGCTGTGGAACAGCTGTTACAGATTATGAGATAATATCAGACTATTACCACTAACTATGGTCTATCACATACATTTGATATATTTTTTCCATTACCTTGTTATTAATACAGTATATCTTTGGCATTGATGCAAGAATATTATAGTGTTGCTGTTAATTATAGCTCATAGGTTACGTATATTTTTCTCATGCTTCTCCACATTCTTCCCACCTTACAATAGTGATGTACATTTGTTCTAGTTCATAGAAAGGCATTCTTATATTTGTAATATTAACCACAATTCTCATCCACCTCTGGATTCACTATGTTATTCAGTCCCTAGATTATTCTCTAGCTTTCTTTCAATTGACATTACATTCCTAGACTGCCCTTTTCAGCCACCATCCCATTTATAGACCAGTTGTGTTAGTTCTAGTTACCATAATGTTTTACAATCACCTCTATCCATTTCTACACTTTTACAGTAAAGTTAACTAAAACGTCTACATAAATTAAGCATCCATACTCCTTTTCAACCCTCCTCTTATCTCCTAATAACCTGTACTCTACATTTTAACTCCATGTGTTTATTTTTCATATTTAGTTCATATTAGTGAGACCATGCAATACTTGACCTTTTGTGTCTGGCTTATTTCACTTAGCATAATGTCTTCAAGGTGCATCCATGTTATCATATGTGTCCCAATTTCATTTCTTCTTACAACAGCAAAGTATTCCATTGTATGTATATACCACATTTTGTTTAATCTTCAGTTGATGGATACCTGGGGTGTTTCCATCTTTTGGGAATTTTAACTCACGCCACTCTGAGCCTCTCTGTGCAAATGTCTGTACACATCAGAGTTGGCAGTTCTGCTAAATATATTCCTAGAATAAGAATTGCTGGATCATATGGCAATTCTGTATTTAACTTTCTGGGGAACGGCCAAACTGACTTCCACAGTAGTTGCATACTTTGCATACCCACCAATAGTGAATGAGTGTTCCTATTTCTCCACATCCTCTCCAGCACTTACTGTATTTGGTTTGTTTGGTTTTTTAATAATGGCCATTCTGTGCAGTGTGAGATGATATCTCATTGTTATTTTGATTTATGTTTCCCTAATACTTAGTGATATTGAACATGTTTTTCATATGTTATTTGACTATTTATATTTCTACTTTGGAGAAATGTCTATTTATGTCTTTTGCCCATTTTGAAATTGGATTGTTCATTCTTTTATTGTTGAGTTGTATGAGCTCTTTTTATAGAATGGAAATCAAACCTTTATTGGATATGTGGTTTCCAAATATTTTCTCCCATTTTATGGGCTGCCTTTTCACCTTATTAACAAAGTCCTTTGAATCATGAAAGTGTTTAAGTTTGTGGAGTTCCAGTTTATCCATGTTTTCTTTTATTGCTTGTGTTTTTGGGGTAAGTTTTAAGAATCCACCAACTATCACCAGTTCTTGAAGATGTTTCCTTACATTTTCTTCTAAGAGCTTTATGGTTTTAACTTGTATATTTAAGTCTTTGATCTATTTTTGAGTAAATTTTTGTGTAAGGTGTGAGATATGGGTCCCCGTTTTCTTTCTTTTGGATATGGATATCCAGTTATCCCAGCACCATATGTTGAATAGACTGTTTTGGTCCAGCTGGGTGTGTTTGATATCCTTGTCAAAACTCACTTGACCATAGATGTGAGGGTCTGTTTCTGAACCATCAATTCAGTTCCATTGTCTATCTTTATGCTAGAACCATGCTGTTTTTACCACTGTAACTAGGTAATATGATTTAAAGTCCAGAAGTGTGCGTCCTCCAACTTCACTCTTACATTTTAAGATTTTTCTGGTTAATCAAGGACCCTTAACCTGCCAAATAAATTTGATAATTGTGTTTTACTCTTCATTAAAAATGCTGGGGATCATGGGAATTAGGCATCAGAAAAACATGCAGAGCTCAATGCTCTCATGGAAACAATGTGGAAAGTGCCAAAAGCTATCCAATGGACATACTTTGGGTGTCAACAGGCAAGAACAGTGCTGCACAACTCCCAGGAGGGTGAGGGACAGAGAGACAAGCCAAAACAACAAATGTGAGTAACCAAACCTTATGTTGGCCAGGAAGGCTCCCCTCCCCTTCTCCTAAGATATAAAACCCTTGGCTCACTGCAGCTGACTTAGAGGGATACAGACATCTTCCTTGCTGTCAGTTATTTCAGGGGAAAAGGGAGAACGAGACAGGGGCTTTTCTTTAGTGAATTCAGTCAGCAGAGCCCACTTTGCATCTCCGCAGTGGAGATTCAACACAGTAACACAGAAAAGCCAAGACTAAAACTCCTGCACAGAAAGGTGTGTTGATGAGCGCCATCTGCTAGCTGGTCTGGAAATTGCATGGGCAAAAACTTTTCCCTGGTTTTCTCTGTATCCTAACCTTTAGGAGTCTATCTGTGCCCCATGCATGAGTTCCTGGTTCAATTTTGATAACTTAAGCTGAGCAATTTTAATGACTTAGAATAAGTTGAACCAAATGTCAAAGAAGAGTTGTGAAAAACAAAATAGGCAAGAGAGAAAAATTGGTGATCACAGTAAATTCAGCAACATATTTAGATGATTAGACATGAGCTAAAAATTATAAGCCATACTAGGAGAGAGGAAGAAATGGCCCAGCCAGAAGAAATAAACAAATATCCTGAATACATACAGGATTCAAGAAAATCATTGAAAAACACACAACTTTCCTAAATCACTTCAAATAATTTATAGATGGAATCAGTGTAACTGTGGGGCAATAGAAGTGTTCCACAAGATTATGCAGTGATGGATATAAGACATGTTAAATTACATCAAAAATGTAATAAAGTCTATAGGCTAAAATGTAAACCATAATGTAAAACATAAAATAACTAAAAAATCAGAAAATTGTTTAGTCTAAAATATAAACCATAATATAAACCCAAATGGAACCAGATTTGAAAGCTATTGTTTCAATATCTGTACATCAGGTGCAGCAAATTTAATATGAACGTGTAAAAATATCATTGCTGGGGAAGGGACAAAGTGTTTGACATTGAAAATGTAGGAGTACTATATACTGTGTGTGTGAATTACTGTGATCTAAAACTTTTGTGAAGACAAACTTAATTAGAAAAAAAAAGAAAGGATGTAGACACTGAGGAAGAAATGGAAGAAATTGCCTTGCCACTGTACATACAGGGCAACATTTATTGCAGTGATGAAAGGCAAAACATCAAAAACAAAGCTTTTTCAGTTTTTCATTTTCTGATACCCTAATTTATTTTTACTTTATTTAATTTTTCTAAATTAGTATGTATTCTCTATCCTTTAAACTCATCACTATATTCCATTCATTTTACTATTAATGGATCCTGGCAATATATTAGGCTTCATTTTTGAAGAAGTTTTGGACCTCAGAGAGGTTCAACTCTGGCAGATGAGGAACACTGGTGTGGTGTGTTATTGATGGGGGCCACATGGTTGGGAGGGAGCTCTCCAGGACATGTATACAGGGTACCTAAAAATGTTTGGATATTTTCATAGTGGTTACATTAAAAAACGACAATGAAGGGAGTGCCGAGTTACTAGCCAGGGACACTCTATCACATTCCAATGGAACAGCAACAATCTCCTAAGTGCAATGGCAAAGACCAATAAAGAAGGTTGGTCCAACAATGAGCCCTTTATACTGATGACTGTGCTTATGAGCCTCTGCACCTGAAATATGAACTAGGCCTAGAGCTGCAGGGTGCCTAAGAGTTACCTCCTGAGAGCCGCCATGTTGCTCAAATGTGGCCATTCTAAGCCAAACTCAGCATGTAAATGCATTACCTTCCCCCCCAGCATGGGACATGACTCCTGGGGATGTGTCTCACTGGTGTCAAGAAATTACTACCAAGCACCAGCTGATGATGTAACTAGAAAAAGACCTGGAATAAAAGAGTCAGCTCAGAGCAGCAGAATAGCTCAGCCTACATGTAATATAAGGTGTTAAAAACTTCTTTTTGAACTGAATAAAAGGGGGAAATTGAAAGGACAAATGACTTTATATGGCTGTGAATCTCCAAAAAAGAGTCAGGAGGTCATCAGAGGGGTCACGCTTATGCACGCTTCAGCAGGGTCCCAGAGACAGCCAAAATAGATACAAGCCTAGGTACTGGTCTTCTGAGGGTTACAGAGACCCACAGGTTCTATGGTCACGGCAGATGGCTCTGGAGTTCAGTGCCATGTCAGTTGGCCCTACTTTGGAGTTTGTGTTCCTGAGTGTGATGGAGTTAGACTCAGATGTGACCTTTCTACACATGCTTCTTCTGTTACTTTTACTGGACCTGTGTTTGGTTCTGGGGTTGGTGTATACTCAGGAGACCTGAATCTCTGGACTGTCCATGTGACAGATAGGCCCTGAGCCTCAGCAGACTTGCAACTCCTATCCTCTGGTTTATTGGACTTACCTTGACCAGCTAACAGGGAAGTGAAGAAGGTCAACAACCATACCAGAGAGCCAAGGGTGCCTGCAACTGCAAGAGAAATGCACCCATCATCCATGTGGAATCTAAATCCCCTCTCAATATAGCGGTGGAGTGGACATAACAGTCCCAGGGTCCACAGGATGGAGGAATAGCATATAGACTAGAGTGGACTTTACTGATATTCAACTATGGAAATGTTGTGAATAATGATGGAAGAAATTGTAGCACTGATATGGAGAAAGTGGCCACAGTATCTGCTGAACATAGGGAGAGGGAAGAGGGTATATGATGTGGGGGCATTTTCAGGACTTGGAGTTGTCCTGGTTGTACTGTAGGGACAGTTGCTGAACATTGTATGTCCTACCATGGCCCACTGGGTGGACTAAGGGAGAGTGTAAACTACAATGTAAACCATTATCCTTGTGGTGCAGCAGTGCTCCAAAATGTATTCACCAAATGCAATGAATGTCCCATGATGATGAAAGAGGTTGTTGATGTGGGAGGAGTAGGATGGGGGGGATATGGGGAACTCATATTTTTTAACTTAAAAAATAGAGGAAAAAGAGAATTGAAGAATATTAAGAAGACAGAGGGTGGGTATTAAGACCAATTTAAAATCCTGCAAAGAAAAGTAACACGCCTTATGGGAATGAAAGATATGATGGATGGCGATTTTTAAAAAAAACACATTACAGGCATATAAGAGCATATTTTAATTGCTTGAAGAGAGAATTGCTGATTTTGAAGACAGGACTTTTGAACTGGAAATGACAGGAGAACAGAGAGGAGAGAATGGGGAAAAAAGTGGAACAGAGTCTCAGGGAAATGAATGACATGCAAAACAAACACACATTTGCATTACTGGTATCCCAGAAGGAGAAGAGAATAGAAAAGGGACAGAATATTCGAGGAAATAATAACTGAAAACTTCCCAACCCTTATGAAAGACATGAATATCAATATTGAAGAAGGACAATGCATCCCAAACAGAGTAAATCCAAATACACCTACCCCAGGACACTCTTCATAGTGTCAAATCTCAGAGATAAAGAGAATATTCTGAAAGCAGCAAGAGAAAAGCAAAGCATCACATACAAGGGGAACTCGATAAGATTAAGCTCTGACCTCTCATCAGAAACCATGGAGGTGAAAAGAAAGTGTATGATGTATTTAAGGTATTGGAAGAGAAAACCTGCCAGTGAAAAATTCTGTATCTGTCTGGCAAAGCTGTCCCTCAAAATCTTCACAGATAAAAAGTTATAGAATATGTTACCAAAAAACCAGAATTACAAGCGATACTAAGGGGACTGCTTCAACCTAAAAGGAAAAAACAAGGGTGTCAGATTTGGAGAAGAGTTTGAAATGAAGATTATTAGGAAAGTTAAATTAAAGGGTAAAAAGGCATACAATAAAATGATATAACAATGAGCTGAAGGGCAAAATGAATTAAGTAAAGCCTTTCCAGTAATAATATTGAGTGTTAATGGCTTGAGCAGCCCAATCAAAAGACATAGACTGAAAGAATGGATAAAAAAAAGTGCCATCTGTATGTTGTGTACAAGAGACCCACAGACATAAGGACACAAGCAGGATAAAAGTGCAATGTTGGAAAAAGGTATTCCATGCAAACAGAAACCGAAAAAAGAGCTGGAGCAGCAATACTATTAGTAATGAACAAAATAAATTTCAAGTAGCAAACTGTAATAAAGGATGAAGAAGGTCATTGTATATTTATAAAAGGTGCAATTAACCAAGAAGAATTACTATACTAATATGTATGAACCTAGCATGAGTGCACCATGATACGTGAGGCTCACACTCGCGAAACTGAAGGGAGAAATAGATCTCACTACAATAATAATTGGAGACTTCAATATACCACTTGCAGTATGGGATAGAACATCTGGACAGAGGATAAAAAAGAAAACAGAGAACTTGAATAATTTGATAAATCAGCTAAAATTAACAGACATATACAGAACACTGCACTCCAAAACATCAGTATATACTTTCTTCTCAAGTGCTCATGGATCCTTCTCCCAGGTAGACCAAATGTTGGGCCACAAGGCAAGTCTTAACAAATTTTAAAAGTTTGAAATTTTATAGAACACTTTCTCTTCATCTCAGAATGAAGGTGGAAATTAATGGACAAGAAAAGAGAAAATTCATAAATATATGGAGATTAAACA
The DNA here is from genome assembly GCF_030445035.2 of Dasypus novemcinctus. Taxonomy (NCBI): domain Eukaryota; kingdom Metazoa; phylum Chordata; class Mammalia; order Cingulata; family Dasypodidae; genus Dasypus; species Dasypus novemcinctus. Next base: position 65,056,481 of record NC_080704.1, on the reverse strand, counting down.
ACACACTCAAATAATCAGTGGGTCAAAGAAGAAATTGCAAGAGAATTCAAATATTTTGAAATGAATGAAGAATAGAACACAACAAATCAAAACGTATGGGAGGGAAGCAGATGTGGCTCAAGAGTTTGAGCTCCCACCTATGACATGGGAGGTCCTGGATTCAGTTCCCAGTGCCTCCTGGAGAAGACAAGCAAGACAGCGAGCCGGCACAACAGGCAGCCATAGTGAGCTGATGCAACAAGATGATGAAAAAACAAAGAGGAAAGACAATGAGAGACACAACAAGCCAGGGAGCTAAGGTGGCACAAGTGCTTGAGTCCCTCTCTCCCACATGGAAGGTCTGAGGTTCAATTCCCAGTGATTCGTAAAGAGAAGTAGAGCAGACACAGAAAGCACAAAAAAATGCACACAGGGAGCAGAGAGCAAATGCAAATAACTAGGGATGGATAAATAAATGAGATAAATCTTTTAAAAAACCTATTGGATACTGCAATGGCAGTGCTGAGAGGTAAATTTGTAGCCCTCAATGCTTACATTAAAAAAGAAAAAAAGAGCAAAAATTGAAGATCTAACTGCATACCTGGAGGAACTGGAAAAGTATCAGCAAACTAATTTGAAACCAAGCCAAAGGAAAAAAATAGTAAAGATCAAATCAGAAATAAATGAAATTGAGAACAAAAACCTCTTCCAAACCTTAAAGCATATTACTTAGCTACAATGGTAAAAAAAAAAAAAAAAGCAAAAAACAGCATGGTGCTGACATAAAGACGGACACATTGATCAAAGGAACTGAATCAAAATTTGGAAATAGATGCTCACATTTACAATCGAGTGGTTTTTGACAAGGCAGTCAAGCCCTCCCAACTAGGCCAAAACAGTCTATTCAGAAAATGGTGCTGGGAAGACTGGATTGCCATACCCAAAAGAAAGAAAGAAGATCCATATCTAACCCTATACAAAAATTAACTCAAAATAAATCGTCTCTAAACATAAAAGCGGCAATCATAAAACTAGATGAAAATGTAGGAAAACATCTTCAAGTTCTTGTGGTAGGCTGTAGTTTCTTCAACCTTACACCCAAAGCATGAGCAACAAAAGAAAAAATAGATAAATGCAACCCCTTCAAAATTCAAAAATTTTGCACCTCAAAAGACTTTGTCAAAAGGGTGAAAATGCAGCCATCAAATGGGAGAAAATATTTGACTTGCATATCTGATAAGGGTTTAATATCCATGATATATAAAGAGAGCATACAACTTAACAATAAAAAACAAACTACCTGGTTGAAAAATGGGCCAAAGACTTGAAAAGGCAATTGTCCAAAGAACTATTATACAAGTGGTGAAGAAACATGAAAAAAGTTCAGCGTTACTAGTGTTTTAGGAAATGCAAATCAAAACTGTGAGATACCACTTCACACCTATTAGACTGGCCACTATTAAAACATCAAAATCTGTAAATGGTTGGAGAGGTTATGAAGAGATGCTAATGCTTATACACTATTCAATATTGGTGGGAATGTAGAGTGGTACAGCCACTGTGGAGGACTGTTTGGAACTTCCAAAGGAAGTTAAATATATACTTGCCATGTGACCTGGGGATACCATTACAAGATATATACCCTGAAGGACTCAGAGCAGAGACACAAACAGACATCTGCACACTGATGTTCTTAGTGGCATTATTCATGATTGTTAAAAATTGTAAACAATGTAGGTATCCATCAATTGACTGGATAAAGAAATTGTGGTGTATACTCACAGTGGAATATTATGCAGCAGTAAGAAGAAACGAAATCATGAAGCATATGAAAACATGGATGAATCTGGAGGACATTAGGTTGAGTGAAGCAAACCAGACTCAAAAGTGTGAATACTGTGTGATTGTGTTATTGTGATCAAAATACATTGTGTAAACTCATAGATTTAATAATTAGAATATAGGTCACCAGAAGAAAGAAGAAGAGTAGAGAATGGAAAGATGAGGGTTAATCTTTTCAGAATTGGTAAAAAGATTGCTTGTAAATCTTTAGATATGTATAGAAATGTTGAAAGGTGATCATGCTGTTTGTAAGTAGCAGTGCTATTTTTTGGGTGGGACAGTGTTTCAATGGGAAAGTCAGGTATATTATTAGAAGGAAAGCCAAAAACCTTAACATGGGGCTGTATAAGGCAGTAAAACTCATGTAAAACAAGAATATGAGTGATACTGCACATATAAGACTATTTTTGAAAGATATAAATGCAAATTTCCTTGAGAAAGAAAAAGAATAGCACCTACATGCACTGAGGGAAGCATAGAGAGATTGCGAGTTGATGAGATTTGTTTTTTCTTTATTATTATTATTATTATTATTGGAATAATGACATTGCTCTAAAATGATTAAAGTAATGAATGCATGAATATGTGCTTATATTAAATACTGTTGATTTTACACTTTCAATGGATTTATGCTTCATTAGTATTTATCAATAAAATTGATTTCTTAAAAAATTCTGGAACTTTTATTGGGATTGCATTGAATCTGTATATCAATTTGCATAGAATTGACATCTTAATGGTATTTAGTCTTCCAATCCGTGAGCACCAAATATTCTTTCTTTTATTTAGGTCTTTTAAAAATTTCTTTTAGCAATGCATTGTAGTTTTCTGAATAAAAGTGCTTTACATCCTTGGTTAAGTTTATTCTTAAATATTTAATTATTTTGGTAGCTATTGTAAATGGAATTTTTTCCTGACTTCCTCCACAGATTGCACATTACTAGTGGTAGAAAGACTACTGATTTTTGCATAACTATTTTATTAGCTCTGTAAATTTTGTTGTAGATTTCTTGGAACTTTCTAAGTATAGGATCATATCATCTGTGAATAGGGAAAATTTCATTTCTTCCTTTCTAATTTGGATGCCTTTTACTTCTTTTTCTTTCCTGATTGCTTTAACCAGAACCCCTAATACAATATTGAGCAACAGTGGTGATAGTGATATCCTTTTCTTGTTTCCAGCCTCAACAGGAATCCTTTCATTAATTCATCATTGAGTACAATGTTAGGTGTGGATTTTTCATTTATGTCCTTTATCACTACGAGAAAGTTCCCATAAATTCCAATCTTTTGTTGCATTTTTATCAACAAAGGATTCTATATTTTTTCAAACACCTTTTTGCATTAATCAATAGGATCATGTAACTTTTCTTCTTTGATATAACTTGGTATATTATGCAGATTGATTTCTTGTATTGAACCACCTTTGCATGACTGTTACAAAAGCCAGTGAATCATGATGATGAATAATTCTTTTAATGTGTTGGATTCAATTAGCAAGTATTTTATTGAGGATTTTTGCATCCATATTCATTGGGGAGATTGGCCTGTAATTTTCTTTTTCATGATATCTTTATCTAGCTTTAATGTTAGGGTGATATTGGCTTCATTGAATGAGTTTGGTGACATTTCCCCTTATTCATTTTTTGGTAAGAATTTGAATAAAATTGGTAGTAAATCTTTAAATGCTTGGGAGAATTCACCTGTGAAGCCATCTGGTCCAGGGATTTTCATTTTGGGGAGCTGTTTGGTGAATGTTTCAATCTCTTTACTTGTGATTGGTTTGTAGAAGTCTTCTGTTACTTCTAGGGTCAGTGTAGGTTGTTAGTGTGTTCCTAGGATTTTTTCCATTTCATCTATATGGTCTACTTTGTTGGCATACAGTTGTTCATAGTATCCTCTTATATCTTTTATATCTGTGGAGTCAGTAGTACTGTTTCCATTTTCTATTCTGATTTTATTTGCCTTTTCTCTCTGTTTTTCTTTCTCAGTCTAGCTAAGGGTTTGTTCATATTGTTATTCTTATCAAAGAATGAAATTTTGCATTTTTAATTCTCTCTCTTTTGTTTTTTGTTCTCAATTTTATTTCTGCTCTGGTCTTTGTTATTTCATTCCTTCTTCCTACTTTGGGAATATTTTGCTTTTTCCAGGTTTTTCCAGCTGTGTAGTTAGGTCATTGACTTTAGTTTTCTCTTCTTTTTTAATATAATCATTGAGGACTATAAATTTTCCTCTCAGCATTTCCTTCACTGCATCCCATAGTTTCTGATTATGTTCTTCTTTTTATTCATCTCAACATGTTTATTGATTTCCCTAGCAATTTCTTTTTTGACCCACTGATTATTTGAGTGTTTTGTAATCTCAGTATATTTGTGAAGTTTCCTTTTTTCTTTCTTTTTTAAAATATTTTTAGAATGCCTTGATAGTGCATAGTTCACATACTTTATTTTTTTGTCTTTATTTATTTTTAATGCTACATTAAAAACATATGAGGTCCCCATATATCCCCCATCACCCTCACCCCCCTCCTTCCTCCATAACAACAACCTCCTCCATCATCATGAGACATTCACTGCATTTGGTGAATACATCTCTGAGCACTGCTACACCTCATGGTCAGTGGTCCACACCATAGCCCACACTCTCCCCCAGTCCACCCAGTGGGACATGGGGGGACATACAATGTCCTGTAACTGTCCCTGCAGCACCACCCAGAACAACTCCCAAGTCCCAAAAATGCCCCCACATCACATCTCTATATCCCACATCCTGCCCCCAGCAGCCACCATGGCCACTTTCTCCACACCAATGCCACATTTTCTTCGATTACTACTAATCACAATAGTTCATGAATAGAAGATCAGTAAGTCCACTCTAATCCATACTCTATTCCTCCATCCTGTAGACCTTTGAATTGTTGTGTCCACTCCACATCTATATCAAGAGGAGGCTTAGATTCCACATGGATGCTGGATGCAATTCTCCTGCTTTCAGTTGTAGGCACTCTTGGCTCCCTGGTGTGGTGGTTGACCTTCTTCATCTCCATGTTAGCTGAGTGGGGTAAGTCCAATAAGCCAGAGTGTAGGAGTTGAAATTTCCCTTTTTCTACCTCTTGTTTATTTGCACCTTTATTTCTCAATGATCATAAAAGGGGTTCTGTATAGTTTCAAACTTGTTGAATTTAATGAGATCTGCTTATTTAAAATTTTTTTATTTTTAAGAGATACTTAGATTACATAAATATACAAAAATATAGGGATTTCCATATGCCCCACTCCCTATACCTCCCACACCTTCCCACATAAACAACATCCTTCATTAGTGAGGCACATTTATTGAAACTGATTAATGCATCCTAGTGCATTATCACTGAGCATGGATCATAATTCACACTGTTGTTTACACTCTTTCCCACACAATTCTGCATGTTATAGGAAGATATAAATGGTCTATATCTGTCATTGTAATGTCATTCAGTATGATTCCTAAGTCCTGAAAGGGCCACTTTATAGAATCTTTTTTTTCTCTCCCTGCCCCCAGAGCCTCCAATGGCCAGTGCCTCTACACCAATGTTATAATGTCTTCCATTCCTAGAATCACAGTAAATCTATAGTAAAATACCAGTAAGTCCACTCTACTCCATAGTTCATTCCCTAATCCTGAGGATTCTGGGATGGTGATGTCCACTCCACCTCTAATTAAGTGGAGTCTTCAAGCCTGTACAGTCAATGAATGGAACTCTCTTGCTTGCAGTTGTAGGTTTTTGACCCAATTTATGATCTATTCTGGAGAAAGTTCCATGAGGTCTTGAGAGGAATGAGGAATGTATATCCTAATTTTGGGGGATGCGGTGTTCTGTATATGTCTACTAAGTTTAGTTGATTTTATCATACTATTCAAGGTCTCTGTTTCTTTATTGATCCTCTGCCCAGATATTCTATCCTATAATGAGAGTGGTGTATTGAAATCTCCAATTATTATTGTAGAGACAGCTATTTCTCCCATCAGTTCTGCCACTGTTTGTGTCAGGTATTTTGGGGCCTCCTAGTTAGGTGCATATGTATTTATGATTGTTCTTTCTTTCTGGTGATTTGTCCTTTTATTAATATACACTGTACTTTCTTGTCTCTAGTAACAGCTTTGTTTTTAAATTCTATTTCATCCAATGCAAGTAAAGCTACTGTGGATTTTTTTTTTTTGTTCTTGTTGTTTTGTTTTGTTTTGTTACTGCATGTTTTGAATATCTTTTCCCAGGCTTTCCTTTCTATTTGTATTCTTGGGTCTAAGCTGAGTCTCTTGTAGCCATCTGTCTCTTTTGATTGGGGAGTTTAATCAATTAACATTCAATGTTATTACTATTAAGGCAGTTCGTCCTTCACCTAATTTGTCCTTTGGGTTTTTTCTGTCATATCTCGTTTTCACAATTTTTTTTACACTTTTATTTACTTTTAATGATACAATCTTCATTTCTAGACTCTTTTCCAAGCCTCTGTCTCCTGTCTACTTTTCAGGCTGCAGCACTCCTTTTAGTATATCCTGCAAATCTGGTCTCTTCATTACAAACTCTCAGTTTCTCTTTATCTGTGAATATTCTAAATTTGCCCTCAGTTTTTGAAAGACAATCCTGCTGGGCAAAAGATTCTTGGTTGGCAGTTTTTCTCTTACATATCTTAAACATACCATACAATTGCCTTCTTGCCTCCATGGTTTCTGATGAGGAATTTGTACTTAATCTTATTGGGCATCCTTTGTGTGTAAGGCATCACTTTTCTCTTGCTTCTCTCACGATTTTCTGTTTATCTTTTGCATTTGGACATTCTGGTCAGTATGTGACTTAGAGTAGGTCTTTTTGGATTTATTTAGATGGGAGTGCATTGTTGGGAAATTTTTTACCATTATTTCTTCAAATGCTCCTTCTGCCCTTTTTTCCTTCTCTTCTTCTGGGACACCCATAAAACACTTTTTTTTTTTTTTGCGTATGTCTTGCTGTTATTTAGTTCACTCAGGGAATGTTCAACTTTTTCCCTTCTTTATCTGTTCTTTTGAATGTTCACTTTTAAAAGCCATGTCTTTAAGCTCACTGTTCCTTTCTTCTGACTCCTCAAATCTGCTGTTATATTCTTCCAGTATATTTTAAATTTCATTTGTTTTGCCTTTATTTCTATGAGATCTCCTATTTTTATATGTGTGCTTTCATATTTTTCTTTGTGCTCACCTAGTGTCTTCTGAATGTCCTTAATTTCTTTAGTCATCTCATTGGATTTATTAAGATTAGTTTGAACATTTGTGATTAGCTGTCTCTATTCTTTATGTCATCTGGAGGCCTATCTTGTTCCTTTGACTGGTCCATATCCTCCTATTTTTTGGTATGGAATGTTCATTTTTGTTGGTGTCTGGCACCTGGTTTACTAGATGTATTTTTTCTGGGCAGTTCCTCTCTTTAGTGTAGGCCTTTCTATTATATTGGCTTTGTGATACAGCCTCTCTTTGATACTTGATTCAACTTAATTCAGAAATTATAATGGTTTTGTTTAGCCAGTCAGAGTTTTTTCAGCTCTTTTTCATCTTTTTCTTGCCATTTCTTTATTACTGGATGCATAGTAGTGGCCATTGATACAGTTGGTACTGTTAGCCATGGAGGCTGAAGCTGCCTGTATTGTCCCAGGCACTGGTGAATCTTGGTTCATTTGTCTCCCTTTTCAGGGGTAAGGATGGAACTACACCTGGGTGCAGTAATCCAAGACATGAAGGCTAAGATAATCTGTAGTTGTCTGGAGAGACTGATGTGGCTTATCACATGTTTTTTTTTTTCTTTTTTATCCATTCTGTCAGCCTATATCATTTTTTTAGGAGGTACTGGGGATTGAACCCAGGGCCTTGTACATGTAAAGCAGGTGCTCAACCACTAACCACTGCCCATCAGTTGATTTTTTGAGAAGAATGCCAAATCCACCAAAATGGAACAGAGAAATGGTGCAGGTAGAACTGGATATCCATATCCAAAAGAATAAAAGAGGTCCCCTCTCTCACACTATATACAAAATGTAACTCAAAATGAATCAAACACCTAAAGATAAGAGCTAAAATCATAAAGCCCCTAGAAGTATATGAATGGAAGCAACGTCAAGGTCTTGTGCTAAGAGGTGGTTTCTTAGCACTCCCAAATCACAAGAAATGAAAGAAAAAAATAAATAAATGGGACCTCCTCAAAATTGAATACTTTTTGCTTCAAAAATTTGTCAAGGGTGCAAAAAGGCAGCCTAATAAATGGGAGAAATTATTTGGTAACCACATATCCAATAGGAGTTTAATATCCAGATTATGTAAAGATATCCTACAACTCAATGATAAAAAGCCAAACAACTCATTAACAACTGACAAAGGTACTGAGTAGACATTTTTACAAGGAGTAGATGTAAATAAATGGCTAGAAAGCACATGAAATGATATTCAGCATCATGAGAATAAAAGAAAGGCCTCATTCTCTGGTCACAGGCACCTGGCTAGGCTGCTCCCCTTTGGATGCCCATACCCACCAATTAACCCCTTCATGGCTCACTTCTCTGCTGGCACCTGTATGAAGAAGGAGAGAAGACAAAAATAAGGAAAAAAATTAAAGTAACGACCGGGCCTCCTTCTTAGGATACCAATGACCAGTAAAAGTGACAGAAGAAGCATGTGTGGAAAGGTCACATCTGAGTCCAACTCTGTCACACTCAGGAACACAAACTCCAAAGTGGGACCCACTGACAAGGCACTGAACTCCAGAGCCATCTGCCATGACTGTAGAACCTGTGTGTCTCCATAGCCCACAGGAGCACCAGTACCTGGAGTTGTATCTACTTTGACTATCTCTGGGATCCTGCTGGGGTGTGCATAAGCATGACCCATCCGATGACCTCCCGACCCTTTTTTGAAGACTCTTAAGCCATATAAACTCATTTATCTTTACCATTTTCCCCTTTTATTCAAGGTCTTTTTCTAGTTGCATCACCAGGTAGTGATTGGTAGTAATCTCTCAGCACCAGGGAGGCTCATCCCTGGGAGTCCTGTCCCATGCTGGGAAGAATGTAATGCATTTACATGCTGAGTTTGTCTTAAGAGAGTGGCCAAATTTGAGCAATATGGAGGCTCTCAGGAGGTAATGTTTTGGCACCCTGCAGCTCTAGGCCTAGTTGAAATTTCAGGCACACAGGCTCATAAGCATAGTCATCAGTATCAAGGCCTCATCATTGGACCATCCTTCTTCACTGGTCTTTGCCCTTACACTTAGGGGATTGTTGCTGCTCTGTTGGGGAGTGTGACAGAGCTCCCCAGGCTAGGAAGTCAGTACTCCCTAAGTTGTCATTTGTAACTGCAACTACTATGAAAATACCAAACGAATATCCAAGCATTTTTATATACCCTATATACATGCCTTGGAGAAGTCCCTCCCAACCTTGTGTCCCCCATCAATAACACCCCACACCAGCACTCATCCCCTGCCATAGTTGAACCCCTCTGTGGTCCAAAACTTCTTTAAAAATGAAGCCTATTATATCGCCAAATTCAATTAATAGGAAAATGATATAATGATAGGTTTAAAGATTAGAAATAGAATATATACTAATTTAGAAAACGAAAATGAAGTCAAAATAAATTGGAGTATTAAACTGAAAAAGGGAAGTGGACATGGCCCAGTGGATAGGGCGTCCATCTACCACATGGGAGGTCTGCAGTTCAAACCCCGCCTGGACCTCTTGACCTGTGTGGAGCTGGCCCACACTTAGTGTTGATGTGCACAAGGAGTGCCATGACATGCAGTGGTGCCCCAGCATAGGGGAGCCCCACGTGCAAAGAGTGTGCCCTGTAAGGAGAGCCACCCAGTGCAAAATAAAGTTCAGCCTGCCCAAGAATGGTGCTGCACACACAGAGAGCTGATGCAGCAAGATGACGCAACAAAAAGAGACACAGATTCCCATGCCACTGACAACAACAGAAGTGGACAAAAGAAGAACATGCAGCAAATGGACACAGAGAACAGACAACTGGGAGGGGGGAAGGGGAGAGAAACAAATAAAAATAAATAAATAAATGAAAAACAAAAGTGGCAAGAGCCAAACCTGTTTTTAAAAATGCCTAAAAAAAAGTGAATAATATCATAAAACTTTTTTTTGATGTTTTGCCTTTCATCACTTTAATGGGCATTGCCCTGTCTGTACATAGTTTAACTATGCACCTCTTTCCCTCCACCTTTTTGCATACTTTTTACCTCTTATATCTTTGTATATTTTATGTCCAAAACATCCAGTTTCTCATTGCTCTTTTAATAAAGCAATTTTATTGAATTATATTCCCATTCCATACAATCCATTGAAAGTGGCTTTTAGTATAAATGGAGTTTTGCATTCATCACCACAATTAATTTTAGATGATTTTCATTACTTAAAGAAAACAAAACTCCTGACCACTTAGCAGTCACCTCTTAATCCATCTATCATTCCCCTGCCATACTGAACTGCTAGTATTATTTCATCTATATAAAAGTATCCCTATTTACATTTAATATAGATAGAGTAAAACAATATGTAGCACTTTGTGTTTGGTTTCTTTTACTTTACATAATGTTTTCTCTTTTTTCTATTTCTTTTTTACAATTGGTGGAAGAATATTAATATATTACTGAGGGAGTTTGAGACTTTTATGGGCCCCATGAAAAATTATGTCTTTAGAGCTAATCTGTTCCTATCATTGTGAACCTATTGTAGATGGGAACACTTTCATTAGATTACTTCAGTAGGGTGAGACCCAAGGTGGGACCCTATCCTCTTACTGAATTCCCTTATAAACAGAATGAACATAGAGAAATAAAGTCACATGAGCATGGAGAAGAACCAAGAGTAGCTGAGATAGAAAAACACAGGCAGTGCATCCAGAAGCTGAAAGCAGTGGAGCCCAGATGAAAAGGCAGAGACCTAGACACTGCCATGTGCCTTCCCTTGTGAATAAGGAGTCCAAAATCACCTGAAGGTTGTCGTTGGGGAGAGATTGTTTCCTGATAATGCCTTGATTTGCTCACTTTTCTCAGCCCCAGAACTGTAAGCTTGCAACTTACTAAATCCCCATTATATAAGCCAACCCATCTGGTATATCGCTTCCAACAGTTTGCAAACTAAAACAATTACTTTTCACTACAGTCCATAGTTTGCTTTAGGTGTATTTTTGCCCATATACCACCTCTATTATTAACATCTTTTAATAGTAATGTACATTTGTTCTAATTCATAGATGAGTATTATTATATGTACTTTTCCTCACACTCATCATCCACAACAGGATTCAGTATATTGAGTTCCCATGTTTGACCTTCTAGCTTTCCTTCTAATGACATACATGGCCCTAAGCTTTCCCTATGAACCATAATCATACCCACATATCAGCACTGTTAATTAAACTCTATAATGTGCTATCATCACCTCTATTCATTTCCTCACATTTATAATCAACCTTATTACAAAGTCTGAACAAATTAAGTAGCAGCTCCCCATGCTCTATTCCCATTATATCTTCTGATGACCTTTATGCTAGGTACTAACTCCATAAATTTGTTCATTTTATTTAGTTCATGTGAGTAAAACCATGAAATATTAGCCCTATTTTCTGATTATGTTGATCAACAGAATATCCTCAAGGTTCATCTATGTTGTGGCATGCATCAAGACTTAATTTCTTCTTACAGCTTAATAATATTCCATTATACGTATATACCACATTTTGTTTATTCTTTCATCAACTGATGGACACTTGGGTTTCCATTTTTGTCAGTTGTGAATTACGCAGTTGTGGGCATCAGTGTGCAAATGTCAGTTTGTGTCACTGCTTTCAGTTCTTCAGAGAATATAAATAGCAGTGGGATAGCCAGATTGTATGGCATTTCTTTCTCTAGCTTTCTAGGAACCACCTTATTGTCTTCCACAGAAGCTGTACCATTCTACATTCCCACCAACAGTGAATAAGTGTCATTCTTTCTCCATGTCCTAACACTTGTATATTCCTGTGTTTTAGTAGTTTTTTTTTTACTATCTCTTCCTTTATTTTCTTTCATCAAGATTTGCAGTTTCCTTAGGCTATTTTTTCATTTTTGAATTTTTACTTCAAAGTTTTAAAGAATAATCATGCATGTCATACAAAATTCCCATACATTATGTCACTTCATTTTTCTTTTTTCTTCTTTTTTTATTTTTATGTTATTAATTTTTCATTTATTTTATTTTCTGTTTTTATTTTTTCATTTTTTCCTTTTTCCTATTTTTTCCAGTTAAAGCAATTCTAAAGATTGAGAATAAGAGAAAATAAATGTCAAAAAAGATCTTTAGCACAAAGCCAAAAAAATTAAAACCCTGGGCAAGAGAGAGAAATTGACCATCAGAATAAAACCATCAAAATAAAAAGATGCCTATACATCAGCAAAAAATTACAAGTGATACTAAGAAACAGAAAAATGTGATCCAGTCAAATGAATACACTAAAAAGCAGGAGGAGACTCAGATGTGGAACAACTAATCCAAAATTTACAAATATCCTAAATAAATTCAATGAAATGAGGAAAGAGATGAAAGATATTTAGAAAACTGGGTGAACATACAGAAGAAATTGCAAATATATGTAAAAATAACAGATCTTATGGTGATGAAAGGCACAATGGGCAATGTGAAAACTACACTAGAATCACACAACAGATTTGAACAAACAAGGGAATGAATCATCAAAGTGTAAGATAGGACATCAGAAGTCACATAGATAGTAGAACAGATGCCCCCCCAAAAAAGGAAAAAAATCAGTAGGGAATTTTCATTCGTTCAGGGAACACAAAAACATATGCATTATGGGTATTCCAGAGGGAGAAGAGAATGGAAAAGGGGGAGAAGGAGTGTTTAAGGAATAAATGGCCAGAAATTTCCCAACTCCTATGAGGGTTGTGGTAGCAAATGTCCACACATTTGGTGCAGTGTACTCCAAACCAAATAAACCATAGCAGACCCACTCCAAAACAAATCCTAGTCAGATTGTAGAATACCAAAGATAAAGATAAAATCCTGAAAGCAGCAAGGGAAAAAGAGATTCATCACATATAAGGGATGTTTGATAACATTAAGTGCTGATTTCTTAACTGAAACCATGGAGGTGAGAAGGAAGTCATATGACGTTGTTAAAGTGCTAGAAGAAAATTTTTAAAACCCTGCCAAATATGAGTTCCATATCCAGAAAAATTGTCCTTCAAAAATGTGTAACTAAGTAATATGCTATAAAGCCAGGCAGTGAGAGTCCTCCAACTTTGTTCTCTTTTTAAAGACATTTTTGACTCTTTGGGGCCCCTTACCTTTCCAAATAAATTTGATAACTGGCTTTTCCACTTCTGCAAAAAAGATTTTTGGGATTTTTATTTGGATTACATTGAATCTCTAAATCATACACCTATACAAAAATTAACTCAACTGGATCAAGAACCTAAATATAAAAGCAACAACCACAAAACTCCTAAGATAAGATGAAGGAAAATATTTTCAAGATCTTGTGGTAGGTAGTTTCTTTTTTTCACAACCAAATTGGGTTTGTTCTGGGAATATAATACTGCCATAACATTAAAAATCAATTGTAATTCACCACATTAATAGAATAAAGGAGAAAAATCCCATCATCCTTTCAACAAATCCAGAAAAAGCAGTTGACAAAATTCAACACCTGTTCATGAGAAAATATTTAGCAAAGTAGAAATAGAAAAGGATTTTCTTTACCCAACATAAGGTTGACTATCCATACCTTTAAGGGTTAATCTTTTGGAATCAGCTTGGCTTGGCTATACGTTCAGTTACTTTGTCACACCCTAGTTTAGATATACCATAAGGGTAATTTGTAGATGTCATTAATATCTACAATCAGTTGACTTTAGGTAAAGGAGATTACCCTCAATAATATTGGTGGGTCTTATCTAATCAGTTTAAGTTCTTAAAAATCTGAAGTTTCCTAGAGAAAAAGATTCCATCTCAAGGTAACAAGATCAACTTTTTTTAAACAAATCAATTTCATTGATACATAATAAAGCATAAGTCCATCCCAATGTGCAATCAATGGCATTTGGTACAATGAAATAGTTGGACATTCATCATTCCAGTCATTTCTAGGGTCTCTTCATTATTCCAGCAACCATAACAGCAATACTAAAAAGCAAAAACCATCCAAACAAAAGTCATCAACTCTCAATCTCTCTATGCTTCCCTTGCCATTCATAGCTGCTATTCCCCTTCCTTCTCTCTAGTTTATTTGTATTTATATTTTGTAAAAACCATCTTATATATGCAGTGTCACTAATATTCTTGTTTTTCATGAGGTTTCACTATGTCACACTTTCCCAAGTTACATTTTTTACCATTCATTCTTTTCATATAAATATCCTTAGGCTTTCCCTTTCAATCACTACCATTCCATATATTAGCTCTGTTATTCACAAACAGCATAATGTGCTTTCAATATTTCCATTCTTTCCAAAGATTTGAAAACAACCTTTTAACCAATTCTGTACAATTTAAATATCAGCTTTCCATTCTCTACCCTCATTCTGTTTTCTGGTGAACTATATTCTAATTATTAATTCCATGAGTTTATGTAATATATTTAGTTCATACTAGTGCAATCATACAATATTTGTCCTTTTGTATATGGCTTGCTTCACTCAATGATGTCCTCCAGGTTCATCCATGTTGTCATAGCCTTCACGACTTCATTTCTTCTTACTGCTGCATAATATTCCATCACGTGTATATACCAATACACCTCAATTTATCCATTCATCAGTTGATGGCACCTGGGTTCTTTCCAACTTTTGGCAGTCATTCATAATGCCACTATGAACATCAGTGTGCAGATGTCTATTTGTGTCATTGCTCTCAGTTCTGCTGGGTATATAGCTAGTAGTGGTATTTCTGGGTCACATAGCAAGTCTATATTCAACTTCCTTTTGAACTGCCAAACAGTCCTCCACAGTGGTTGTACCATTCTAGATTCCCACCAACACTGAATAAGCATTCTTATCTCTCCACATCCTCTCCAACATTTACAGTTTTCTGACTTTTTAATATTGGCCAGGCTAATAGGTGTGAAATGACTTTGTATTTTGATTTGCATTTCCCTAACCACTACTGACGTTGAACACTTCTTCATGTGTTTCTTTGCCATTTGTATCTATATTTCTTTTGTTACTCGTGTTTGGGTGTAAGGTTTAAGAAACTACTAACTATCAAAGATCTTGAAGATGTTTCCCTACATTTTCTTCTAGGAGATTTATGGTTATTTTTATATTTATGTCCCTGATCCATTTTGAATTAATTTCTCTATAAAGTGTGAGGAGGGGGTTCTCTTTGGTTCTTTTTGATATGGCTTTCCAGTTCTCCCAGCACCATTTGTTGAATAGACTGTTCTAGCCCAGCTGGAAGGGCTTAACAGCCTTGACAGAAATGACTTGACTCTAGAAGTGAGGGTCTATTTCTGAGTTCTTGATTCAGTTCCATCAGTTAATCTGCCTGTCTTTATGCCAGTACCATGCTGTTTTTACCACTTTAGCTAAGTAATATATTTTAAAGTCAGGATGTGAGAGTCCTTCAAGTTTATTCTTCTTTTTAAGGACATTTTTTTACTATTTGGGGCCACTTACCCTTCGAAATAAATTTGATTATTAGCTTTTCAATTTCTGCAGAAAAGTCTGTTAGTAATTTTATTGGGATTGCATTGAATAGATAAATCTGTTTGGTTAGAATTGGCCTCTTAACAATATTTAATCTTCCAATCCATAAACACAGAATATCCTTCCATTTATTTAAATCTTCTTTGGATTCTTTTAGGAATGCTTTGTACTTTTCTGAATACAGGTCCTTTATGTCCTTGGTTAAGTTTAGTCCTAAATATTTTATTGTTTTAGTTGCTATTATAAATGGATTTTTTTTTCTAATTTCTTCTTCAGTTTGTACATCAGTAGGGTATAGAAATGCTATTGATTTTTACATACTGATCTTATATCCCACCACTTTGCTGAACTCATCTATTAGTTCTAGTAGCATTGCTATGGATTTTTCAGGATTTTCTACATATAGGATCAAATCATCAAGGAAAAGTGAAAGTTTTACTTCTTCCTCTCCTATTTGGGTGCCTTTTATTTCTTTATATAGCCTAATGGCTCAAGCTACAACCTCTAGCACAGTGATTCTTAAACAGGTGTCCATGGATTTCAGGGGTTCTGTGAGCTTGAATTGAAAAAATAGACTTATTATCTTTACTTTGACCTCTAACTGAAATTTAACATTTCCTTCACACACGAATGTAAGCAATAAATTACAGTAGCATTCATTTCATATCACATTACAATTGCATATGTCAAAAAATCATTTATACTCATCCATACTTCAAAATTACAGTAATTGTTAGACCCAATGCTAGTTCAGTGTCATAAAATTATCTGCCATTACATTCTGAAAAGGGTTCCATGGTTTTCATCTGATTGACAAAAGGGTCCATAGAACAAAAAAGGTTAAGTATCTCTGCTCTAGCACAATAGTGAATAATAATGGTGAAAGTGGGCATCCTTGTTTCTGAACTCAGTGCGAAAGATTTCCATCTTTCACCATTGACTACAATGCTAACTGTATGCTTTTCATATATGCACTTTACCATATTGAGAAAGCATCCTTCTATTCCTATCTTTTGGAGTGTTTTTTATCAAGATAGGGTGCTGTATTTTGTCAAATGACTTTCTTGTATCAATCAAGAGGATCGTGTAATTTTTCCTTTTGAACTCATCAATGTGGTTTATTACACTAATTGATTTTCTTTGTTGAAGTACCTCTACATACCTGAGATAAAATGCACTTGATTGTGGTGTATTATTCTTCTAATTTGCTTTTATTCCTTTTCCCCTCCCCTCCCTGCTGTTTTTCCTGTGTCCATTCACTGAGTAATCTTCTGTATATATTTCTCTTTTTGTCTTCTCTTTTCAACTTTCTCCTCTAGGATTCACTGGGATTCAATTCTGGAGACCTTTGATGTGAAGAGAGGTTCCCTGTCAATTGTGCCACCTCAGTTCCTCATCTGTGCTGTGCTTCACCTTGACTCTTCTCTTCGTCTCTTTTGTTGCATCATCATCTTGCTGTATGACTCACTTGCATCAATACTGCATGATCACTGGCTTGCTGTGTGAGCACTGACTCATGCAGGCATTTGTGTGGGCACTGGCTCACCACATGGGCACTGGCTCACCACAGGCACTCACATGGGCACTCAACTTACTGCATGGGCTCTTTGGCTCACCACATGGGTACTTGGCTCACCATGTGGGCACTCACATGGGTACTGTGCTTACCACATGGGCACTCGGCTCACCATGCAGGAACCCACAAGGGCACTTGGCTCACCGTGCAGGCACTTAGCTCACCACATGGGTACTTGGCTCACCACGTGGGCACTGGCTCACTGTACAGGCATGCTTTCTCTTCTTCTTTTTCACCTAGAGGTCCCAGGGATCAAACCTGGGTCCTCCCATATGGTAGGCAGAGGCCTTATCACTTGAGCCACATCCACTTCCCTTAATTTGCTTTTTGATTCAGTTTGCAACCATTTTGTTGAAGATTTTTGCATCTATATTCATTAGTGATATTGTTCTGTAATATTTTTCCATAGTATTTTTTCTGGTTTTGGTATTAGGTTAATGTTGGTTTGATAGAATGTATTTGGTAGTGTTCTTTCCTGTTCAGTTATTTGGAAGAGCTTGAGCATTATTGGTATTAGATCACCTTTGAATGATTGGTAGAATTCACCAGTGAAGCCATCTGGTCCTGTGCTTTTCATCTTTGGGAAGTTTTTCATGACTGGTTCAATATTTTCACTTGTGCTTGGTCTTTTGAGGTATTCTGATTTTTCTAGTGTAAATGTAGGTGGTTCATGTGTTTTTAGGACTTTGCACATCTCATCTATATTGTCTATGTTTTTGGCATACAGTTGTTCATATTACTCTCTTATTATGTCTATTTTTTCTGCAGATTCAGTGGAAATATATCACTCTCATTTCAGCTTAATAGCTTCTCCCATTTTTTCTGTCAGTCTAGCAAAGGGTTTGTCAATTTTCTTGATTGTCTCAAAGAACCAATTTTTAGTTTTGTTGATTCTATTTTTTTTTGTTCTTATCAATTTCACTTATTTCTGCTCTGATCTTTTTTATCTATTTATTTTTTAAAGAAAATTTAGAGTACGTAACTATTACATCAAAAATATGGGGGATTCCAATATGCCCCACTCCCTCCCACTCCCATACTTTCCCACATTAACAACATCCTTCCTTAGTGTGGTACATTTATTAGAATTGATGAACATATAGAAGCATTGCCAGTAACAGTAGATTATAGTTTACATTATAGTTTACAACTGTCTCATACAATTTTGTAAGTTATGACAAAATATATAATGGCCTGTATCTGTCATTGCAATGTTATGTGGTACAATTCCAATGTCCCCAAAATGCCCCCATATCATACCTATTTTTTCCTCTCCCTCCCCTCAGAACCTCCACTGGCCACTGCCTCCACATCAATGATAAAAGTTCTTCCATTGATAGAATAATAACAAGTCTACAGTAGAAAAACTAAGTCTACTTTTATCCATTGTTCATTCCCAAATCCTGAGGATTTTGGAATGGTTTGGCCCACTCTACCTCAAATTGAGAGAGGGCTTAGATCCCATGGGACAGGTGGATGGAACTTGCAGTTGTCAGATCTCTCTGTTCCTTGGGATAGGGTTTGTCCATTATCATCACCTTGTTAGGTGCCCTGGCTGAATGCAATGACCTGGAGGGTAGATATTGCAACTCTTCTAATATTCATGGCCCAACTGGCAAATTGATGGGCCAAAGATATAAGTCTCTTGGACATACTCCTATCAAGTATAGTACTAACTCTAGGTTCAAATAGAAGTGACAGAAGAGCCATGTTTAGGAAAAACACAAATGAGACCAACTCTGTCACTCTGGGGAGCATAAATTCCAAGGTCAGACCCACTACAGGGTGCCAAACTCCTGAGCTGTCTGCCATGCCTATAGTGTCTGGATGCCCTGGAGCCCTCATTAGTCCCACTATTTGAGGAACTATTTACTGTGGCACTCAATGAGATCTTGCTGAGACTTGCATAAGCATAACCTCTGGAATGATCTCCTGACTCATTTTGAAATCTCTTAGTCATAAAAACTCATTTGTATTTACCCTTTCAAGGTTCTTTTCCAGGTGCATTGCTAGTTTGCGCACAGTAATAATCCAACAGTACCAGAGAGACTCATCCCTAGGAGTCATGTCACATGTCAGGGGGCAGATAGTATGTTTATATGCCAAGTTGGCTTAGAGACAGGCCACATTTGAGCAAAAAGGGGGTCCTCAGGAGGTAATTCTTAGGCCACATTTAAATACTAGGCTAAGGTACAATTTCAAAAGGAAAGGTTCATAAGTACAATCATCAATATCAAGGGAGCAGTACAAGGGAATTCCTGCTCTCCCAACAGAGAATGTGGCAGATCTCCCCAGAATGGGAATTGGATATTCTTCCAGTTATTGTGTGATTCTTCACCCTCCATGACAGTACCCCATGAGCACTTAAGCACATCCATATGCCTTAGAGACATGCCCCAGGTGAGTCCCTTCCCATGCATCTGTAAATCACTTTGGGTAGGATAGACATCATGATGTTTAATTTTCCTATGACCAGGGAATTTTCTTCCATTTATTTAGATTTCTTTGATTTCTTTAACAGTGTTGTATAGTTTTCTGTGTATAAGTCCTTTGCATATTTAGGTAAGTTTATTCCTAAGTAATTGATTCTTTTAATTGCTATTATAAATGGATTTTTCTCTTTATTTCCTCCTCAGATTTCTCATTATTGGTGTATAGAAATGCTACTGATTTTTCCACGTTGATCTTATATTGAGCCACATTACTGAACTCATTTATAAGCTCTAGAAGCTTTGTTTTTTTAAAAAAGCATTTATGACTAAATTTCCCTCTCAGCACTGCATTTGCTGCATCCCATGGGTTTTGATACGTTGTGTTGTCATTTTCATTCTTTTCAAGGTAGTTACTGATTTCTCTTGCAATTTCCTTCTTGACTCTCTATTTGTCAAAGAGTGTGTTCTTTTCCTTCCATGACTTTGTGCCTCATTTTATTCTCTGTCCCTTACTGATTTCCAGCTTCATTCCATTGTGGTCAGAGAAGTTACTTAGTATAATTTTAGTCTTTCTGAATCCATTGAGAGTTTTTCTGTGACCTAGGATGTAGTCTCTCCTGGAGAATGATCCATGGGCACTTGAGAAGAATGTATATTCTGCTGTATTCAGGTGTAATATTCTGCATATGTCTGTTAGGTCTAGATCTTCTAATATATTGTTCAAGGTCTTTGTTTCTTTATTGATCCTCTGTCAAGATGTTCTGACTAACAGTGATAATATTGTATTAAAGTCCCCTACTATAACTGTAAAGACATCTAGTTCTCCTCTTAGCTTTTCCAAATTTGCCTCAAGTATTTTGAGGCACCCTTGTTATGTGAATAAATGTTTATGACTGTTCTTTTTTCTTGATAGATTACGCCTTTTATTAATATATAGTGTCCTTCTTTGTCTCTTACAATAGTTGTACATTTAAAGTCTATTTTGTCCCATAGACAAAAAGCTGCTCCCACCCTTTTTGGTTATTTTTTGCATGTAAAATTGTTTCTCAACCACACTTTCAATCTCCTTTCATCACTGGGTCTAAGTTGAGTTTCTGGTAGACAGCATATGGATGAGTCGTATTTCCTTATCCATTCAGCCAACCTGCATCTCTTGATTGGAGTGTTTAAACCATTAACATCCAATGTTATTACTGTCAAGGAATTACTTACATTAGCCCCATATATTCTATAAGTTTATGTATGTTTTTATTTCTCTTTTCCTCTTTTTATTCTTACCAAGAAACTTCTTTCTTACACTCTCCATCAATCCCCTCTCTCCTGTTTTTTTTTCCTTTCAACCTGCAGAACTCCTTTTAGTGTTTCTCGAAGGGCAGATTTCTTTACCTGTGAATATTTCAAACTCACCCTCATCTTTAAATGCCAGCTTTGCTGGATAGACAATTCTTGCCTGTAATTATTTTCTTTTAGCCCCTTTACTATGTCATACCACTGCCTTTGTGCCTCCATGTTGTCAGATGAGTAATCAGCACTTAATATTATCGAGCTTCCCTTGCATATAATGGATCTCTTTTCTCTTGCTTTCAGTATTCATTGTCTTGAACATTGGACAATTTGAGAAGTATGTGTCTTTGTGTAAATCTGTTAGGATTTATATCGTTCAGGGTGTGCTTTGCTTTCTGGACATGTACATCCATGTCCCTCAAAAGAGTTGGGAAATTTTCAGTCATTATTTCCTCCAACACTTCTACTGCTGTCTTTCCCTTCTGTTCTCCCTCTGGGTTGCCTATAATGCGTGTGTGTGTGTGTGTGTGTGTGTGTGTGTCTTTTGTCATCAAATCCCCATGTCTCTGCTGGATTTTTTCTATCTTTTTATCTATCTGTTCTACTATTTATCTGATTTCTGTTGTACTATCTTTGACATCACTAATTCTTTCCTTTGCCTGCTTAAATCTGTGGTTATGTGCTTCCATTGTATTTTTGATTTCTTGCATTATGCCATTCATCACCCTCATATCTGTTATCTTTTTATGTACCTTTTCAAATTCTTCAGTTGTTCCACCAGTGTCATCGTAATATCCTTTATCTCTTCCTCCACTTTCGTAAGTTGAGTCATGATGTTTGAACATTCCTGATTAGTTGTTCCACATTCTGTATCTCCTCCTGTGTTTTGTTTGTTCATTAGACTGGGCCATGTCTTCCTGTTTCTTAGTATAGATTGTAATTTTTGTTGTTGTCCAGGTATCTGTTTATCTTGATGGGCTTATTTAGTTGGATAGCATCTCTTTCTACTCTAAGGTTTTATTTTGTTGCATGCCTGTGTGTGTGTGATAGTTCCTTTCTGACATTTAGTTCCTCTTATTCTATATCCTTGCACTTGTCTGAGTGCCCTTGAAAAAAGACTAGGAAAACAGAAAAGGAAATAGTTAAGAAGAGAAAAAATAGTAGTAATAATAATAAAAAATTGTAGAAGAGGAAGCAAAGAAGAGCTAGGAAATTAAATACGTAATACTAGTAAAAATCATAAAATGTATGAAGGAATAACAATAAAAAAGGTGGAATAGAAACAGTGAACCAAGGAGCAAAAAGAAGAAAAAAAGTAGAACTAAGAAAAAGGATGGAATGATGAGAGGAGGAAAAGAAAAAAAGAAAAAAAACAGCAAAAACAGAAGGCCAAACAAAAGGAGCTGGATGATTCCCAGAGATGTACTCACCAGATGCAATAGATGTGTCATGATGATGGCAGAGAGTGTTACTGTGGGGGCAGTAGTGGGGTGGGGGTGGTGGGAGTGAATGGGGACCTCATATTTTTTTAATGTAATATTTTTTAAAAATGAATAAATAAAATTTTTAAAAAATGATGATAAACAAAAAGAAAGTAAAAAAAATTAAAGAAAGGAGCTGGAATGAAAGAAAAACAGCAGTTTACTCTGATGACCAATTTCTCTCTCTTGCCTATTTTTTTCACAGCTCTTCTTTGATATTTGGTTTGACTTATTCTAAGTTTTTAAAGTTCTTCAGGTTAAATTATCAAAATCATACCAGGTGCTCATTAATGGGTCACAGATTTTCTTCCAGAGGTTAAAGTACAGAGAGTACCAACAGCAGATTTTGCCCATGCAATTTCCAGGTGTGCCAGTAGATGGCACTTGTTGGTGCACATTTCCATGGAGAGGTATCTCTTTCTGTTTTCCAGCGTTTTGGTCTGGCCAGAACTGAGTTTGAAAGCAGGCTCTGCTTGCTGACTTCCTTGAAGAAAAGCACCCCCCCCAACTCTTTCCCCACCTCCCTTGTAATATCTGACAGCAAGATAGATGTTTTTTCCACTCTCAGTCAGATGCAGTGAGCCAGAGGTTTTAACCCAATTTAAAATATTGGGTATGGGGAAGCAGAGCCCTTCCTAGTTTCCACAGAGGTTTGGTGATTCATGTTTGTTTTAGGTCTTTTGTCTCTCTTTCCCTCACCCTCTGGGATTTGTGAAGCATTATTCTGGTCTGCTGACCCCTAAAGCAGTTCTTTTGGCCAGCTTTTGGCTCTTGCTGCATTGTTTTTGTGAGAGTTGTTTAAACTTATGGAGTTAATCATTAGAATATAAGTCACCAGAAAATAGAAGGAGGGTATAGAATGGAAAGCTGATGATTAGTCTTTGCAGAACTGGTAAAAAGGTTCTAAATATTTGGAAATGAATAGAAATGGTTAAAGCATATCATAGTGTTTGTAACTAGCAGTGCTATTGTATAGGTATGACGTTGTTTGAAATGGAATGTCTAAGGCCATGTGTATTACTAGAAAAAAAGCTTAAAGCTGTAACATGGGGCTCTATAAGATTGTTAAATCCATGTAAAACATGAGTAATGGCTGATATTGCATATATAAGACTGTTTTTACAAAATATAAACACAAATATATTAGAAGGAAAAAAATAGCAGCTATGTTTGGCAG
Source organism: Dasypus novemcinctus (assembly GCF_030445035.2). NCBI lineage: Eukaryota > Metazoa > Chordata > Mammalia > Cingulata > Dasypodidae > Dasypus > Dasypus novemcinctus. The sequence continues at coordinate 65,032,993 of NC_080704.1, read as the reverse complement.
GCAAGGCATAGAGAGATTGAGAGGTGATGAGTTTTGTTTGTTTGATTTTTGTTTATTATTAATATTAGAATAATGAAAGTGCTCTGGGAATGATCGGAGTGGTGAATGCACAAATAAGTGATTACACCAATTAACATCGATTGTACTCTTTGTATGTATTTATGCTTTATTTATATGTAACTGGAGGGGAGTGTAAACAACAATGTAAACTATAATGCATGCAGTGCAGCAGTGCTTCGAAATGTATTCACCAAATGAAATGAATGTGCTACAATGATGAAAAAAGTTGTTGATGTGGGACGAGTGTGGGCGTGTGGGGTATGTAGGAACCTTTTCTATTTTTTAATGTAACATTTTTTGTGATCTCTGTATTTTCAAAAAATACAATAAAAAATGAAATAAAATAAATGATCTGAGCAGTCAAAAAATATGTAACAATAAAATTGATTTGTTAAAAAAATGTATTGAGGAGCCAACTCTCACACCTTGCTAATACTGACCATTGACAGTAACTTTTTAAAAATGCTGCTGGAATTTTTATTGTGCCTGCATTGAATCTATATACAATTTAGGTAAAACTGACATGTTAACAATATTCAGTCTTCCAATCCATGAGCATGGAATGTTCTTCCATTTGTTAAGGTGTTTTAAACACTTCTTTTAGCAATGCATTGTTGTTTTCTGAATACAAGTGCTTTATATCCTTGATTGTTTATTCTTAAATATTTGATTCTTTTAGTAGCTAATGTAAATGGAATTATTTTCCTGACTTCCTCTTCAGATTGCACATTACTGATGTACAGGAACAATATTGATTTTTGCATATAATCTTGTATCTTGCCATTGTGCTGAAATATTTTGTTAACTCTATCAGCTTTCATGTTGATTTCTCAAAACTTTCTAGGTATACTATCTTATCATCTGTGAATAGTAAAAATTTTACGTCTTCCTTTCTGATTTAGGTGCCTTTTATTTCTTTTTCTTGCTTGATTGCTCTAGTGAGAACCTCTAGCACAATATTGAGTAACAGTGGTGACAGGTGACATCCTTGTCTTGTTCCTGATCTCAACAGGAATGCTTTAAGTAGTTTACTGTTGAGTACAATGCTAGCTGTGGATTTTTCATGTATGTCCTTAATCATGTTGAAAAAGTTTCCTTCAATTTCTATCTTTTGAAGTATTTTTATCAAGAAAGGATGCTGTATTTTGTCAAATGCCTTTTCTGTGTTAATTGATAGGATCATGTGAATTTTCTTCTTTGATATAATGTAGTGCATTATGCTGGTATTCTTGTGTTGAATCATCCTTACATGCCTAGTATAAAACCCACTTGATCATGATGAATAATTCTTTTAATGTGTTGTTGGGATCAATGAGTATTTTGTGGAAGATTTTTGTGTCCATATTCATTAGGGAAATGGGTTTGTAATTTTCTTTTTTCATAATATCTTTATCTGGCTTTTTCATTAGGGTGATATTGGCCTCATTGAATGAGTTTGGTAGCATTCCTTGTGCAATTTTTTGGAAGAGTTTGAGTAAGATTGGTATTACATCTTCTTTGGATGCTTGGTAGGACCTGTGAAACCATTTGGTCCTGGGATTTTCATTTATGGAACTTTTTTTAACATAAATAATAAATGTATTGTAATAGTTGTGAACTTACAAAACACACATACATAACCTCATACAGGGCTCTCATATCTCACCTTACCACCAGTAACTTGCATTGTTGTGAGACATTTTTAACTAATGATAAGAGCATCCTCAAAATATTACTACTAAACAAAGTATCTTATATTTGGTGTATATTTCCCCCTTCCATCCCTATTATTATTGTTATTATATCATTTATACATGAACATACATAAACAATAAGTGTATTTTAAAAGTTGTGAAATTGCAAAGCAAACATGCATAACATCAATAAGGGGTCCCATACATCATCCCACCACCATCACCTTGAATTGTCATGACATTTGTTGCAAATTATGAAAGAATATCGTAAAAATTTTACTACTGACTATAGTCCTTATTTTACATTTGTTGTATTTTCCCCAACCGACCCTATTATTGTTAAATATATTTTTATGACAGAAGTTGTAAACTTACATAACAATCATCCACATGTGCAGAATTCCCATGCAACACTCCTCTATCAACACACCATACCATGTGATGAAACATTTGTTACAGATTATGATATAATATTATCAGACTATTACCATGTCCATATCATACATTTGGCACTTTTTCCATACTCCCCTATTATCAACACAGTACATCTTTGGCATAGGTGCATGAATATTACATTACTGTTAACCACAGTCCATAGGTCACTCCAGTTGTATTTTTCCCATGCTTCTCCACATTCCCACCACCCTGCAATAATGACAGGTGTTCTAGCTCACAAAGAACAGTCTTGCATCTGTACCATCAACCACAATTCTTATCTACCTCTGGGTGTACTGTGTTAGTCCCTAGATTATTTTCTAAATTTCTTGCAATTGTCATTTACATCCCTAGACTACCCTTTTCAGCCACATTCCTATTTATAAACCAGCTGTTACTCACTATAATACGTTACCATAAACTGTATACATTTCTACACTTTTACAATAAAGTTAATTAAACCTTCTATGTACATTTAACATCAGTAGTTCATCTTAGTCCTCCTCTTATCTTCTTTAGGAATCCATCACCTACCACAAGGTCTTGAAGATGTTTTCCCACATTTTCTTCTAGAAGCTTTATGGTTCTTGCTTTTATATTTAGGTTTTTTATCCATTTTGAGTTAATTTGTATATAAGGTATGAGATAGGGGTCCTCTTTACTTCTTTTGGCTCTGGATATTCAGTTCTCCTAGCACCATTTGTTGAATGCACTCTTCTGCCTGAGCTGGATGGGTTTGACAGGCTTGCCAAAAATCACTTGAGCATAGATGTGAGGGTCTGTTTCTGAACCATCAATTCAGTTCCATTGTTCTATGTGTCTGTCTTTATGCCAGTATGATTCTGTTTTACCACGGTAGCTAGGTAATATGATTTAAAGACTGCAAATGAAAGTCCTTCAACTTTGCTTTTCCTTTATAAGATGTTTCTGGCTCTTCATATCCCCTTACCCTGCAAAATAAATTTGATAATTGTGTTTTCCATTTATTTTTTTTAATGCTGGTGGAAGTTTTGGGGAGATTGCCCAGAATCTTTATATCAATTTGGGTACAATTGTCATCTTGATGATATTTAGTCTTCTAATCCTTGAGCATGGAATATTCTCCCAAGTATTTAGGTCTTTTAAAAAAATATTTCTTTTAACATTGAGCTGTAGTTTTCTGAACACAGGTGCTTTACATCGTTGGTTAAGTTTATTCCTAAATTTTGATTCTTTTAGTTGCTATTGTAAATGGATCTTTTTTCCTGACTTCCTCTTCAGATTATGCATTACTAGGTCTTTTCTTTTTTAACTAGGGTCTTTTCAAGCCTACTTCATCTGATGTAAGTTAGCTACTCAGCCCTTTTTGTTGTTGTTGTTGTTACTGCATGCAGGGGGTATCATTTTCCAGCCTCTCACTTTCACTCTATTGGTATCCTTGGGTCTAAGGTGAGTCTCTTGCAGACTTTATATAGGCAGCTTATATTTTCTTATTCATTCTGCCAGTCTGTGTCTCTTGGTTGGCTAGTTTAATCCTTTAACATTCAAGGTTATAACTGTAAAGGCATTTCTTATTTCATCCATTTTGACATTTGGGTTTTATCTGTCATATATTATTTTCATCACACTTTTGAGACATTTAGTTACTTTTACTGGTAAAATCTTCATTTCTAAGTTTTCTTCCAAGCCTCTCTCCTATCTTTTCTTTTCAAACTTCCACATTCTTTAGTATTTCCTGCAAAGCTGGTCTCTTGGTTACAAACTCTTTCAATTTCTGTTTATGTGTGAATATTCTAAGCTCATTCTCATTTTTGAAAGACAGTCTTGTCAGATATAAGATTCTTGGCTGGTATTTTTTATTTTATAGTATCCTAATTATATCATTTCACTGCCTTCTTGTCTGCACAATTTCTGATGAGAAATCACTTATTCTTATCAGATGTCCCTTGTATGTGATACATTATACTTCTCTTACTGCTCTCAGGATTCTGTCTTTATCTTTGGCATTTGTCTTTCTGATTATTATCCTCAGAGTAGGTTACTTGGATTTGTTTGATTAGGAGTACATTGTGATTCTTGGAAAAAATCAATGTCCTTCAATACTGTTGGGAATTATTCTACCATTATTTCTTCAAATATTCCTTCTGCTCCCTTTATTCTACCATTATTTCTTCAAATATTCCTTCTGCTCCCTTTCCCTTCTCTTACTTCTGGGAGACCCAGGACACTTACATTTTCACATTTATTTTTGCTGTCATTTAGTTCCATGAGACCCTGTTCAATTTTTTCCATGATTTTCTTTGTATGTCCTTTTCTGTGTTCACTTTCAGAGGCCATTTTTCAAACTCACTAATCCTTTCTTCTGCCTCTTCAATTCTGCTGTTATATGCTCCAGTGCATTTTTTATTTCATTTATTGTAACTTTTGTTCCCATAAGATCTGCTGTTTTTCTTTGCCTTCAAATTCTCCTTTGTGCTCACCCAGTGTCTTCTAAATACCCTTAATCTCTTTAGTTATCTAATTGAATTCATTAAGGAAATTTGTTTGAACATCTGTGATTAGTTGTCTCAAATCCTTTATGTTATCTGGAGGCTTATCTTGTTCCTTTGACAGAGCCATATCTTCTTGTTTCTTTGTATGGATTATAATTTTTCATTGGTGTCTTGGTATCTGACTTACAAGATGTATTTACCCTAGGCATAGTTTCTCTCTTTAGTTTGTGGCTTTCTTCCTTTTTCTCCCTTCCTGGTTATGTAGTAGGAGGGGGGGGGATGTAGTTGGTACTGTAAGGTGTGGAGGCTGAAGCTTCCCACATTGCCCCAGCAACTGGTGAAGCTTCTCCAACCTTTCTCCTCTGAGAGGGGTAGGGATTGATCCACAGCCATGTTTTGTAATCCAAGTTGTGCACACCAAGCCCATTTGTAGTTGTGCAGAGATACTGAAGAATCTCCACACCCTTCCTCCCCTACCTGAGGCTGGGATAGAGCTGCAGTTGTGGACAGCAAACTAATAAGCCTTGCTGGTCAAAACTGACTGCAGTTGACCAGGTAGACTAACATAGCACCAGCCCCCTTCCTTCTCTGCCAGAGATGGCGATGGACCCTCTGGAGTTCCCAACATTCTTATCTATACTGGCCAAAAGATTCTGCAGTTGCCCTATAGCCTTAGGGAGTACTGTCTCTTCTGCCCTTTAAGGGGTGGGATTGGAACTTTGGGTTCCCATCAAACATGTCTGTACCATTGCCCAGAGAATCCTAGGAAATACACCTCCCCTCTTATTCTATTGCTGGGTATGGGTGAAGCCACAGTCACCCAATATTTCGGTCTGTGCAGGCTGAAAGTGACTGCAGTTTTTCAGAGAAGCTGATAAAAAAACACCCAAATCCAATTGGGAGAGTGGAGGTAGAGCCACAGGTGCTTAACAGTCCAGTCTGTACAGACCCAAAGTGTCTACTGTTGCCCACAGAGACTGAAGAAACACCAGCTCCCTCCTATCCTATTGATGGTTGGGGGTGGATCCACAGGAACCCAGCAGTCCAGTCTGTGCAGGCTGATAGTGCCTGTAGTTGCCTGGAGAGGCTGAGGAAACAATTCCCCTTCTACCCTATTGGGGTGGGTAGGGATGGAGCCACAGGTGTCTCATTGGTCTTTGTGAACCAAAAACACCTGAAGTTTCCCAGAGAGACTGGGGAAATACCACCCCATTGTCTTTTTGGGGGTGTGGGTAGAGTTGCAGGCTCCCAACAGTGCAGTTTGTGCTGGCAAAAAGCTCCTGCAGTTGCCCAGAGAGGCTTAGGAAACATCAAGCCCCTCTTATCCTATAGGGGGCAGGGGTGGAGCCCCAGGTGCCCAACAAATCAGTCTGTGCAGGCTGAAAGCACCTGTAGTGGTTTATGCTATCAGTACATGATGGGTAAAAGCTTCCATGGCACGGAGTGCTCTACTCATGAATCTTCACAGAAGATGGGCAGTCTTCTTTGATTCTTCAAAGATGTTACACAATGCTCTTCTGGTCTTCTGGGTCCCACATACAGGTGCTTAATATAGCTCTGGGTGGTTACTAACTGCCCTGTAGGTTGAACCTACTCTTGGAGCTCCTTACTCTGCCACCATCTTGCCACTTTTGAGTTACAAACTTTCAACAAGAAAGAGATGTAATAGTCAACCTAGTAACATAGTTAAGTGTTCAAAATGAAAAGTGGAGGGGGAAAGAGACACTTTAGAATTTTTAATTATAAATTGATCTTAGCAACTATATTAGAGTCTATTGTGTGCATGGCCCTGAGGCAGAATGCAAAGACCAGTATTATATTTATAAATAAAAGTTTTAAATGACAGTAACAAAAACTAATGTGAGTCGTAAAGAAATACTGCATTAGGAATTGCCAAATTAGCTTAGTAGATGTAATGCTAAGGACAGCTTACAGTAAGTAATTTGTATATATCTGAGCTCTACCAAGACTTGGTAATTTCATAAGCATTTCTTAAAACCTCGGATCTTATTTCCCCCTGTAAAATACAGATAATATCTATATCATAGGTTTGTTATGTGGATAAAAGTGGGACAGAATAATATTGGCACCTAACAAAAGATTTGACATATAGTTGACAAAATTGGTTCCTTTTGCCATTATACACAAAAGTGCAGGCAATCCAGAGTGTTCTTTCCCCCTTCTCTTTGTGGAAACATTTGTAACCGCAGCAGTGTTTGTGAGACATCCTTCCTGCCAGGTAGAGCAGTTGAGAAAAGAAGTCCTAATTAGAGTGTCTTTCTGCCTTAGTCCACTGCTAGGGGTCAGTTGCTTGGACTTACACTACCCTGAGCCCTGATTTTTTCCTGCTGGAATGAGTGGCAACCAGCAAGTATTAAGCTATTCGTCTTAATAGAATGACAGAATCCTGCTTCAGCAGTATTCCCCTAGACCTCATTAACAGTAATAGGTGGATTTAGTTTCTTTTCTTTTAAAAAAAAAAGGATTTATTTTTATTTATTTCTCTCTCCTCTCCACCCCCCCGTTTCTGCTCTCTGTGTCCATTTGTTGTGTGTTCTTCTGTGACTGCTTCTATACTTATCAGCGGCACTAGGAGTCTGTGTTTCTTTTTGTTGCATCATCTTGTTGTGTCAGCTCTCCGTGTGTGCAGTGCCATTCTTGGGCAGGCTGCACTTCCTTTCACGCTGGGCGGCTCTCCCTATGGGGTGCACTCCTTGTGCGTGGGGCTCCCCTACGCGGGGGGCACCCCTGAGTGGCACGGCACTCCTTGCGCGCATCAGCACTGTGCGTGGGCCAGCTCCACACGGGTCAAGGAGGCCCAGGGTTTGAACTGCAGACCTCCCTTGTGGTAGGCGGATGACCTATCCATTGGGCCAAGTCCACTTTCCTTGTTTCTTTTCAAGACCAAAGTTAGGTGTGATTGACCATTCTCACTGAGGGATGGAGTCAAACAAGAGGTTCCTATTCTGTCATTGATATGGGGGTTGTTTTGAAAGTTTCACACTGTTTCAGGAAATTTCACTGCGAATTTTCTTCTAGCAAGTGACTCAGTTTTGCTTCCTAGAAGAAACTTTACATCTGAATATTCAGTCTCTAGGTAATACTTGTGTGGTTCTATTAAAATCAGAAAAAGTGTTAAGGGACATATTTTCAGCTGGCATTGTTATACATCATGAATTGGTTCATTTATAAATAATAAATCCTCATGGGCTGAGATCATCTTGTAAGATTTTTAAAGATCATACTGATAGTTATTTGGTATATCCTTTAAGTATACCTCAAGAAGTACATGAAGTATACCCCAAAGGTAAGAATTCACAATTGCCAAAACATAGAAGCAACCCAAGTGTCCATCAACAAATTAATAAATAAAATGTGACCTATATATTCAGTAAAACATTGTCTATCAAAAGAATGAAGTTCTGATACTTGCTACACACATAGATAAACCAGACACAAAATGTCCTGCAATATATGTTCTCATTGATATGAAATAATTAGAATAAGCAAATTGATAGAGTCACAAACTAGAATGCAGGTTACCAGGGGCCACTGTGGGGTTAGGGAATGGGAAGTTAATGCTTAAATGATATAGAGTTTCTCTTTGGCATGATGGAAAACTTGGTAATGGATAGTGATGATGGCAGCACACCGTATTGAATATAATGAACTCCACTGAGTTATTTGTTAGAATGTGGTTAAAAGGTGAAATTTTAGGTTATATGTATGGTACTACAATATTTTTAAAAAATAGTCATAGGACTGTACCACACAAAGTGAACTCTAATGTAAACTATGGACTATAGTTAATAGTATATTATAACAATATTGTTTCATTAATTGTAACACATGTAACCACATTAATGCAAAATGTTAATAACAAAGAAAACTCTGTGTGTAGAGGGGTTATATGGGAACTGTGTATTTTCTGCATGTTTTTTCTGTAATCCTACAACTTCTCCAATAAAAAAGTAAAAAGTAAATATATTAAGTGTAACTCAAGAAAAGCTAACATTTAGAATGAGTATGTACTTTTCCTTTTTGATTTGTACTTTTTATCAAAAGCAATATTGTATATTAATATCAAAATAAAATGAACATTTAATGATTAAAGTAAGTGAGGAAAAACAGCAGTGTACCAATATAAATAATTTTTAAATGACCTAATGAAATTATATCCAATCAGTACTGAATATTGATATATTGAAATCACATAAAAATGTTGGCAGGAAATAGGGCAGAGAAGAAGAGATAATAAGCCAGATGCTACTTCTACGCTGAAAATCAGGGTGACTAAGGGACTGACAGATGCTTGCTTTGAGGAAGAGTAAAGGGTGATATTACTATACTGCATGGGATCCCAGAGCATTGTCCTTTTCCATAGGTGATTTCTCACTATCACTGTAAAGAACAGTATGATGCCCACAGATTTGAGAAAATCAGCAATATTATTAAGCAGTTCAAGCTGAGTTGCAGGTAAGAAATTTTCTGTGATCTACTTGTCATGGTAAAAATGTTTGTTGTTTAAGAGGTTCAAACAACTATAGTTGACTACAGTTCTATATTCAGAATATTACCTCCAATCAAAAAGAGAACTAAACTCTAAGGGATCCTGCAGTTGACTGAGGTGCAGATTGCTGTCCTTTAATGCAAACTCAACTGATACAAAAATGTTTGAAAAATGTCCATGTAGATTACCTTTTTGAGATATTTGATACTATTTGAGGGGTGGGAAATAGAAAATATCCAAGAAAGTTTTGAGAAGAAGGGAAGATAACTTGCCTTATCAAGTATCAAATTTACTATAAAACTACAGTAATTAATGTAGTGAGGTTCTAACTCAAGAATAAACAGCAGGATCTATGGTACAGAATGGAGAGACTAGAAATAAGTTCTATCATGTTGTCTTAGCTTTGATTAAATAAAATTTGAGTCTTAACATTTTGAATATAGGAAGAAGGAAAACCAAACATCATAATTTAGCAAAAATTTAATAGTAAAAATTCTTATCCAGTAGAACTTTGATTCCCAGACAATAGATTTAAGCTTACTACTTTTATGAGTTAGTGTAGTTTAAGACCTCCTGGCATGCTAACATTTTTAAGAAGAAATAGCAACAGGCAAGCGAATATACTTTTTTTGTTTGTTTTCAAAGAAATGGGATCTCTGTGAATTTAACTACAGCATTCAAAAAGAATTGTTTTTAATCTCAATAATAGGAAAAATTCAACTTAGGAAGCTTCTTAAATATTGAATAAATCATTTGTAATGTGATTTTTAACAGGAAACTAAGTCTAAGCCCACTTTGATTTCACAGTAAATACCAAGTCATTATCAAAGCCTCTTGTCCCAGTCACTTTCCAAAATTTTTTCACCTCATATTAAGAATTTTCTTGGAAAAGAAAAAGGGATCAATGAGTAACTGTCTTAACGAAGTGAATTGAGGTATAATGTGATAAAAATGTTTAACATAATAGGAAATTTTTATATTGCTATTATTTTATGTTCTTTAACCACTTTTCTCCTTTCTCCTATAGCAAACTGGCTGCCTTATTCCAGAGCATGGAAGTCCGGAACTCTAATTTTGCTGCTTTCATTGACATTTTTACATCTAACACTTATGTGATGGTTGTGATGTCCGATCCATCCATTCGTAAGTTTAAAGTTAGCTAACACAGGTTCAGATCTACATATTATTTAAACTAATTGCTCTATAGGTAGTATTTATTAGATACTTATAACCTATTTTAATATTAATAGCAAATATTTTCCTTTTTATTTAACAGATATATTTTGAGACTTAAAAATTATTATCTTTAGTCTCTAGGGAATTAAGGTTTTTTTTTTCCTTTGGGAACTTATAAAAGCAACCAATCTGGGAATTTTAAAGAAAAGAGAACCCAAACCCATGATTTATGCCCCATAAGATACAGGTTTTTAAAAGACTAGTAGACTAAGCTTGGAACTATTAAATTCTGAACTGTTTTATATGCCACTGTCTACTCCTAAGTACCATATTCCCATATTTGTGTTGTGGGTGTGAAGAAAGGTGTTTGGTACCTCCATACTATAGTAGCCATGTCCATCACAACTACTAAAATAAAAGTTCTAGCAGTATTTCCAGGATGTTTCCAGAAATTTAAATTATCTTTGGTCCACTGACTTTTCCTACCTTAGGTTAATATTAAAATACAATACAAGATAATGGGCTATGAACTATTATCCCAAAACTTAAGCATGTGCCCTACTTTATTTTGGAAATTTTAGTCAGAACTTTGAATATAAACAAATCTACTTACTCAGAAAAATTAAATCTTGTTGTTTGGTCTCCTATTCCTGTGTGTCCTCTGTGACATAATATTGAGGGATTTGCCTCTCTTATTTGTATTTACTAGTTTGGAAATTCCTTGTGCTGTGGGTACTTATTCTGTTGGGTGTCTTCCCCACCTCCACCCTCAGCTTCTGCAGCTACTCTGATCAATATTCACAATGCCAGGAAACACTTTGAAAAACTCGAAAGATTGGATGGACCAAATCAGTGTCTTCTCATGCACTGAAATTGCAAAATGTTGTTTCAGAAAAAAACAAATACTGTTTCTTCTTTAATTATTCTACTGTTGTATTTGTATGTGTAGGTTCTGAAATGTTATGATGCTTAATCACATCTGTATTACTTCCCTACTCTCCAGTCTTAATGTTTAACTTTCTGTTCTATTTACTCAAATAGCCGGTAAGGAGTTAGAAGATGAGCTGTCTGTGAAGTTGGTGTAACATAAAGGTAGATGATTTGTAACTTTCTAACAAGGTTCTAATAGCTTAAATGTACTGATAACCTGGTCTCAAGAGTTGTGTATGCCAACCTTTCCCAATATTGTCTTGTCTTCCTTATCAGATTGTAACCTGTAAGTATGGAATGTTACTGTTTTCTCAGCATGCATTAAAAATGTTCCTTAACTTCACTTGAAAATAAACTTTTGCTGTTAGGGAATTCAGTGTCTGTTTTTCTTTTCCTTATATCTTCAACTTTGCTGCAAAAAAGAGAAAATGAATGCCACTGTAATCTTAAGCTGGTTGGGAAATAGTACAAAATCAAGTTGAATAAGGAGGATGGAACCAGATTATAGACTTAAAAGCTAGGCAGAGGGGTTTATATGTAATATGATAACAAATAGGAAATTATCATAAGATTTGGAACAGGGGAATTAGTGAAAGGAATTTTGAAAAATATTAAATTATATGGACTGAGTGATGGCAGTTGGGGTTCTCTGCTAGTAATTCAGACCTGAGTTGTGTTAAATAGACCAGTATAAAAACTGAAAATTAATGAAAAAAAGATGAGGGACAGTAGAATTTATGAATTGAAATTCATCTTTCTTTGAGGTCTGGGAATGATTGGTTAATTTTATATGTACATTCCGTAGCACCTAGTGGGATATACCTTGATTATTAAAGCATTTTTCAAGCCTGGAATTGTGTTTGATTTTCACCACATGAGAAAAAGATGAAGTATTGTGAACTGGAAGAAATGAAGCTTGACAACACTAATTGGGATTACTCAAATCCCTAACCTATCCAGTTTCCACAGGTAGGATAACAACACAAAGCATTTTGGGACTCTACAGAGCAGTAGCTTCATCTCATTTCCCTTTTCTCCATGACATAAAATTTTACACCACCAGTCTCTCCTTTCCCCCATCTTATTTTATTATCCCCAGTTGAAAGATAAGTAGTTTTCACTGAGAAGTGAAGAGCGTGTCATGCTTTAGGTAGCCTAAACAATGTAAATTAAAAATATCAAGTCTTAACAGACATTAATGGAACTAATTGTATCAACAACTGTATTGAAATTCTGCAAAAGGAGTTTTAAGTAGATGTTCCAGTTTTTATCCTATTAACTTCTAGGGAAAAAAAAGAGTAAATGAACAGGGGTGTGATCTGTGAATATGTTTGTAAACTATATCTATGGGTACAGTACCCTTCGATTGTATTAAATTCAGTTGATGGGAATTTGATTAGATTGCCTGTTAAGATTTATTTAGGGCTTTTTATTCAACTGCATCAGTGGACATAACTCAGTTTGAGCCCCAACCTCCTTGGTGTGTCTGATATAAATGGACACACAGACACACAGAAGAGAGAGCTCTGTGATTTTGTATCCTGCCATATGACAGAAAGAAGACTCAAATGGCTGAGGCCCAGAGGAGAGATATGCCATTTGCCTTATAGCTTACAGCTGAACTTGGGAAAAGAGCAGAATAGCTGAGACTGATATAGGATGCCCTAAGACACAAGCCCTATGCCAGCCTGCAGCTGTAATCAGAAAGAAAGTGGGGCAGCTGCACATGAGAAAGGAAGCCTGGAGGGGAAGGAGAAACCATGGCAGAAATCAGCAGCCATCTTGTTTCACCATGTGGCAAGACTCCAGGATCAATAGCTGACTTTGGTGAGAAAGCATCTCTGATGGTGCCTCAATTTGGACTTTCATGGACTGGGAACTATAAACTTTTACCCCAAATAAATCCTCTTTTAAAAAAGCCAACAGTTTTATGATACTTTGCATTGGTGGCCCTTTGGCAGACTAATACAGAAATTGGTACCAGGAGAGTGAAATTGTGCTGCTTGCAATTATCAAAAATGCTGAAATGGTTTTACAAAAGGATAAGAGCTTTCTTTTTACTGGAGGAATTTTGAGATGCTTGATGGAAAAGACCTAGATTACTTAGAAGAAACTGTTGTTAGAAATATTTACCCCTAAGTTATTTCTGGTGAAGACTTAGACAAAAATGATGGATAGAAAGAAAGTGATCCTTCCTTTAAAGTGGAAAATAACTTGGCAAGTTTGACTCCTTGTGTTAGATGGAAGGCAGAATCTGAAAATAATGAGTTTGGACACTTAGCTGAAGAGATTTCCAAACTAAGTGTGGAAAATGGGAAGGATTTTAGGATTTCTCCATTGTAAACGGAAAAATCCTAAAATCCTTCCCATTTTCCACACTTAGTTTGGACAAACCTCAGCATGTAGATGCAGTGCATTCCCCCCAGCGTGGGACATGACACCCGGGGATGAGCCTCCCTGGCACCGAGGGATCACTACCAAGTACCAGCTGAAGATGCAACTAGAAAATGACCTTGAATTAAAGGTTCAATGCGGATCAGCAGAATATCCCTGTCTACATATAATAACATGACTTTAAAATGCTGTTTGACCTAATGTAAGGGGGAAATGGAAAGGATAAATAAGTTTATATGGCTATGAGTCTCTAAAAAAGAGTCTGGAGGTTGTCAGAAGGATTGCCCTTATGCACACCTGAGCAGTCTCAGAGACAGATAAAGCAGATACAACCCCAGGTATTGGTTCTTTTGAGGGCTAAAGAGACCCACAGGTTCTATGGTCATGGCAGATGGCGTTCACTGCCATGTCAGTTGGCCCTTCTTTGGAGCCAGTGTTTCTGCGTGATGAAACTGGACACAGATGGGATCTCTTTTCACAAGACTTTCATGCTACTTTACTGGAATTGTAGTTGGTGTTGGGGTTTAAGATATATTTAGGGGATTTTAATCTCTGGACTGACATATGATAGCCACGCCCTGAACCTCAACAGACTTCAACTCCTACACTCTGATTTATTGGACTTACCCCACTCAGCTAACTTGGAGTTGAAGAATGTCAACCACCACACCATGGAGCTTAGAGTGCCTACAGGTGAAAGCAGGAGGATTGCATCCAGTATCCATGTGGAATGTAAGCCCCCTCTTGACATAGATGTGCAATGGACACAACCAATCCAATGTCCACAGAGAAGATGTGGCATTGATGTGGGAAGGGTGGCCATGGTGGCTGCTGGGTGTGGGGAATGGGAGGAAGAGATGAGATGTGGAGGCGTTTTCGGGACTTGGAGTTGTCCTGGGTGGTGCTTCACGGACAATTACGGGACATTGTAGATCCTCCCAGGGCCCACTGGATGGAACATGGGAGAGTGTGGGCTATGATGTGGACCATTAACTATGAGGTGCAGCGATGCCCAGAGATGTACTTACCAAATGCAATGGATGTGTCATGATGATGGGAGAGAGTGTTGCTGTGGGGGGAGTGGTGGGGTGGGGGTGGTGGGGTTGAATGGGACTTCATATTTTTTGAATGTAATATTTTTTTAAAAATGAATAAAAAATAAAAAAAAGAAAATGGTGCCAGACTTCTCCTTGCAGCTTACAGAGAAATGTGAAAGGAAAGAGAAAAGCTAAGAACTGAGTTGTTGGGCACAAAGAAACCAGAGACTGCTTTAAGGAAATTCCAAGCTTCCAGAACACAAGCTCTGTAGCAATTTGATATGGTTCATGAATTCCAAAAATAGATACTGGATTATGTTTTTAAACTGGTGTGTACCTGGGCATGATTAAATTATGATTAGAGCTTTGATTGGTCCATGTCAATAGGGTGTTGAGTCCCTGTCCCTTGGTGTGTGGGGACTCACAGATAAAAGACATGGCAAAGGACAGAGTTGGAGTTTTGATATTTGAGATTTGATGCTGGAGTTTTGAGCTGGAGTCTGAGAAGTGAACATGCAGGAAAAGACCACAGAGGAATAGAGATGGCTCCTTAGACATGGCAAAAGACCCAGGGAGAGAGACAGAGCCATTCACTTGATAGTCTACAGCTGGCCTTGGGTAGAAAGGCAAATCCTAGAGAACTTCATAATTTACAGCTGACCATGTGAAGGAAACAGGAGGTACGCCCAGAAAGAAATGAACCTCAGGAAAAGAGAAACCCAAGAAGCCTGAAACCTGGCAGATGCCAGCAGCCATTGTGCTCTTACACATGGAAAAAGACGTTGGTGAGGGAAGTAACTTACACTTTATGGACTGGTAACTGTAAGCTTCTAACACAAATAAACACCCTATAAAAAAACAATTTCTGGTATTTTGCATCAGCACCTCTTTGGCTGACTAATACAGAATTTGGTACCAGAGTGGGGTCATGCTTTTGCAATTACCAAAAATGCTTGAACAGTTTTATAAATGGGTAACAGTATTTTGGAGGGAAATAGAGATGCTCAATGGAATAGCAGTAAATTATGAAACTATTATTAGAAACTGGAGGAAAGGTGATCCGTGTTTTAAAGTTGCAGAGAACTTAGCAAGATTAACTCTGTGTATTTTGTGGAAGGCAGAATTTGAAAATGGAAAGACTGGGCATTTAGCCGAAGAACTTTCTAAGGTAAATCTGGAGAGTGTGGCTTGGCTTCTCCTTGCAGCTTATAGCAAAATGCTAGACAAGAGAAATATGCTGAGGACTGAACTGTTGGGCACAAAGAAAACGGAAACTGATTCCAGAAATTTCAAGCCTCTGAAAAACAAGCCCCTAGATGATAGTGCCCCATTTGAGGACTTAAATAAACTTGGAACTTGTAAATCAGGATTAAAGATGCAGTTTCTAGGAAAGACTTGTGGAAAGTCTTACTGTCTGATGGCTTGGACACCTGCTTCTTGCATGCTAAACCAACAAGATTTTTGAGAGAGCTGTATGAACAAAACCACTGTCAGCTTGGACTGAAAGGGACATGGAAAGGAGAAACAGCTTTAAGAGGAAAACCATGTCAACTAAGCTCTGGATTTAAGACATCACCTTGGGCCAAGAGAGGAACCCCACCCATATGTACAGAGTGTGTTTTTGCATCAGCAGTTGAAGAGGGTGGATTTTCCCACCTGATATTCAGGGAGAATTTTGCCAACCCAGGGTATGGAGAGGGTAGAGCACATTCCTCAAGGATTAGGGCAGTTAATTCCATCACCCCATATGTCCGAGAGGGGTGCACCTGTCCCCCTTGGATTAGGGAAAGCCAGGTGGTCAACTCTTTACTCTGAAAGGGTTGAGCCTGTATGCCAAAGGTTAGGGTAGATGTTACTTTCACCTCACTGTTCTAGGGGGCTTAAGTCTCTAACCCAAAGATTGGGTAAAGTGTGGTAATCACCCTAATGCTCTTCAAGGGTGAGGTCTGGACCTTGATCACCATCCAGATGCCTGGTGACCGTGGAACTAAGAAAATGGCCATTGGGAAAGCCTGTGGAAAGGGTGGGTTCGCACAAGGCCCCAGGAAAAATAAACCACCGTCTTAAGAATGACTCTCAGACTTTGACATCTAATGAAGTATGTCCTGAAGGTTTACTGAACTGTAGAGGACCCATGACTCATGTTTTCCTCTCACTTTCTCCTTATGACAATGAAAATGCTTATCCTTTGTTCATTTGTATATTGGAAACAGATAAATTGTTTTACAACTTTTCAAAGGTCTACAGCAGATGGGACATTGGCCCAAGACAAACTATATTTCTTTAAACTGATTGCGATATGATTCCATACTTAGCATTTGTGTGTGTGTGTGTGTGTGTGTTTCTTTTTTGTTTTTTTGTTTTTGTGTATTGTGATGTCTTTGGAATTCAGAGGGTGGAGGGTAGCAGTTTGATATGGTTCGTGAATTCCCAAAATAGATACTGGATTATATTTGTAAACTGGTGTGTACCTGGGCATGATTAAATTATGATTAGGGCTTTGATTGGGCCATGTCAGTAGGGTGTAGAGTCCCTGCCCCTTGGTGGGTGGATGTTGGAGTTCTGATGCTGGAGTTTTGAGGTGGAGCCTGGGAAGTGAACACAGAGGAGAAGAACACAGAGGAATAGTGACGGTTTCTTAGACACCACAGAAGCCCTAGGAAGAGACACAGAGCCATTCACCTGATAGTCTAAAGCTGGTCTTGGGGAGAGAGGCAAAACGTAGAGAGCCTCATAGTCTACAGCTGACTTTGTGGAGAAAACAGAGGAGCTGAGCTCAGGAGAAATGAACCTTGGGAAGAGAGGAACCCAGGAAGTCTGAATTCTGGCAGATGTCAGCAGCCATCTTGCTCTTACACGTGACAAAGACTTTTCTTTATAAATTTCCCCTTTTATTAATCTGAAGTTTCATTCTTTGTCTCTTACAATATCTTAGTCACCACTGGAGGTTCTGAGGGGAGGGAGAGGGAAAAACAGGTGTAATATGCGGACACTTGTGGGACTTAGGAATTATCCTGAATGACATTGCAATGATAAATACAAGCCATTATATATCTTGTTGTAACTTACAAAATTGTTCAGGACAGAGTGTAAACTACAATGTAAACTATAATCTCTGCTTAATGGCAATGTTTTAAAATGTGCTTATCAATTGAAACAAATG